>NW_027327633.1:0-339175 GCF_047675955.1 Chlorocebus sabaeus
GGGCTTCCAAATTCACTTTGCCAATTCCACAAGAACAGCCTTAGCGAAAGGCTTCTTGAAGGGAAAGATGTACTCTGTGAGATGAATTAACAGAACACAGAGCAGTTTCTCAGAAAGCTTCTTTCCAGTTTTGAACGGAAGATATTTCCTTTTTCACCACACCCCACTATGGGCTTCCAAATATCTCTTGCCAATTGCACAAGAACAGCCTTAGCGAAAGGCTTCTGGAAGGGAAAGATGTAACTCTGTGAGATGAATTAACAGAACACATAGCAGTTTCTCAGAAAGCTTCTTTCCAGTATTGAACGGAAGATAATTCCTTTTTCACCATAGCCCTCTATGGGCTTCCAAATATCCCTTTGCCAATTCCACAAGAACAGCCTAAGCGAAA
The DNA here is from genome assembly GCF_047675955.1 of Chlorocebus sabaeus. Taxonomy (NCBI): domain Eukaryota; kingdom Metazoa; phylum Chordata; class Mammalia; order Primates; family Cercopithecidae; genus Chlorocebus; species Chlorocebus sabaeus. The sequence goes on from NW_027327633.1 coordinate 392, forward strand.
GGATTCTTGAAGGGAAAGATGTAACTCTGTGAGATGAATTAACAGAACACAGAGCAGTTTCTCAGAAAGCTTCTTTCCAGTTTTGAACGGAAGATACTTCCTTTTTCACCATAGGCCTCTATGGGCTTCCAAATATCACTTTGCCAACTCCACAAGAACGGCCTTAGCGAAAGGGTTCTTGAAGGGAAAGATGTAACTCTGTGAGATGAATTAACGGAACACTGAGCAGTTTCTCAGAAAGCTTCTTTCCAGTTTTGAACGGAAGTTATTTCCTTTTTCACCATAGCCCTCTATGGGCTTCCAAATATCCCTTTGCCAATTCCACAAGAACAGCCTTAGCGAATGGCTTCTTGAAGGGAAAGATGTAACTCTGTGAGTTGAATTAACAGAACACAGAGCAGTTTCTCAGAAAGCTTCTTTCCAGTTTTGAACGGAAGATATTTCCTTTTTCACCATAGCCCACTATGGGCTTCCAAATATCCCTTTGCCAACTCCACAAGAACAGCCTTAGCGAAAGGCTTCTTGAAGGGAAAGATGTAACTCTGTGAGATGAATTAACAGAACACAGAGCAGTTTCTCAGAAAGCTTCTTTCCAGTTTTGAACGGAAGATATTTCCTTTTCACCATAGCCCTCTATGGGCTTCCAAATATCCCTTTGCCAATTCCACAAGAACAGCCTTAGCGAAAGGCTTCTTGAAGGGAAAGATGTAACTCTGTGATATGAATTAAGAGAACACAGAGCAGTTTCTCAGAAAGCTTCTTTCCAGTTTTGAACGGAAGATATTTCCTTTTTCACCATAGCCCTCTAAGGGCTTCCAAATATCACTTTGCCAACTCCACAAGAACAGCCTTAGCGAAAGGCTTCTTGAAGGGAAAGATGTAACTCTGTGAGATGAATTAACGGAACACAGAGCAGTTTCTCAGAAAGCTTCTTTCCAGTATTGAACGCAAGATATTTCCTTTTTCACCGTAGCCCTCCATGGGCTTCCAAATATCACTTTGCCAATTCCACAAGAACAGCCTTAGCGAAAGGCTTCTTGAAGGGAAAGATGTAACTGGGTGAGATGAATTAACAGAACACAGAGCAGCTTCTCAGAAAGCTTCTTTCCAGTATTGAACGCAAGATATTTACTTTTTCACCATAGTCCTCTATGGGCTTCCAAATATCCCTTTGCCAATTCCACAAGAACAGCCTTATCGAAAGGCTTCATGAAGGGAAAGATGTAACTCTGTGAGATGAATTAACAGAACACAGAGCAGTTTCTCAGAAAGCTTCTTTCCAGTTTTGAACGGAAGATATTTCCTTTTTCACCATAGCCCTCTATGGGCTTCCAAATATCCCTTTGCCAATTCCACAAGAACAGCCTTAGCGAAAGGCTTCTTGAAGGGAAAGATGTAACTCTGTGAGTTGAATTAACAGAACACAGAGCAGTTTCTCAGAAAGCTTCTTTCCAGTTTTGAACGGAAGATATTTCCTTTTTCACCATAGCCCACTATGGGCTTCCAAATATCCCTTTGCCAACTCCACAAGAACAGCCTTAGCGAAAGGCTTCTTGAAGGGAAAGATGTAACTCTGTGAGATGAATTAACAGAACACAGAGCAGTTTCTCAGAAAGCTTCTTTCCAGTATTGAACGGAAGATAATTCCTTTTTCACCATAGCCCTCTATGGGCTTCCAAATATCACTTTGCCAATTCCTCAAGAACAGCCTAAGCGAAAGGCTTCTTGAATTGAAAGATGTAACTCTGTGAGATGAATTAACAGAACACAGAGCAGTTTCTCGGAAAGCTTCTTTCCAATTTTGAACGGAAGTTACTTCCTTTTTCACCATAGGCCTCTATGGGCTTCCAAATATCACTTTGCCAATTCCACAGTAACAGCCTTAGCGAAAGGGTTCTTGACGGGAAAGATGTAACTCTGTGAGATGAATTAACGGAACACAGAGCAGTTTCTCAGAAAGCTTCTTTCCAGTTTTGAACGGAAGTTATTTCCTTTTTCACCATAGCCCTCTATGGGCTTCCAAATATCACTTTGCTAATTCCACAAGAACAGCCTTAGCGAAAGGCTTCTTGAAGGGAAAGATGTAACTCTCTGAGATGAATTAACAGAATACAGAGCAGTTTCTCAGAAAGCTTCTTTCCAGTTTTGAACGGAAGTTATTTCCTTTTTCACAATAGCCCTCTATGGGCTTCCAAATATCCCTTTGCCAATTCCACAAGAACAGCCTTAGCGAAAGGCTTCTTGAAGGGAAAGATGTAACACTGTGAGATGAATTAACAGAACACAGAGCAGTTTCTCAGAAAGCTTCTTTCCAGTTTTGAACGGAAGATACTTCCTTTTTCACCATAGCCCTCTAAGGGCTTCCAAATATCACTTTGCCAACTCCACAAGAACAGCCTTAGCGAAAGGCTTCTTGAAGGGAAAGATGTAACTCTGTGAGATGAATTAACGGAACACAGAGCAGTTTCTCAGAAAGCTTCTTTCCAGTATTGAACGCAAGATATTTCCTTTTTCACCGTAGCCCTCCATGGGCTTCCAAATATCACTTTGCCAATTCCACAAGAACAGCCTTAGCGAAAGGCTTCTTGAAGGGAAAGATGTAACTGGCTGAGATGAATTAACAGAACACAGAGCAGCTTCTCAGAAAGCTTCTTTCCAGTATTGAACGCAAGATATTTACTTTTTCACCATAGTCCTCTATGGGCTTCCAAATATCCCTTTGCCAATTCCACAAGAACAGCCTTATCGAAAGGCTTCATGAAGGGAAAGATGTAACTCTGTGAGATGAATTAACAGAACACAGAGCAGTTTCTCAGAAAGCTTCTTTCCAGTTTTGAACGGAAGATATTTCCTTTTTCACCATAGCCCTCTATGGGCTTCCAAATATCCCTTTGCCAATTCCACAAGAACAGCCTTAGCGAAAGGCTTCTTGAAGGGAAAGATGTAACTCTGTGAGTTGAATTAACAGAACACAGAGCAGTTTCTCAGAAAGCTTCTTTCCAGTTTTGAACGGAAGATATTTCCTTTTTCACCATAGTCCACTATGGGCTTCCAAATATCCCTTTGCCAACTCCACAAGAACAGCCTTAGTGAAAGGCTTCTTGAAGGGAAAGATGTAACTCTGTGAGATGAATTAACAGAACACAGAGCAGTTTCTCAGAAAGCTTCTTTCCAGTATTGAACGGAAGATAATTCCTTTTTCACCATAGCCCTCTATGGGCTTCCAAATATCACTTTGCCAATTCCTCAAGAACAGCCTAAGCGAAAGGCTTCTTGAATTGAAAGATGTAACTCTGTGAGATGAATTAACAGAACACAGAGCAGTTTCTAAGAAAGCTTCTTTCCAGGTTTGAACGGAAGATACTTCCTTTTTCACCATAGGCCTCTATGGGCTTCCAAATATCACTTTGCCAATTCCACAAGAACGGCCTTAGCGAAAGGGTTCTTGAAGGGAAAGATGTAACTCTGTGAGATGAATTAACGGAACACAGAGCAGTTTCTCAGAAAGCTTCTTTCCAGTTTTGAACGGAAGTTATTTCCTTTTTCACCATAGCCCTCTATGGGCTTCCAAATATCACTTTGCTAATTCCACAAGAACAGCCTTAGCGAAAGGCTTCTTGAAGGGAAAGATGTAACTCTCTGAGATGAATTAACAGAATACAGAGCAGTTTCTCAGAAAGCTTCTTTCCAGTTTTGAACGGAAGTTATTTCCTTTTTCACAATAGCCCTCTATGGGCTTCCAAATATCCCTTGCCAATTCCACAAGAACAGCCTTAGCGAAAGGATTCTTGAAGGGAAAGATGTAACTCTGTGAGATGAATTAACAGAACACAGAGGAGTTTCTCAGAAAGCTTCTTTCCAGTTTTGAACGGAAGATACTTCCTTTTTCACCATAGCCCTCTATGGGCTTCCAAATATCTCTTTGCCAATTCCACAAGAACAGCCTTAGCGAAAGGGTTCTTGAAGGGAAAGATGTAACTCGGTGAGATGAATTAACAGAACACAGAGCAGTTTCTCAGAAAGCTTCTTTCCAGTTTCCAATGGAAGATATTTCCTTTTTCAAAATAGCCCTCTATGGGCTTCCAAATATCACTTTGCCAATTCCACAAGAACAGCCTTAGCAAAAGGCTTCTTGAAGGGAAAGATGTAACTCTGTGAGATGAATTAACAGAACACAGAGCAGTTTCTCAGAAAGCTTCTTTCCAGTTTTGAACGGAAGATATTTCCTTTTTCACCGTTGCCCTCTATGGGCTTCCAAATATCACTTTGCTAATTCCACAAGAACAGCCTTAGCGAAAGGCTTCTTGAAGGGAAAGATGTAACTCTCTGAGATGAATTAACAGAACACAGAGCAGTTTCTCAGAAAGCTTCTTTCCAGTTTTGAACGGAAGTTATTTCCTTTTTCACAATAGCCCTCTATGGGCTTCCAAATATCCCTTTGCCAATTCCACAAGAACAACCTTAGCGAAAGGCTTCTTGAAGGGAAAGATGTAACACTGTGAGATGAATTAACAGAACACAGAGCAGTTTCTCAGAAAGCTTCTTTCCAGTATTGAACGGAAGATAATTCCTTTTTCACCATAGCCCTCTATGGGCTTCCAAATATCCCTTTGCCAATTCCACAAGAACAGCCTAAGCGAAAGGATTCTTGAAGGGAAAGATGTAACTCTGTGAGATGAATTAACAGAACACAGAGCAGTTTCTCAGAAAGCTTCTTTACAGTTTTGAACGGAAGATACTTCCTTTTTCACCATAGGCCTCTATGGGCTTCCAAATATCACTTTGCCAATTCCACAAGAACGGCCTTAGCGAAAGGGTTCTTGAAGGGAAAGATGTAACTCTGTGAGATGAATTAACGGAACACAGAGCAGTTTCTCAGAAAGCTTCTTTCCAGTTTTGAACGGAAGTTATTTCCTTTTTCACCATAGCCCTCTATGGGCTTCCAAATATCACTTTGCTAATTCCACAAGAACAGCCTTAGCGAAAGGCTTCTTGAAGGGAAAGATGTAACTCTCTGAGATGAATTAACAGAATACAGAGCAGTTTCTCAGAAAGCTTCTTTCCAGTTTTGAACGGAAGTTATTTCCTTTTTCACAATAGCCCTCTATGGGCTTCCAAATATCCCTTGCCAATTCCACAAGAACAGCCTTAGCGAAAGGATTCTTGAAGGGAAAGATGTAACTCTGTGAGATGAATTAACAGAACACAGAGGAGTTTCTCAGAAAGCTTCTTTCCAGTTTTGAACGGAAGATACTTCCTTTTTCACCATAGCCCTCTATGGGCTTCCAAATATCTCTTTGCCAATTCCACAAGAACAGCCTTAGCGAAAGGGTTCTTGAAGGGAAAGATGTAACTCGGTGAGATGAATTAACAGAACACAGAGCAGTTTCTCAGAAAGCTTCTTTCCAGTTTCCAATGGAAGATATTTCCTTTTTCAAAATAGCCCTCTATGGGCTTCCAAATATCACTTTGCCAATTCCACAAGAACAGCCTTAGCAAAAGGCTTCTTGAAGGGAAAGATGTAACTCTGTGAGATGAATTAAAAGAACACAGAGCAGTTTCTCAGAAAGCTTCTTTCCAGTTTTGAACGGAAGATATTTCCTTTTTCACCGTTGCCCTCTATGGGCTTCCAAATATCACTTTGCCAATTCCACAAGAACAGCCTTAGCGAAAGGCTTCTTGAAGGGAAAGATGTAACTCTGTGAGATGAATTAACAGAACACAGAGCAGTTTCTCAGAAAGCTTCTTTCCAGTTTTGAACGGAAGATATTTCCTTTTTCACCACAGCCCTCTATGGGCTTCCAAATATCCCTTTGCCATTTCCACAAGAACAGCCTAAGCGAAAGGATTCTTGAAGGGAAAGATGTAACTCTGTGAGATGAATTAACAGAACACAGAGCAGTTTCTCAGAAAGCTTCTTTCCAGTTTTGAACGGAAGATACTTCCTTTTTCACCATAGGCCTCTATGGGCTTCCAAATATCACTTTGCCAATTCCACAAGAACGGCCTTAGCGAAAGGGTTCTTGAAGGGAAAGATGTAACTCTGTGAGATGAATTAACGGAACACAGAGCAGTTTCTCAGAAAGCTTCTTTCCAGTTTTGAACGGAAGATATTTCCTTTTTCACCATAGCCCTCTATGGGCTTCCAAATATCACTTTGCCAACTCCACAAGAACAGCCTTAGCGAAAGGCTTCTTGAAGGGAAAGATGTAACTCGGTGAGATGAATTAACAGAACATAGAGCAGTTTCTCAGAAAGCTTCTTTCCAGTATTAAACGCAAGATATTTCCTTTGTCACCATAGCCCTCTATGGGCTTCCAAATATCATTTTGCCAATTCCACAAGAACAGCCTTAGCGAAAGGCTTCTTGAAGGGAAAGATGTAACTCTGGGAGATGAATTAACAGAACACAGAGCAGTTTCTCAGAAAGCTTCTTTCCAGTTTTGAACGGAAGATATTTCCTTTTTCACCATAGCCCTTAATGGGCTTCCAAATATCCTTTTGCCAATTCCACAAGAACACCCTACGCGAAGGGCTTCTTGAAGGAAAGATGTACGTCTGTGAGATGAATTAACAGAACACAGAGCAGTTTCTCAGAAAGCTTCTTTCCAGTTTTGAACGGAAGATAATTCCTTTTTCACCATAGCCCTCTATGGGCTTCCAAATATCACTTTGCCAATTCCACAAGAACAGCCTTAGCGAAAGGCTTCTTGAAGGGAAAGATGTAACTCTGTGAGATGAATTAACAGAACACAGAGCAGTTTCTCAGAAAGCTTCTTTCCAGTATTGAACGGAAGATAATTCCTTTTTCACCATAGCCCTCTATGGGCTTCCAAATATCACTTTGCCAATTCCACAAGAACAGATTAAGCGAAAGGCTTCTTGAATTGAAAGATGTAACTCTGTGAGATGAATTAACAGAACACAGAGCAGTTTCTCAGAAAGCTTCTTTCCAATTTTGAACGGAAGATACTTCCTTTTTCACCATAGGCCTCTATGGGCTTCCAAATATCACTTTGCCAATTCCACAGGAACAGCCTTAGCGAAAGGGTTCTTGAAGGGAAAGATGTAACTCTGTGAGATGAATTAACGGAACACAGAGCAGTTTCTCAGAAAGCTTCTTTCCAGTTTTGAACGGAAGTTATTTCCTTTTTCACCATAGCCCTCTATGGGCTTCCAAATATCACTTTGCTAATTCCACAAGAACAGCCTTAGCGAAAGGCTTCTTGAAGGGAAAGATGTAACTCTCTGAGATGAATTAACAGAACACAGAGCAGTTTCTCAGAAAGCTTCTTTCCAGTTTTGAACGGAAGTTATTTCCTTTTTCACAATAGCCCTCTATGGGCTTCCAAATATCCCTTTGCCAATTCCACAAGAACAACCTTAGCGAAAGGCTTCTTGAAGGGAAAGATGTAACACTGTGAGATGAATTAACAGAACACAGAGCAGTTTCTCAGAAAGCTTCTTTCCAGTATTGAACGGAAGATAATTCCTTTTTCACCATAGCCCTCTATGGGCTTCCAAATATCCCTTTGCCAATTCCACAAGAACAGCCTAAGCGAAAGGATTCTTGAAGGGAAAGATGTAACTCTGTGAGATGAATTAACAGAACACAGAGCAGTTTCTCAGAAAGCTTCTTTCCAGTTTTGAACGGAAGATAGTTCCTTTTTCACCATAGGCCTCTATGGGCTTCCAAATATCACTTTGCCAATTCCACAAGAACGGCCTTAGCGAAAGGGTTCTTGAAGGGAAAGATGTAACTCTGTGAGATGAATTAACGGAACACAGAGCAGTTTCTCAGAAAGCTTCTTTCCAGTTTTGAACGGAAGTTATTTCCTTTTTCACAGTAGCCCTCTATGGGCTTCGAAATATCCCTTTGCCAATTCCACAAGAACAGCCTTAGCGAAAGGCTTCTTGAAGGGAAAGATGTAACACTGTGAGATGAATTAACAGAACACAGAGGAGTTTCTCAGAAAGCTTCTTTCCAGTTTTGAACGGAAGATACTTCCTTTTTCACCATAGCCCTCTATGGGCTTCCAAATATCACTTTGCCAATTCCACAAGAACAGCCTTAGCGAAAGGGTTCTTGAAGGGAAAGATGTAACTCGGTGAGATGAATTAACAGAACACAGAGCAGTTTCTCAGAAAGCTTCTTTCCGGTTTCCAATGGAAGATATTTCCTTTTTCACCATAGCCCTCTATGGGCTTCCAAATATCACTTTGGCAATTCCACAAGAACAGCCTTAGCAAAAGGCTTCTTGAAGGGAAAGATGTAACTCTGTGAGATGAATTAACAGAACACAGAGCAGTTTCTCAGAAAGCTTCTTTCCAGTTTTGAACGGAAGATATTTCCTTTTTCACCGTTGCCCTCTATGGGCTTCCAAATATCACTTTGCCAATTCCACAAGAACAACCTTAGCGAAAGGCTTCTTGAAGGGAAAGATGTAACTCTGTGAGATGAATTAACAGAACACATAGCAGTTTCTCAGAAAGCTTCTTTCCAGTATTGAACGGAAGATAATTCCTTTTTCACCATAGCCCTCTATGGGCTTCCCAATATCTCTTTGCCAATTCCACAAGAACAGCCTAAGCGAAAGGATTCTTGATGGGAAAGATGTAACTCTGTGAGATGAATTAACAGAACACAGAGCAGTTTCTCAGAAAGCTTCTTTCCAGTTTTGAACGGAAGATACTTCCTTTTTCACCATAGGCCTCTATGGGCTTCCAAATATCACTTTGCCAATTCCACAAGAACGGCCTTAGCGAAAGGGTTCTTGAAGGGAAAGATGTAACTCTGTGAGATGAATTAACGGAACACAGAGCAGTTTCTCAGAAAGCTTCTTTCCAGTTTTGAACGGAAGTAATTTCCTTTTTCACCATAGCCCTCTATGGGCTTCCAAATATCACTTTGCCAATTCCACAAGAACAGCCTTAGCGAAAGGCTTCTTGAAGGGAAAGATGTAACTCTGTGAGATGAATTAACAGAACACAGAGCAGTTTCTCAGAAAGCTTCTTTCCAGTTTTGAACGGAAGATATTTCCTTTTTCACCATAGCCCTCTATGGGCTTCCAAATATCACTTTGCCAAATCCACAAGAACAGCCTTAGCGAAAGGCTTCTTGAAGGGAAAGATGTAACTCGGTGAGATGAATTAACAGAACATAGAGCAGTTTCTCAGAAAGCTTCTTTCCAGTATTAAACGCAAGATATTTCCTTTTTCACCATAACCCTCTATGGGCTTCCAAATATCATTTTGCCAATTCCACAAGAACAGCCTTAGCGAAAGGCTTCTTGAACTGAAAGATGTAACTCTGGGAGATGAATTAACAGAACACAGAGCAGTTTCTCAGAAAGCTTCTTTCCAGTTTTGAACGGAAGATATTTCCTTTTTCACCATAGCCCATAATGGGCTTCCAAATATCCCTTTGCCAATTCCACAAGAACAGCCTTAGCGAAAGGCTTCTTGAAGGGAAAGATGTAACTCTGTGAGATGAATTAAGAGAACACAGAGCAGTTTCTCAGAAAGCTTCTTTCCAGTATTGAACCGAAGATATTTCCTTTTTCACCGTAGCCCTCTATGGGCTTCCAAATATCCTCTGCTAATTCCACAAGAACAGCCTTAGCTAAAGGCTTCTTGAAGGGAAAGATGTAACTCTGTGAAATGAATTAACAGAACACAGAGCAGTTTCTCAGAAAGCTTCTTTCCAGTTTCCAATGGAAGATATTTCCTTTTTCACCATAGCCCTCTATGGGCTTCCAAATATCACTTTGCCAATTCCACAAGAACAGCCTTAGCAAAAGGCTTCTTGAAGGGAAAGATGTAACTCTGTGAGATGCATTAACAGAACACAGAGCAGTTTCTCAGAAGGCTTCTTTCCAGTATTGAACGCAAGATATTTCCTTTTTCACAGTATCCCTCCATGGACTTCCAAATATCACTTTGCCAATTCCACAAGAACAGCCTTAGCGAAAGGCTTCTTTAAGGGAAAGATGTAACTCTGTGAGATGAATTAACAGAACACAGAGCAGTTTCTCAGAAAGCTTCTTTCCAGTTTTGAACGGAAGATATTTCCTTTTTCACCGTTGCCCTCTATGGGCTTCCAAATATCACTTTGCCAATTCCACAAGAACAGCCTTAGCGAAAGGCTTCTTGAAGGGAAAGATGTAACTCTGTGAGATGAATTAACAGAACACAGAGCAGTTTCTCAGAAAGCTTCTTTCCAGTTTTGAACGGAAGATATTTCCTTTTTCACCACACCCCTCTATGGGCTTCCAAATATCTCTTGCCAATTGCACAAGAACAGCCTTAGCGAAAGGCTTCTGGAAGGGAAAGATGTAACTCTGTGAGATGAATTAACAGAACACATAGCAGTTTCTCAGAAAGCTTCTTTCCAGTATTGAACGGAAGATAATTCCTTTTTCACCATAGCCCTCTATGGGCTTCCAAATATCCCTTTGCCAATTCCACAAGAACAGCCTAAGCGAAAGGATTCTTGAAGGGAAAGATGTAACTCTGTGAGATGAATTAACAGAACACAGAGCAGTTTCTCAGAAAGCTTCTTTCCAGTTTTGAACGGAAGATACTTCCTTTTTCACCATAGGCCTCTATGGGCTTCCAAATATCACTTTGCCAACTCCACAAGAACGGCCTTAGCGAAAGGGTTCTTGAAGGGAAAGATGTAACTCTGTGAGATGAATTAACGGAACACTGAGCAGTTTCTCAGAAAGCTTCTTTCCAGTTTTGAACGGAAGTTATTTCCTTTTTCACCATAGCCCTCTATGGGCTTCCAAATATCCCTTTGCCAATTCCACAAGAACAGCCTTAGCGAATGGCTTCTTGAAGGGAAAGATGTAACTCTGTGAGTTGAATTAACAGAACACAGAGCAGTTTCTCAGAAAGCTTCTTTCCAGTTTTGAACGGAAGATATTTCCTTTTTCACCATAGCCCACTATGGGCTTCCAAATATCCCTTTGCCAACTCCACAAGAACAGCCTTAGCGAAAGGCTTCTTGAAGGGAAAGATGTAACTCTGTGAGATGAATTAACAGAACACAGAGCAGTTTCTCAGAAAGCTTCTTTCCAGTTTTGAACGGAAGATATTTCCTTTTTCACCATAGCCCTCTATGGGCTTCCAAATATCCCTTTGCCAATTCCACAAGAACAGCCTTAGCGAAAGGCTTCTTGAAGGGAAAGATGTAACTCTGTGATATGAATTAAGAGAACACAGAGCAGTTTCTCAGAAAGCTTCTTTCCAGTTTTGAACGGAAGATATTTCCTTTTTCACCATAGCCCTCTAAGAGCTTCCAAATATCACTTTGCCAACTCCACAAGAACAGCCTTAGCGAAAGGCTTCTTGAAGGGAAAGATGTAACTCTGTGAGATGAATTAACGGAACACAGAGCAGTTTCTCAGAAAGCTTCTTTCCAGTATTGAACGCAAGATATTTCCTTTTTCACCGTAGCCCTCCATGGGCTTCCAAATATCACTTTGCCAATTCCACAAGAACAGCCTTAGCGAAAGGCTTCTTGAAGGGAAAGATGTAACTGGGTGAGATGAATTAACAGAACACAGAGCAGCTTCTCAGAAAGCTTCTTTCCAGTATTGAACGCAAGATATTTACTTTTTCACCATAGTCCTCTATGGGCTTCCAAATATCCCTTTGCCAATTCCACAAGAACAGCCTTATCGAAAGGCTTCATGAAGGGAAAGATGTAACTCTGTGAGATGAATTAACAGAACACAGAGCAGTTTCTCAGAAAGCTTCTTTCCAGTTTTGAACGGAAGATATTTCCTTTTTCACCATAGCCCTCTATGGGCTTCCAAATATCCCTTTGCCAATTCCACAAGAACAGCCTTAGCGAAAGGCTTCTTGAAGGGAAAGATGTAACTCTGTGAGTTGAATTAACAGAACACAGAGCAGTTTCTCAGAAAGCTTCTTTCCAGTTTTGAACGGAAGATATTTCCTTTTTCACCATAGCCCACTATGGGCTTCCAAATATCCCTTTGCCAACTCCACAAGAACAGCCTTAGCGAAAGGCTTCTTGAAGGGAAAGATGTAACTCTGTGAGATGAATTAACAGAACACAGAGCAGTTTCTCAGAAAGCTTCTTTCCAGTATTGAACGGAAGATAATTCCTTTTTCACCATAGCCCTCTATGGGCTTCCAAATATCACTTTGCCAATTCCTCAAGAACAGCCTAAGCGAAAGGCTTCTTGAATTGAAAGATGTAACTCTGTGAGATGAATTAACAGAACACAGAGCAGTTTCTCGGAAAGCTTCTTTCCAATTTTGAACGGAAGTTACTTCCTTTTTCACCATAGGCCTCTATGGGCTTCCAAATATCACTTTGCCAATTCCACAGTAACAGCCTTAGCGAAAGGGTTCTTGACGGGAAAGATGTAACTCTGTGAGATGAATTAACGGAACACAGAGCAGTTTCTCAGAAAGCTTCTTTCCAGTTTTGAACGGAAGTTATTTCCTTTTTCACCATAGCCCTCTATGGGCTTCCAAATATCACTTTGCTAATTCCACAAGAACAGCCTTAGCGAAAGGCTTCTTGAAGGGAAAGATGTAACTCTCTGAGATGAATTAACAGAATACAGAGCAGTTTCTCAGAAAGCTTCTTTCCAGTTTTGAACGGAAGTTATTTCCTTTTTCACAATAGCCCTCTATGGGCTTCCAAATATCCCTTTGCCAATTCCACAAGAACAGCCTTAGCGAAAGGCTTCTTGAAGGGAAAGATGTAACACTGTGAGATGAATTAACAGAACACAGAGCAGTTTCTCAGAAAGCTTCTTTCCAGTTTTGAACGGAAGATACTTCCTTTTTCACCATAGCCCTCTAAGGGCTTCCAAATATCACTTTGCCAACTCCACAAGAACAGCCTTAGCGAAAGGCTTCTTGAAGGGAAAGATGTAACTCTGTGAGATGAATTAACGGAACACAGAGCAGTTTCTCAGAAAGCTTCTTTCCAGTATTGAACGCAAGATATTTCCTTTTTCACCGTAGCCCTCCATGGGCTTCCAAATATCACTTTGCCAATTCCACAAGAACAGCCTTAGCGAAAGGCTTCTTGAAGGGAAAGATGTAACTGGCTGAGATGAATTAACAGAACACAGAGCAGCTTCTCAGAAAGCTTCTTTCCAGTATTGAACGCAAGATATTTACTTTTTCACCATAGTCCTCTATGGGCTTCCAAATATCCCTTTGCCAATTCCACAAGAACAGCCTTATCGAAAGGCTTCATGAAGGGAAAGATGTAACTCTGTGAGATGAATTAACAGAACACAGAGCAGTTTCTCAGAAAGCTTCTTTCCAGTTTTGAACGGAAGATATTTCCTTTTTCACCATAGCCCTCTATGGGCTTCCAAATATCCCTTTGCCAATTCCACAAGAACAGCCTTAGCGAAAGGCTTCTTGAAGGGAAAGATGTAACTCTGTGAGTTGAATTAACAGAACACAGAGCAGTTTCTCAGAAAGCTTCTTTCCAGTTTTGAACGGAAGATATTTCCTTTTTCACCATAGTCCACTATGGGCTTCCAAATATCCCTTTGCCAACTCCACAAGAACAGCCTTAGTGAAAGGCTTCTTGAAGGGAAAGATGTAACTCTGTGAGATGAATTAACAGAACACAGAGCAGTTTCTCAGAAAGCTTCTTTCCAGTATTGAACGGAAGATAATTCCTTTTTCACCATAGCCCTCTATGGGCTTCCAAATATCACTTTGCCAATTCCTCAAGAACAGCCTAAGCGAAAGGCTTCTTGAATTGAAAGATGTAACTCTGTGAGATGAATTAACAGAACACAGAGCAGTTTCTAAGAAAGCTTCTTTCCAGGTTTGAACGGAAGATACTTCCTTTTTCACCATAGGCCTCTATGGGCTTCCAAATATCACTTTGCCAATTCCACAAGAACGGCCTTAGCGAAAGGGTTCTTGAAGGGAAAGATGTAACTCTGTGAGATGAATTAACGGAACACAGAGCAGTTTCTCAGAAAGCTTCTTTCCAGTTTTGAACGGAAGTTATTTCCTTTTTCACCATAGCCCTCTATGGGCTTCCAAATATCACTTTGCTAATTCCACAAGAACAGCCTTAGCGAAAGGCTTCTTGAAGGGAAAGATGTAACTCTCTGAGATGAATTAACAGAATACAGAGCAGTTTCTCAGAAAGCTTCTTTCCAGTTTTGAACGGAAGTTATTTCCTTTTTCACAATAGCCCTCTATGGGCTTCCAAATATCCCTTGCCAATTCCACAAGAACAGCCTTAGCGAAAGGATTCTTGAAGGGAAAGATGTAACTCTGTGAGATGAATTAACAGAACACAGAGGAGTTTCTCAGAAAGCTTCTTTCCAGTTTTGAACGGAAGATACTTCCTTTTTCACCATAGCCCTCTATGGGCTTCCAAATATCTCTTTGCCAATTCCACAAGAACAGCCTTAGCGAAAGGGTTCTTGAAGGGAAAGATGTAACTCGGTGAGATGAATTAACAGAACACAGAGCAGTTTCTCAGAAAGCTTCTTTCCAGTTTCCAATGGAAGATATTTCCTTTTTCAAAATAGCCCTCTATGGGCTTCCAAATATCACTTTGCCAATTCCACAAGAACAGCCTTAGCAAAAGGCTTCTTGAAGGGAAAGATGTAACTCTGTGAGATGAATTAACAGAACACAGAGCAGTTTCTCAGAAAGCTTCTTTCCAGTTTTGAACGGAAGATATTTCCTTTTTCACCGTTGCCCTCTATGGGCTTCCAAATATCACTTTGCTAATTCCACAAGAACAGCCTTAGCGAAAGGCTTCTTGAAGGGAAAGATGTAACTCTCTGAGATGAATTAACAGAACACAGAGCAGTTTCTCAGAAAGCTTCTTTCCAGTTTTGAACGGAAGTTATTTCCTTTTTCACAATAGCCCTCTATGGGCTTCCAAATATCCCTTTGCCAATTCCACAAGAACAACCTTAGCGAAAGGCTTCTTGAAGGGAAAGATGTAACACTGTGAGATGAATTAACAGAACACAGAGCAGTTTCTCAGAAAGCTTCTTTCCAGTATTGAACGGAAGATAATTCCTTTTTCACCATAGCCCTCTATGGGCTTCCAAATATCCCTTTGCCAATTCCACAAGAACAGCCTAAGCGAAAGGATTCTTGAAGGGAAAGATGTAACTCTGTGAGATGAATTAACAGAACACAGAGCAGTTTCTCAGAAAGCTTCTTTACAGTTTTGAACGGAAGATACTTCCTTTTTCACCATAGCCCTCTATGGGCTTCCAAATATCTCTTTGCCAATTCCACAAGAACAGCCTTAGCGAAAGGGTTCTTGAAGGGAAAGATGTAACTCGGTGAGATGAATTAACAGAACACAGAGCAGTTTCTCAGAAAGCTTCTTTCCAGTTTCCAATGGAAGATATTTCCTTTTTCAAAATAGCCCTCTATGGGCTTCCAAATATCACTTTGCCAATTCCACAAGAACAGCCTTAGCAAAAGGCTTCTTGAAGGGAAAGATGTAACTCTGTGAGATGAATTAACAGAACACAGAGCAGTTTCTCAGAAAGCTTCTTTCCAGTTTTGAACGGAAGATATTTCCTTTTTCACCGTTGCCCTCTATGGGCTTCCAAATATCACTTTGCCAATTCCACAAGAACAGCCTTAGCGAAAGGCTTCTTGAAGGGAAAGATGTAACTCTGTGAGATGAATTAACAGAACACAGAGCAGTTTCTCAGAAAGCTTCTTTCCAGTTTTGAACGGAAGATATTTCCTTTTTCACCACAGCCCTCTATGGGCTTCCAAATATCCCTTTGCCAATTCCACAAGAACAGCCTAAGCGAAAGGATTCTTGAAGGGAAAGATGTAACTCTGTGAGATGAATTAACAGAACACAGACCAGTTTCTCAGAAAGCTTCTTTCCAGTTTTGAACGGAAGATACTTCCTTTTTCACCATAGGCCTCTATGGGCTTCCAAATATTACTTTGCCAATTCCACAAGAACGGCCTTAGCGAAAGGGTTCTTGAAGGGAAAGATGTAACTCTGTGAGATGAATTAACGGAACACAGAGCAGTTTCTCAGAAAGCTTCTTTCCAGTTTTGAACGGAAGTTATTTCCTTTTTCACAGTAGCCCTCTATGGGCTTCGAAATATCCCTTTGCCAATTCCACAAGAACAGCCTTAGCGAAAGGCTTCTTGAAGGGAAAGATGTAACACTGTGAGATGAATTAACAGAACACAGAGGAGTTTCTCAGAAAGCTTCTTTCCAGTTTTGAACGGAAGATACTTCCTTTTTCACCATAGCCCTCTATGGGCTTCCAAATATCACTTTGCCAATTCCACAAGAACAGCCTTAGCGAAAGGGTTCTTGAAGGGAAAGATGTAACTCGGTGAGATGAATTAACAGAACACAGAGCAGTTTCTCAGAAAGCTTCTTTCCCGTTTCCAATGGAAGATATTTCCTTTTTCACCATAGCCCTCTATGGGCTTCCAAATATCACTTTGGCAATTCCACAAGAACAGCCTTAGCAAAAGGCTTCTTGAAGGGAAAGATGTAACTCTGTGAGATGAATTAACAGAACACAGAGCAGTTTCTCAGAAAGCTTCTTTCCAGTTTTGAACGGAAGATATTTCCTTTTTCACCGTTGCCCTCTATGGGCTTCCAAATATCACTTTGCCAATTCCACAAGAACAACCTTAGCGAAAGGCTTCTTGAAGGGAAAGATGTAACTCTGTGAGATGAATTAACAGAACACATAGCAGTTTCTCAGAAAGCTTCTTTCCAGTATTGAACGGAAGATAATTCCTTTTTCACCATAGCCCTCTATGGGCTTCCCAATATCTCTTTGCCAATTCCACAAGAACAGCCTAAGCGAAAGGATTCTTGATGGGAAAGATGTAACTCTGTGAGATGAATTAACAGAACACAGAGCAGTTTCTCAGAAAGCTTCTTTCCAGTTTTGAACGGAAGATACTTCCTTTTTCACCATAGGCCTCTATGGGCTTCCAAATATCACTTTGCCAATTCCACAAGAACGGCCTTAGCGAAAGGGTTCTTGAAGGGAAAGATGTAACTCTGTGAGATGAATTAACGGAACACAGAGCAGTTTCTCAGAAAGCTTCTTTCCAGTTTTGAACGGAAGTAATTTCCTTTTTCACCATAGCCCTCTATGGGCTTCCAAATATCACTTTGCCAATTCCACAAGAACAGCCTTAGCGAAAGGCTTCTTGAAGGGAAAGATGTAACTCTGTGAGATGAATTAACAGAACACAGAGCAGTTTCTCAGAAAGCTTCTTTCCAGTTTTGAACGGAAGATATTTCCTTTTTCACCATAGCCCTCTATGGGCTTCCAAATATCACTTTGCCAAATCCACAAGAACAGCCTTAGCGAAAGGCTTCTTGAAGGGAAAGATGTAACTCGGTGAGATGAATTAACAGAACATAGAGCAGTTTCTCAGAAAGCTTCTTTCCAGTATTAAACGCAAGATATTTCCTTTTTCACCATAACCCTCTATGGGCTTCCAAATATCATTTTGCCAATTCCACAAGAACAGCCTTAGCGAAAGGCTTCTTGAACTGAAAGATGTAACTCTGGGAGATGAATTAACAGAACACAGAGCAGTTTCTCAGAAAGCTTCTTTCCAGTTTTGAACGGAAGATATTTCCTTTTTCACCATAGCCCATAATGGGCTTCCAAATATCCCTTTGCCAATTCCACAAGAACAGCCTTAGCGAAAGGCTTCTTGAAGGGAAAGATGTAACTCTGTGAGATGAATTAAGAGAACACAGAGCAGTTTCTCAGAAAGCTTCTTTCCAGTATTGAACCGAAGATATTTCCTTTTTCACCGTAGCCCTCTATGGGCTTCCAAATATCCTCTGCTAATTCCACAAGAACAGCCTTAGCTAAAGGCTTCTTGAAGGGAAAGATGTAACTCTGTGAAATGAATTAACAGAACACAGAGCAGTTTCTCAGAAAGCTTCTTTCCACTTTTGAACGGAAGATAATTCCTTTTTCACCATAGCCCTCTATGGGCCTCCAAATATCACTTTGCCAATTCCACAAGAACAGCCTTAGCAAAAGGCTTCTTGAAGAGAAAGATGTAACTCTGTGAGATGAATTAACAGAACACAGAGCAGTTTCTCAGAAGGCTTCTTTGCAGTATTGAACGCAAGATATTTCCTTTTTCACAGTATCCCTCCATGGACTTCCAAATATCACTTTGCCAATTCCACAAGAACAGCCTTAGCGAAAGGCTTTTTGAGGGGAATGATGTAACTCTGTGAGATGAATTAACAGAACACAGAGCAGTTTCTCAGAAAGCTTCTTTCCAGTTTTGAACGGAAGATATTTCCTTTTTCACCGTTGCCCTCTATGGGCTTCCATATATCCCTTTGCCAATTCCAAAAGAACAACCTTAGCGAAAGGATTCTTGAAGGCAAGATGTAACTCTGTGAGATGAATTAACAGAACACAGAGCAGTTTCTCAGAAAGCTTCTTTCCAGTTTTGAACGGAAGATATTTCCTTTTTCACCACAGCCCTCTATGGGCTTCCAAATATCCCTTTGCCAATTCCACAAGAACAGCCTTAGCGAAAGGCTTCTTGAAGGGAAAGATGTAACTCTGTGAGATGAATTAACAGAACTCAGAGCAGTTTCTCAGAAAGCTTCTTTCCAGTTTTGAACGGAAGATATTTCCTTTTTCACCGTAGCCCTCTAGTGGCTTCCAAATATCACTTTACCAATTCCACAAGAACAGCCTTAGCGAAAGGCTTCTTGAAGGGAAAGATGTAACTCTGTGAGATGAATTAACAGAACACAGAGCAGTTTCTCAGAAAGCTTCTTTCCAGTATTCAACGCAAGTTATTTCCTTTTTCACCGTAGCCCTCCATGGGCTTCCAAATATCACTTTGCCTATTCCACAAGAACAGCCTCAGCGAAAGGCTTCTTGAAGGGAAAGATGTAACTCGGTGAGATGAATTAACAGAACACAGAGCAGTTTCTCAGAAAGCATCTTTCCAGTATTGAACGCAAGATATTTCCTTTTTCACCATATCCCTCTATGGGCTTCCAAATATCCCGTTGCCAATTCCACAACAACAGCCTTAGCGAAAGGCTTCTTGAAGGGAAAGATATAACTCTGTGAGATGAATTAACAGAACACAGAGCAGTTTCTCAGAAAGCTTCCTTCCAGTATTGAACGGAAGATAATTCCTTTTTCACCATAGCCCACTATGGGATTCCAAATATCCGTTTGCCAATTCCACAAGAACAGCCTTAGCGAAAGGCTTCTTGAAGGGAAAGATGTAACTCTGTGAGATGAATTAACAGAACACAGAGCAGTTTCTCAGAAAGCTTCTTTCCAGTATTGAACGGAAGATAATTCCTTTTTCACCATAGCCCTCTATGGGCTTCCAAATATCCCTTTGCCAATTCCACAAGAACAGCCTAAGCGAAAGGATTCTTGAAGGGAAAGATGTAACT
This sequence comes from Chlorocebus sabaeus, assembly GCF_047675955.1. Taxonomy (NCBI): domain Eukaryota; kingdom Metazoa; phylum Chordata; class Mammalia; order Primates; family Cercopithecidae; genus Chlorocebus; species Chlorocebus sabaeus. The sequence continues at coordinate 19,845 of NW_027327633.1, forward strand.
CTGTGAGATGAATTAACAGAACACAGAGCAGTTTCTTAGAAAGCTTCTTTCCAGTTTTGAACGGAAGATACTTCCTTTTTCACCATAGGCCTCTATGGGCTTCCAAATATCACTTTGCCAATTCCACAAGAACGGCCTTAGCGAAAGGGTTCTTGAAGGGAAAGATGTAACTCTGTGAGATGAATTAACCGAACACAGAGCAGTTTCTCAGAAAGCTTCTTTCCAGTTTTGAACGGAAGTTATTTCCTTTTTCACCATAGCCCTCTATGGGCTTCCAAATATCACTTTGCCAATTCCACAAGAACAGCCTTAGCGAAAGGCTTCTTGAAGGGAAAGATGTAACTCTGTGAGATGAATTAACAGAACACAGAGCAGTTTCTCAGAAAGCTTCTTTCCAGTTTTGAACGGAAGATATTGCCGTTTTCACCATAGCCCTCTATGGGCTTCCAAATATCACCTTGCCTATTCCACAAGAACAGCCTTAGCGAAAGGCTTCTTGAAGGGGAAGATGTACTCGGTGAGATGAATTAACAGAACATAGAGCAGTTTCTCAGAAAGCTTCTTTCCAGTATTAAACGCAAGATATTTCCTTTTTCACCATAGCCCTCTATGGGCTTCCAAATATCATTTTGCCAATTCCACAAGAACAGCCTTAGCGAAAGGCTTCTTGAAGGGAAAGATGTAACTCTGGGAGATGAACTAACAGAACACAGAGCAATTTCTCAGAAAGCTTCTTTCCAGTATTGAACGGAAGATATTTCCTTTTTCACCGTAGCCCTCCATGGGCTTCCAAATATCACTTTGCCAATTCCACAAGAACAGCCTTAGCGAAAGGCTTCTTGAAGGGAAAGATGTAACTCGGTGAGATGAATTAACAGAACATAGAGCAGTTTCTCAGAAAGCTTCTTTCCAGTATTAAACGCAAGATATTTCCTTTTTCACCATAGCCCTCTATGGGCTTCGAAATATCACTTTGCCAATTCCACAAGAACAGACCTAGCGAAAGGCTTCATGAAGGGAAAGATGTAACTCTGGGAGATGAATTAACAGAACACAGAGCAGTTTCTCAGAAAGCTTCTTTCCAGTTTTGAACGGAAGATATTTCCTTTTTCACCATAGCCCTTAATGGGCTTCCAAATATCCCTTTGCCAATTCCACAAGAACAGCCTTAGTGAAAGGCTTCTTGAAGGGAAAGATGTAACTCTGTGAGATGAATTAAGAGAACACAGAGCAGTTTCTCAGAAAGCTTCTTTCCAGTATTGAACCGAAGATATTTCCTTTTTCACCGTAGCCCTCTATGGGCTTCCAAATATCCTCTGCTAATTCCACAAGAACAGCCTTAGCGAAAGGCTTCTTGAAGGGAAAGATGTAACGCTGTGAAATGAATTAACAGAACACAGAGCAGTTTCTCAGAAAGCTTCTTTCCAGTTTTGAACGGAAGATAATTCCTTTTTCACCATAGCCCTCTATGGGTCTCCAAATATCACTTTGACAATTCCACAAGAACAGCCTTAGCAAAAGCCTTCTTGAAGAGAAAGATGTAACTCTGTGAGATGAATTAACAGAACACAGAGCAGTTTCTCAGAAGGCTTCTTTGCAGTATTGAACGCAAGATATTTCCTTTTTCACAGTATCCCTCCATGGACTTCGAAATATCACTTTGCCAATTCCACAAGAACAGCCTTAGCGAAAGGCTTTTTGAGGGGAAAGATGTAACTCTGTGAGATGAATTAACAGAACACAGAGCAGTTTCTCAGAAAGCTTCTTTCCAGTTTTGAACGAAAGATATTTCCTTTTTCACCGTTGCCCTCTATGGGCTTCCAAATATCCCTTTGCCAATTCCAAAAGAACAACCTTAGCGAAAGGCTTCTTGAAGGCAAGATGTAACTCTGTGAGATGAATTAACAGAACACAGAGCAGTTTCTCAGAAAGCTTCTTTCCAGTTTTGAACGGAAGATATTTCCTTTTTCACCACAGCCCTCTATGGGCTTCCAAATATCCCTTTGCCAATTCCACAAGAACAGCCTTAGCGAAAGGCTTCTTGAAGGGAAAGATGTAACTCTGTGAGATGAATTAACAGAACTCAGAGCAGTTTCTCAGAAAGCTTCTTTCCAGTTTTGAACGGAAGATATTTCCTTTTTCACCGTAGCCCTCTAGGGGCTTCCAAATATCACTTTACAAATTCCACAAGAACAGCCTTAGCGAAAGGCTTCTTGAAGGGAAAGATGTAACTCTGTGAGATGAATTAACAGAACACAGAGCAGTTTCTCAGAAAGCTTCTTTCCAGTATTCAACGCAAGTTATTTCCTTTTTCACCGTAGCCCTCCATGGGCTTCCAAATATCACTTTGCCTATTCCACAAGAACAGCCTTAGCGAAAGGCTTCTTGAAGGGAAAGATGTAACTCGGTGAGATGAATTAACAGAACACAGAGCAGTTTCTCAGAAAGCTTCTTTCCAGTATTGAACGCAAGATGTTTCCTTTTTCACCATAGTCCTCTATGGGCTTCAAATATCACTTTGCCAATTCCACAAGAACAGCCTTATCGAAAGGCTTCATGAAGGGAAAGATGTAACTCTGTGAGATGAATTAACAGAACACAGAGCAGTTTCTCAGAAAGTTTCTTTCCAGTTTTGAACGGAAGATATTTCCTTTTTCACCATATCCCACTATGGGCTTCCAAATATCCCTTTGCCAATTCCACAACAACAGCCTTAGCGAAAGGCTTCTTGAAGGGAAAGATGTAACTCTGTGAGATGAATTAACAGAACACAGAGCAGTTTCTCAGAAAGCTTCCTTCCAGTATTGAACGGAAGATAATTCCTTTTTCACCATAGCCCTCTATGGGATTCCAAATATCCGTTTGCCAATTCCACAAGAACAGCCTTAGCGAAAGGCTTCTTGAAGGGAAAGATGTAACTCTGTGAGATGAATTAACAGAACACAGAGCAGTTTCTGAGAAAGCTTCTTTCCAGTTTTGAACGGAAGATATTTCCTTTTTCACCATAGCCCACTATGGGCTTCCAAATATCCCTTTGCCAACTCCACAAGAACAGCCTTAGCGAAAGGCTTCTTGAAGGGAAAGATGTAACTCTGTGAGATGAATTAACAGAACACAGAGCAGTTTCTCAGAAAGCTTCTTTCCAGTTTTGAACGGAAGATATTTCCTTTTTCACCACAGCCCTCTATGGGCTTCCAAATATCCCTTGCCAATTGCACAAGAACAGCCTTAGCGAAAGGCTTCTTGAAGGGAAAGATGTAACTCTGTGAGATGAATTAACAGAACACATAGCAGTTTCTCAGAAAGCTTCTTTCCAGTATTGAACGGAAGATAATTCCTTTTTCACCATAGCCCTCTATGGGCTTCCAAATATCCGTTTGCCAATTCCACAAGAACAGCCTAAGCGAAAGGATTCTTGAAGGGAAAGATGTAACTCTGTGAGATGAATTAACAGAACACAGAGCAGTTTCTCAGAAAGCTTCTTTCCAGTTTTGAACTGAAGATACTTCCTTTTTCACCATAGGCCTCTATGGGCTTCCAAATATCACTTTGCCAATTCCACAAGAACGGCCTTAGCGAAAGGGTTCTTGAAGGGAAAGATGTAACTCTGTGAGATGAATTAACGGAACACAGAGCAGTTTCTCAGAAAGCTTCTTTCCAGTTTTGAACGGAAGTTATTTCCTTTTTCACCATAGCCCTCTATGGGCTTCCAAATATCACTTTGCCAATTCCACAAGAACAGCCTTAGCGAAAGGCTTCTTGAAGGGTAAGATGTAACTCTGTGAGATGAATTAACAGAACACAGAGCAGTTTCTCAGAAAGCTTCTTTCCAGTTTTGAACGGAAGATATTTCCTTTTTCACCATAGCCCTCTATGGGCTTCCAAATATCACTTTGCCAATTCCACAAGAACAGCCTTAGCGAAAGGCTTCTTGAAGGGGAAGATGTAACTCGGTGAGATGAATTAACAGAACATAGAGCAGTTTCTCAGAAAGCTTCTTTCCAGTATTAAACGCAAGATATTTCCTTTTTCACCATAGCCCTCTATGGGCTTCCAAATATCATTTTGCCAATTCCACAAGAACAGCCTTAGCGAAAGGCTTCTTGAAGGGAAAGATGTAACTCTGGGAGATGAATTAACAGAACACAGAGCAGTTTCTTAGAAAGCTTCTTTCCAGTATTGAACGGAAGATATTTCCTTTTTCACCATAGCCCTTAATGGGCTTCCAAATATCCTTTTGCCAATTCCAGAAGAACAGCCTACGCGAAGGGCTTCTTGAAGGAAAGATGTACGTCTGTGAGATGAATTAACAGAACACAGAGCAGTTTCTCAGAAAGCTTCTTTCCAGTTTTGAACGGAAGATAATTCCTTTTTCACCATAGACCTCTATGGGCTTCCAAATATCCCTTTGCCAATTCCACAAGAACAGCCTTAGCGAAAGGCTTCTTGAAGGGAAAGATGTAACACTGTGAGATGAATTAACAGAACACAGAGCAGTTTCTCAGAAAGCTTCCTTCCAGTTTTGAACGGAAGATACTTCCTTTTTCACCATAGCCCTCTATGGGCTTCCAAATATCACTTTGCCAATTCCACAAGAACAGACTTAGCGAAAGGGTTCTTGAAGGGAAAGATGTAACTCGGTGAGATGAATTAACAGAACACAGAGCAGTTTCTCAGAAAGCTTCTTTCCAGTTTCCAATGATAGATATTTCCTTTTTCACCATAGCCCTCTATGTGCTTCCAAATATCACTTTGCCAATTCCACAAGAACAGCCTTAGCAAAAGGCTTCTTGAAGGGAAAGATGTAACTCTGTGAGATGCATTAACCGAACACAGAGCAGTTTCTCAGAAGGCTTCTTTCCAGTATTGAACGCAAGATATTTCCTTTTTCACAGTATCCCTCCATGGACTTCCAAATATCACTTTCCAATTCCACAAGAACAGCCTTAGCGAACGGCTTCTTGAAGGGAAAGATGTAACTCTCTGAGATGAATTAACAGAACACAGAGCAGTTTCTCAGAAAGCTTCTTTCCAGTTTTGAACGGAAGATATTTCCTTTTTCACCGTTGCCCTCTATGGGTTTCCAAATATCACTTTGCCAATTCCACAAGAACAGCCTTAGCGAAAGGCTGCTTGAAGGGAAAGATGTAACTCTGTGAGATGAATTAACAGAACACAGAGCAGTTTCTCAGAAAGCTTCTTTCCAGTTTTGAACGGAAGATATTTCCTTTTTCACCACAGCCCTCTAAGGGCTTCCAAATATCCCTTGCCAATTGCACAAGAACAGCCTTAGCGAAAGGCTTCTTGAAGGGAAAGATGTAACTCTGTGAGATGAATTAACAGAACACATAGCAGTTTCTCAGAAAGCTTCTTTCCAGTATTGAACGGAAGATAATTCCTTTTTCACCATAGCCCTCTATGGGCTTCCAAATATCCCTTTGCCAATTCCACAAAAACAGCCTAAGCGAAAGGCTTCTTGAAGGGAAAGATGTAACTCTGTGAGATGAATTAACAGAACACAGAACAGTTTCTCAGAAAGCTTCTTTCCAGTTTTGAACGGAAGATACTTCCTTTTTCACCATAGGCCTCTATGGGCTTCCAAATATCACTTTGCCAATTCCGCAAGAACAGCCTTAGCGAAAGGATACTTGAAGGGAAAGATGTAACTCTGTGAGATGAATTAACAGAACACAGAGCAGTTTCTCAGAAAGCTTCTTTCCAGTTTTGAACGGAAGTTATTTCCTTTTTCACCATAGCCCTCTATGGGCTTCCAAATATCACTTTGCCAATTCCACAAGAACAGCCTTAGCGAAAGGCTTCTTGAAGGGAAAGATGTAACTCTGTGATATGAATTAACAGAACACAGAGCAGTTTCTCAGAAAGCTTCTTTCCAGTTTTGAACGGAAGATATTTCCTTTTTCACCATAGCCCACTATGGGCTTCCAAATATCCCTTTGCCAACTCCACAAGAACAGCCTTAGCGAAAGGCTTCTTGAAGGGAAAGATGTAACTCTGTGAGATGAATTAACAGAACACAGAGCAGTTTCTCAGAAAGCTTCTTTCCAGTATTGAACGGTAGATAATTCCTTTTTCACCATAGCCCTCTATGGGCTTCCAAATATCACTTTGCCAATTCCACAAGAACAGCCTAAGCGAAAGGCTTCTTGAATTGAAAGATGTAACTCTGTGAGATGAATTAACAGAACACAGAGCAGTTTCTCAGAAAGCTTCTTTCAAATTTTGAACGGAAGATACTTCCTTTTTCACCATAGGCCTCTATGGGCTTCCAAATATCACTTTGCCAATTCCATAGGAACAGCCTTAGCGAAAGGGTTCTTGAAGGGAAAGATGTAACTCTGTGAGATGAATTAACGGAACACAGAGCAGTTTCTCAGAAAGCTTCTTTCCAGTTTTGAACGGAAGTTATTTCCTTTTTCACCATAGCCCTCTATGGGCTTCCAAATATCACTTTGCTAATTCCACAAGAACAGCCTTAGCGAAAGGCTTCTTGAAGGGAAAGATGTAACTCTCTGAGATGAATTAACAGAACACAGAGCAGTTTCTCAGAAAGCTTCTTTCCAGTTTTGAACGGAAGTTATTTCCTTTTTCACAATAGCCCTCTATGGGCTTCGAAATATCCCTTTGCCAATTCCACAAGAACAGCCTTAGCGAAAGGCTTCTTGAAGGGAAAGATGTTACACTGTGAGATGAATTAACAGAACACAGAGCAGTTTCTCAGAAAGCTTCTTTCCAGTTTTGAACGGAAGATACTTCCTTTTTCACCATAGCCCTCTATGGGCTTCCAAATATCACTTTGCCAATTCCACAAGAACAGACTTAGCGAAAGGGTTCTTGAAGGGAAAGATGTAACTCGGTGAGATGAATTAACAGAACACAGAGCAGTTTCTCAGAAAGCTTCTTTCCAGTTTTGAACGGAAGATATTTTCTTTTTCACCGTTGCCCTCTATGGGCTTCCAAATATCACTTTGCCAATTCCACAAGAACAGCCTTAGCGAAAGGCTTCTTGAAGGGAAAGATGTAACTCTGTGAGATGAATTAACAGAACACAGAGCAGTTTCTCAGAAAGCTTCTTTCCAGTTTTGAACGGAAGATATTTCCTTTTTCACCACAGCACTCTATGGGCTTCCAAATATCCCTTGCCAATTGCACAAGAACAGACTTAGCGAAAGGCTTCTTGAAGGGAAAGATGTAACTCTGTGAGATGAATTAACAGAACACAGAGCAGTTTCTCAGAAAGCTTCTTTCCAGTTTTGAACGGAAGATATTTCCTTTTTCACCATAGCCCTCTATGGGCTTCCAAATATCCCTTTGCCAATTCCACAAGAACAGCCTTAGCGAAAGGCTTCTTTAAGGGAAAGATGTAACTCTGTTAGTTGAATTAACAGAACACATAGCAGTTTCTCAGAAAGCTTCTTTCCAGTTTTGAACGGAAGATATTTCCTTTTTCACCATAGCCCTCTATGGGCTTCCAAATATCACTTTGCCAACTCCACAAGAACAGCCTTAGCGAAAGGCTTCTTGAAGGGAAAGATGTAACTCTGTGAGATGAATTAACAGAACACAGAGGCCTTTCTCAGAAAGCTTCTTTCCAGTATTGAACGCAAGATATTTCCTTTTTCACCGTAGCCCTCCATGGGCTTCCAAATATCACTTTGCCAATTGCACAAGAACAGCCTTAGCGAAAGGCTTCTTGAAGGGAAAGATGTAACTCGGTGAGATGAATTAACAGAACATAGAGCAGTTTCTCAGAAAGCTTCTTTCCAGTATTAAACGCAAGATATTTCCTTTTTCACCATAGCCCTCTATGGGCTTCCAAATATCACTTTGCCAATTCCACAAGAACAGCCTTAGCGAAAGGCTTCATGAAGGGAAAGATGTAACTCTGGGAGATGAATTAACAGAACACAGAGCAGTTTCTCAGAAAGCTTCTTTCCAGTTTTGAACGGAAGATATTTCCTTTTTCACCATAGCCCTTAATGGGCTTCCAAATATCCCCTTGCCAATTCCACAAGAACAGCCTTAGCGAAAAGCTTCTTCAAGGCAAAGATGTAACTCTGTGAGATGAATTAAAAGAACACAGAACAGTTTCTCAGAAATCTTCTTTCCAGTTTTGAACGGAAGATACTTCCTTTTTCACCATAGCCCTCTATGGGCTTCCAAATATCACTTTGCCAATTCCACAAGAAAAGACATAGCGAAAGGCTTCTTGAAGGGAAAGTTTTAACTCTGTGAGATGAATTAACAGAACACAGAGCAGTTTCTCAAAAAGCTTCTTTCCAGTATTGAACGCAAGATATTTCCTTTTTCACCGTAGCGCTCCATGGGCTTCCAAATATCCCTTTGCCAATTCCACAAGAACAGCCTTAGCGAAAGGCTTCTTGAAGGGAAAGATGTAACTCGGTGAGATGAATTAACAGAACATAGAGCAGTTTCTCAGAAAGCTTCTTTCCAGTATTAAACGCAAGATATTTCCTTTTTCACCAAAGCCCTCTATGGGCTTCCAAATATCATTTTGCCAATTCCACAAGAACAGCCTTAGCGAAAGGCTTCTAGAAGGGAAAGATGTAACTCTGGGAGATGAATTAACAGAACACAGAGCAGTTTCTCAGAAAGCTTCTTTCCAGTTTTGAACGGAAGATATTTCCTTTTTCACCATAGCCCTTAATGAGCTTCCAAATATCCTTTTGCCAATTCCACAAGAACAGCCTAGGCGAAGGGCTTCTTGAAGGAAAGATGTACGTCTGTGAGATGAATTAACAGAACACAGAGCAGTTTCTCAGAAAGCTTCTTTCCAGTTTTGAACGGAAGATAATTCCTTTTTCACCATAGCCCTCTATGGGCTTCCAAATATCACTTTGCCAATTCCACAAGAACAGACTTAGCGAAAGGCTTTTTGAGGGGAAAGATGTAACTCTGTGAGATGAATTAACAGAACACAGAGCAGTTTCTCAGAAAGCTTCTTTCCAGTATTGAACGGAAGATATTTCCTTTTTCACCGTTGCCCTCTATGGGCTTCCAAATATCCCTTTGCCAATTCCAAAAGAACAACCTTAGCGAAAGGCTTCTTGAAGGCAAGATGTAACTCTGTGAGATGAATTAACAGAACACAGAGCAGTTTCTCAGAAAGCTTCTTTCCAGTTTTGAACGGAAGATATTTCCTTTTTCACCACAGCCCTCTATGGGCTTCCAAATATCCCTTTGCCAATTCCACAAGAACAGCCTTAGCGAAAGGCTTCTTGAAGGGAAAGATGTAACTCTGTGAGATGAATTAACAGAACTCAGAGCAGTTTCTCAGAAAGCTTCTTTCCAGTTTTGAACGGAAGATATTTCCTTTTTCACCGTAGCCCTCTAGGGGCTTCCAAATATCACTTTACCAATTCCACAAGAACAGCCTTAGCGAAAGGCTTCTTTAAGGGAAAGATGTAACTCTGTGAGATGAATTAACAGAACACAGAGCAGTTTCTCAGAAAGCTTCTTTCCAGTATTCAACGCAAGTTATTTCCTTTTTCACCGTAGCCCTCCATGGGCTTCCAAATATCACATTGCCTATTCCACAAGAACAGCCTTAGCGAAAGGTTTCTTGAAGGGAAAGATGTAACTCGGTGAGATGAATTAACAGAACACAGAGCAGTTTCTCAGAAAGCTTCTTTCCAGTATTGAACGCAAGATATTTCCTTTTTCACCATAGTCCTCTATGGGCTTCCAAATATCCCTTTGCCAATTCCACAAGAACAGCCTAAGCGAACGGCTTCTTGAAGGAAAGATGTAAGTCTGTGAGATGAATTAACAGAACACAGAGCAGTTTCTCAGAAAGCTTCTTTCCAGTTTTGAACGGAAGATACTTCCTTTTTCACCATAGCCCTCTATGGGCTTCCAAATATCCCTTTGCCAATTCCACAAGAACAGACTTAGCGAAAGGCTTCTTGAAGGGAAAGTTTTAACTCTGTGAGATGAATAAACAGAACACAGAGCAGTTTCTCAAAAAGCTTCTTTCCAGTATTGAACGCAAGATATTTCCTTTTTCACCATAGCCCTCTATGGGCTTCCAAATATCCCTTTGCCAATTAAACAAGAACAGCCTTAGAGAAAGGCTTCTTGAAGGGAAAGATGTAACTCTGGGAGATGAATTAACAGAACACAGAGCAGTTTCTCAGAAAGCTTCTTTCCAGTATTGAACCGAAGATATTTCCTTTTTCACCACAGCCCTCTATGGGCTTCCAAATATCCCTTTGCCAATTCCACAAGAACAGCCTTAGCGAAAGGCTTCTTGAAGGGAAAGTTTTAACACTGTGAGATGAATTAACAGAACACAGAGCAGTTTCTCAAAGAGCTTCTTTCCAGTATTGAACGCAAGATATTTCCTTTTTCACCGTAGACCTCCATGGGCTTCCAAATATCACTTTGACAATTCCACAAGAACAGCCTTAGCAAAAGGCTTCTTGAAGGGAAAGATGTAACTCGGTGAGATCAATTAACAGAACATAGAGCAGTTTCTCAGAAAGCTTCTTTCCAGTTTTGAACGGAAGATATTTCCTTTTTCACCATAGCCCTTTATGGGCTTCCAAATATCCCTTTGCCAATTCCACAAGAACAGCCTTAGAGAAAGGCTTCTTGAAGGGAAAGATGTAACTCTGGGAGATGAATAAACAGAACACAGGGCAGTTTCTCAGAAAGCTTCTTTCCAGTTTTGAACGGAAGATATTTCCTTTTTCACCATAGCCCTTAATGGGCTTCCAAATATCCCTTTGCCAATTCCACAAGAACAGCCTTAGCGAAAGGCTTCTTGAAGGGAAAGATGTAAGTCTGTGAGATGAATTTACAGAACACAGAGCAGTTTCTCAGAAAGCTTCTTTCCAGTATTGAACCGAAGATATTTCCTTTTTCACCGTAGCCCTCTATGGGCTTCCAAATATCCTCTGCTAATTCCACAAGAACAGCCTTAGCGAAAGGCTTCTTGAAGGGAAAGATGTAACTCTGTGAGATGAATTAACAGAACACAGAGCAGTTTCTCAGAAAGCTTCTTTCCAGGTTTGAACGGAAGATAATTCCTTTTTCACCATAGCCCTCTATGGGCTTCCAAATATCACCTTGCCAATTCCACAAGAACAGCCTTAGCAAAAGGCTTCTTGAAGGGAAAGATGTAACTCTGTGAGATGAATTAACAGAACACAGAGCAGTTTCTCAGAAGGCTTCTTTCCAGCATTGAACTCAAGATATTTCCTTTTTCACAGTATCCCTCCATGGACTTCCAAATATCACTTTGCCAATTCCACAAGAACAGCCTTAGCGAAAGGCTTCTTGAAGGGAAAGATGTAACTCTGTGAGATGCATTAACAGAACACAGAGCAGTTTCTCAGAAAGCTTCTTTCCAGTATTGAACGGAAGATATTTCCTTTTTCACCGTTGCCCTCTATGGGCTTCCAAATATCCCTTTGCCAATTCCACAAGAACAACCTTAGCGAAAGGCTTCTTGAAGGCAAAGATGTAACTCTGTGAGATGAATTAACAGAACACAGAGCAGTTTCTCAGAAAGCTTCTTTCCAGTTTTGAACGGAAGATATTTCCTTTTTCACCACAGCCCTCTATGGGAGTACAAATATCCCTTTGCCAATTCCAGAAGAACAGCCTTAGCGAAAGGCTTCTTGAAGGGAAAGATGTAACTCTGTGAGATGAATTAACAGAACTCAGAGCAGTTTCCCGGAAAGCTTCTTTCCAGTTTTGAACGGAAGATATTTCCTTTTTCACCGTAGCCCTCTAGGGGCTTCCAAATATCACTTTACCAATTCCACAAGAACAGCCATAGCGTAAGGCTTCTTGAAGGGAAAGATGTAACTCGGTGAGATGAATTAACAGAACACAGAGCAGTTTCTCAGAAAGCTTCTTTCCAGTATTGAACGCAAGATATTTCCTTTTTCACCACAGTCCTCTATGGGCTTCCAAATATCACTTTGCCAATTCCACAAGAACAGCCTTATCGAAAGGCTTCATGAAGGGAAAGATATAACTCTGTGAGATGAATTAACAGAACACAGAGCAGTTTCTCAGAAAGCTTCTTTCCAGTTTTGAGCGGAAAATATTTCCTTTTTCACCGTAGCCCTTAATGGGCTTCCAAATATCCCTTTGCCAATTCCACAAGAACAGCCTTAGCGAAAGGCTTCTTGAAGGGAAAGATGTAACTCTGTGAGATGAATTAACAGAACACATAGCAGTTTCTCAGAAAGCTTCTTTCCGGTATTGAACGGAAGATAATTCCTTTTTCACCATAGCCCTCTATGGGCTTCCAAATATCCCTTTGCCAATTCCACAAAAACAGCCTAAGCGAAAGGCTTCTTGAAGGGAAAGATGTAACTCTGTGAGATGAATTAACAGAACACAGAACAGTTTCTCAGAAAGCTTCTTTCCAGTTTTGAACGGAAGATACTTCCTTTTTCACCATAGGCCTCTATGGGCTTCCAAATATCACTTTGCCAATTCCGCAAGAACGGCCTTAGCGAAAGGATTCTTGAAGGGAAAGATGTAACTCTGTGAGATGAATTAACAGAACACAGAGCAGTTTCTCAGAAAGCTTCTTTCCAGTTTTGAACGGAAGTTATTTCCTTTTTCACCATAGCCCTCTATGGGCTTCCAAATATCACTTTGCCAATTCCACAAGAACAGCGTTAGCGAAAGGCTTCTTGAAGGGAAAGATGTAACTCTGTGATATGAATTAACAGAACACAGAGCAGTTTCTCAGAAAGCTTCTTTCCAGTTTTGAACGGAAGATATTTCCTTTTTCACCATAGCCCACTATGGGCTTCCAAATATCCCTTTGCCAACTCCACAAGAACAGCCTTAGCGAAAGGCTTCTTGAAGGGAAAGATGTAACTCTGTGAGATGAATTAACAGAGCACAGAGCAGTTTCTCAGAAAGCTTCTTTCCAGTATTGAACGGTAGATAATTCCTTTTTCACCATAGCCCTCTATGGGCTTCCAAATATCCTCTGCTAATTCCACAAGAACAGCCTTAGCGAAAGGCTTCTTGAAGGGAAAGATGTAACTCGGTGAGATGAATTAACAGAACACAGAGCAGTTTCTCAGAAAGCTTCCTTCCAGTATTGAACGGAAGATAATTCCTTTTTCACCATAGCCCTCTATGGGATTCCAAATATCCGTTTGCCAATTCCACAAGAACAGCCTTAGCGAAAGGCTTCTTGAAGGGAAAGATGTAACTCTGTGAGATGAATTAACAGAACACAGAGCAGTTTCTCAGAAAGCTTCTTTCCAGTTTTGAACGGAAGATACTTCCTTTTTCACCATAGGCCTCTATAGGCTTCCAAATATCACTTTGCCAATTCCACAAGAACAGCCTTAGCGAAAGGGTTCTTGAAGGGAAAGATGTAACTCTGTGAGATGAATTAACGGAACACAGAGCAGTTTCTCAGAAAGCTTCTTTCCAGTTTTGAACGGAAGTTATTTCCTTTTTCACCATAGCCCTCTATGGGCTTCCAAATATCACTTTGCTAATTCCACAAGAACAGCCTTAGCGAAAGGTTTCTTGAAGGGAAAGATGTAACTCTCTGAGATGAACTAACAGAACACAGAGCAGTTTCTCAGAAAGCTTCTTTCCAGTTTTGAACGGAAGTTATTTCCTTTTTCAAAATAGCCCTCTATGGGCTTCCAAATATCCCTTTGCCAATTCCACAAGAACAGCCTTAGCGAAAGGCTTCTTGAAGGGAAAGATGTAACACTGTGAGATGAATTAACAGAACACAGAGCAGTTTCTCAGAAAGCTTCTTTCCAGTTTTGAACGGAAGATACTTCCTTTTTCACCATAGCCCTCTATGGGCTTCCAAATATCACTTTGCCAATTCCACAAGAACAGACTTAGCGAAAGGGTTCTTGAAGGGAAAGATGTAACTCGGTGAGATGAATTAACAGAACACAGAGCAGTTTCTCAGAAAGCTTCTTTCCAGTTTCCAATGATAGATATTTCCTTTTTCACCATAGCCCTCTATGTGCTTCCAAATATCACTTTGCCAATTCCACAAGAACAGCCTTAGCAAAAGGCTTCTTGAAGGGAAAGATGTAACTCTGTGAGATGCATTAACCGAACACAGAGCAGTTTCTCAGAAGGCTTCTTTCCAGTATTGAACGCAAGATATTTCCTTTTTCACAGTATCCCTCCATGGACTTCCAAATATCACTTTCCAATTCCACAAGAACAGCCTTAGCGAAAGGCTTGTTGAAGGGAAAGATGTAACTCTGTGAGATGAATTAACAGAACACAGAGCAGTTTCTCAGAAAGCTTCTTTCCAGTTTTGAACGGAAGTTATTTCCTTTTTCACCATAGCCCTCTATGGGCTTCCAAATATCACTTTGCTAATTCCACAAGAACAGCCTTAGCGAAAGGCTTCTTGAAGGGAAAGATGTAACTCTCTGAGATGAATTAACAGAACACAGAGCAGTTTCTCAGAAAGCTTCTTTCCAGTTTTGAACGGAAGTTATTTCCTTTTTCACAATAGCCCTCTATGGGCTTCGAAATATCCCTTTGCCAATTCCACAAGAACAGCCTTAGCGAAAGGCTTCTTGAAGGGAAAGATGTAACACTGTGAGATGAATTAACAGAACACAGAGCAGTTTCTCAGAAAGCTTCTTTCCAGTTTTGAACGGAAGATACTTCCTTTTTCACCATAGCCCTCTATGGGCTTCCAAATATCACTTTGCCAATTCCACAAGAACAGACTTAGCGAAAGGGTTCTTGAAGGGAAAGATGTAACTCTGTGAGATGAATTAACAGAACACAGAGCAGTTTCTCAGAAAGCTTCTTTCCAGTTTTGAACGGAAGATATTTCCTTTTTCACCATAGCCCTCTATGGGCTTCCAAATATCCCTTTGCCAATTCCACAAGAACAGCCTTAGCGAAAGGCTTCTTGAAGGGAAAGATGTAACTCTGTTAGTTGAATTAACAGAACACATAGCAGTTTCTCAGAAAGCTTCTTTCCAGTTTTGAACGAAAGATATTTCCTTTTTCACCATAGCCCTCTATGGGCTTCCAAATATCACTTTGCCAACTCCACAAGAACAGCCTTAGCGAAGGGCTTCTTGAAGGGAAAGATGTAACTCTGTGAGATGAATTAACAGAACACAGAGGACTTTCTCAGAAAGCTTCTTTCCAGTATTGAACGCAAGATATTTCCTTTTTCACCGTAGCCCTCCATGGGCTTCCAAATATCACTTTGCCAATTGCACAAGAACAGCCTTAGCGAAAGGCTTCTTGAAGGGAAAGATGTAACTCGGTGAGATGAATTAACAGAACATAGAGCAGTTTCTCAGAAAGCTTCTTTCCAGTATTAAACGCAAGATATTTCCTTTTTCACCATAGCCCTCTATGGGCTTCCAAATATCACTTTGCCAATTCCACAAGAATAGCCTTAGCGAAAGGCTTCATGAAGGGAAAGATGTAACTCTTGGAGATGAATTAACAGAACACAGAGCAGTTTCTCAGAAAGCTTCTTTCCAGTTTTGAACGGAAGATATTTCCTTTTTCACCATAGCCCTTAATGGGCTTCCAAATATCCCCTTGCCAATTCCACAAGAACAGCCTTAGCGAAAAGCTTCTTCAAGGCAAAGATGTAACTCTGTGAGATGAATTAAAAGAACACAGAACAGTTTCTCAGAAATCTTCTTTCCAGTTTTGAACGGAAGATACTTCCTTTTTCACCATAGCCCTCTATGGGCTTCCAAATATCACTTTGCCAATTCCACAAGAACAGACATAGCGAAAGGCTTCTTGAAGGGAAAGTTTTAACTCTGTGAGATGAATTAACAGAACACAGAGCAGTTTCTCAAAAAGCTTCTTTCCAGTATTGAACGCAAGATATTTCCTTTTTCACCGTAGCGCTCCATGGGCTTCCAAATATCCCTTTGCCAATTCCACAAGAACAGCCTTAGCGAAAGGCTTCTTGAAGGGAAAGATGTATCTCGGTGAGATGAATTAACAGAACATAGAGCAGTTTCTCAGAAAGCTTCTTTCCAGTATTAAACGCAAGATATTTCCTTTTTCACCAAAGCCCTCTATGGGCTTCCAAATATCATTTTGCCAATTCCACAAGAACAGCCTTAGCGAAAGGCTTCTAGAAGGGAAAGATGTAACTCTGGGAGATGAATTAACAGAACACAGAGCAGTTTCTCAGAAAGCTTCTTTCCAATTTTGAACGGAAGATATTTCCTTTTTCACCATAGCCCTTAATGAGCTTCCAAATATCCTTTTGCCAATTCCACAAGAACAGCCTAGTCGAAGGGCTTCTTGAAGGAAAGATGTACGTCTGTGAGATGAATTAACAGAACACAGAGCAGTTTCTCAGAAAGCTTCTTTCCAGTTTTGAACGGAAGATAATTCCTTTTTCACCATAGCCCTCTATGGGCTTCCAAATATCACTTTGCCAATTCCACAAGAACAGACTTAGCGAAAGGCTTTTTGAGGGGAAAGATGTAACTCTGTGAGATGCATTAACAGAACACAGAGCAGTTTCTCAGAAAGCTTCTTTCCAGTATTGAACGGAAGATATTTCCTTTTTCACCGTTGCCCTCTATGGGCTTCCAAATATCCCTTTGCCAATTCCACAAGAACAACCTTAGCGAAAGGCTTCTTGAAGGCAAAGATGTAACTCTGTGAGATGAATTAACAGAACACAGAGCAGTTTCTCAGAAAGCTTCTTTCCAGTTTTGAACGGAAGATATTTCCTTTTTCACCACAGCCCTCTATGGGAGTACAAATATCCCTTTGCCAATTCCAGAAGAACAGCCTTAGCGAAAGGCTTCTTGAAGGGAAAGATGTAACTCTGTGAGATGAATTAACAGAACTCAGAGCAGTTTCCCAGAAAGCTTCTTTCCAGTTTTGAACGGAAGATATTTCCTTTTTCACCGTAGCCCTCTAGGGGCTTCCAAATATCACTTTACCAATTCCACAAGAACAGCCATAGCGTAAGGCTTCTTGAAGGGAAAGATGTAACTCGGTGAGATGAATTAACAGAACACAGAGCAGTTTCTCAGAAAGCTTCTTTCCAGTATTGAACGCAAGATATTTCCTTTTTCACCACAGTCCTCTATGGGCTTCCAAATATCACTTTGCCAATTCCACAAGAACAGCCTTATCGAAAGGCTTCATGAAGGGAAAGATATAACTCTGTGAGATGAATTAACAGAACACAGAGCAGTTTCTCAGAAAGCTTCTTTCCAGTTTTGAGCGGAAAATATTTCCTTTTTCACCGTAGCCCTTAATGGGCTTCCAAATATCCCTTTGCCAATTCCACAAGAACAGCCTTAGCGAAAGGCTTCTTGAAGGGAAAGATGTAACTCTGTGAGATGAATTAACAGAACACATAGCAGTTTCTCAGAAAGCTTCTTTCCAGTATTGAACGGAAGATAATTCCTTTTTCACCATAGCCCTCTATGGGCTTCCAAATATCCCTTTGCCAATTCCACAAAAACAGCCTAAGCGAAAGGCTTCTTGAAGGGAAAGATGAAACTCTGTGAGATGAATTAACAGAACACAGAACAGTTTCTCAGAAAGCTTCTTTCCAGTTTTGAACGGAAGATATTTCCTTTTTCACCATAGCCCACTATGGGCTTCCAAATATCCCTTTGCCAACTCCACAAGAACAGCCTTAGCGAAAGGCTTCTTGAAGGGAAAGATGTAACTCTGTGAGATGAATTAACAGAACACAGAGCAGTTTCTCAGAAAGCTTCTTTCCAGTATTGAACGGTAGATAATTCCTTTTTCACCATAGCCCTCTATGGGCTTCCAAATATCCTCTGCTAATTCCACAAGAACAGCCTTAGCGAAAGGCTTCTTGAAGGGAAAGATGTAACTCGGTGAGATGAATTAACAGAACACAGAGCAGTTTCTCAGAAAGCTTCCTTCCAGTATTGAACGGAAGATAATTCCTTTTTCACCATAGCCCTCTATGCGATTCCAAATATCCGTTTGCCAATTCCACAAGAACAGCCTTAGCGAAAGGCTTCTTGAAGGGAAAGATGTAACTCTGTGAGATGAATTAACAGAACACAGAGCAGTTTCTCAGAAAGCTTCTTTCCAGTTTTGAACGGAAGATACTTCCTTTTTCACCATAGGCCTCTATACGCTTCCAAATATCACTTTGCCAATTCCACAAGAACAGCCTTAGCGAAAGGGTTCTTGAAGGGAAAGATGTAACTCTGTGAGATGAATTAACGGAACACAGAGCAGTTTCTCAGAAAGCTTCTTTCCAGTTTTGAACGGAAGTTATTTCCTTTTTCACCATAGCCCTCTATGGGCTTCCAAATATCACTTTGCTAATTCCACAAGAACAGCCTTAGCGAAAGGTTTCTTGAAGGGAAAGATGTAACTCTCTGAGATGAACTAACAGAACACAGAGCAGTTTCTCAGAAAGCTTCTTTCCAGTTTTGAACGGAAGTTATTTCCTTTTTCAAAATAGCCCTCTATGGGCTTCCAAATATCCCTTTGCCAATTCCACAAGAACAGCCTTAGCGAAAGGCTTCTTGAAGGGAAAGATGTAACACTGTGAGATGAATTAACAGAACACAGAGCAGTTTCTCAGAAAGCTTCTTTCCAGTTTTGAACGGAAGATACTTCCTTTTTCACCATAGCCCTCTATGGGCTTCCAAATATCACTTTGCCAATTCCACAAGAACAGACTTAGCGAAAGGGTTCTTGAAGGGAAAGATGTAACTCGGTGAGATGAATTAACAGAACACAGAGCAGTTTCTCAGAAAGCTTCTTTCCAGTTTCCAATGATAGATATTTCCTTTTTCACCATAGCCCTCTATGTGCTTCCAAATATCACTTTGCCAATTCCACAAGAACAGCCTTAGCAAAAGGCTTCTTGAAGGGAAAGATGTAACTCTGTGAGATGCATTAACCGAACACAGAGCAGTTTCTCAGAAGGCTTCTTTCCAGTATTGAACGCAAGATATTTCCTTTTTCACAGTATCCCTCCATGGACTTCCAAATATCACTTTCCAATTCCACAAGAACAGCCTTAGCGAAAGGCTTCTTGAAGGGAAAGATGTAACTCTGTGAGATGAATTAACAGAACACAGAGCAGTTTCTCAGAAAGCTTCTTTCCAGTTTTGAACGGAAGATATTTCCTTTTTCACCGTTGCCCTCTATGGGTTTCCAAATATCACTTTGCCAATTCCACAAGAACAGCCTTAGCGAAAGGCTTCTTGAAGGGAAAGATGTAACTCTGTGAGATGAATTAACAGAACACAGAGCAGTTTCTCAGAAAGCTTCTTTCCAGTTTTGAACGGAAGATATTTCCTTTTTCACCACAGCCCTCTAAGGGCTTCCAAATATCCCTTGCCAATTGCACAAGAACAGCCTTAGCGAAAGGCTTCTTGAAGGGAAAGATGTAACTCTGTGAGATGAATTAACAGAACACATAGCAGTTTCTCAGAAAGCTTCTTTCCAGCATTGAACGGAAGATAATTCCTTTTCCACCATAGCCCTCTATGGGCTTCCAAATATCCCTTTGCCAATTCCACAAAAACAGCCTAAGCGAAAGGCTTCTTGAAGGGAAAGATGTAACTCTGTGAGATGAATTAACAGAACACAGAACAGTTTCTCAGAAAGCTTCTTTCCAGTTTTGAACGGAAGATACTTCCTTTTTCACCATAGCCCTCTTTGGGCTTCCAAATATCACTTTGCCAATTCCGCAAGAACGGCCTTAGCGAAAGGATTCTTGAAGGGAAAGATGTAACTCTGTGAGATGAATTAACAGAACACAGAGCAGTTTCTCAGAAAGCTTCTTTCCAGTTTTGAACGGAAGATATTTCCTTTTTCACCATAGCCCTTTATGGGCTTCCAAATATCCCCTTGCCAATTCCACAAGAACAGCCTTAGCGAAAAGCTTCTTCAAGGCAAAGATGTAACTCTGTGAGATGAATTAAAAGAACACAGAACAGTTTCTCAGAAATCTTCTTTCCAGTTTTGAACGGAAGATACTTCCTTTTTCACCATAGCCCTCTATGGGCTTCCAAATATCACTTTGCCAATTCCACAAGAACAGACATAGCGAAAGGCTTCTTGAAGGGAAAGTTTTAACTCTGTGAGATGAATTAACAGAACACAGAGCAGTTTCTCAAAAAGCTTCTTTCCAGTATTGAACGCAAGATATTTCCTTTTTCACCGTGGCGCTCCATGGGCTTCCAAATATCCCTTTGCCAATTCCACAAGAACAGCCTTAGCGAAAGGCTTCTTGAAGGGAAAGATGTAACTCGGTGAGATGAATTAACAGAACATAGAGCAGTTTCTCAGAAAGCTTCTTTCCAGTATTAAACGCAAGATATTTCCTTTTTCACCAAAGCCCTCTATGGGCTTCCAAATATCATTTTGCCAATTCCACAAGAACAGCCTTAGAGAAAGGCTTCTAGAAGGGAAAGATGTAACTCTGGGAGATGAATTAACAGAACACAGAGCAGTTTCTCAGAAAGCTTCTTTCCAGTTTTGAACGGAAGATATTTCCTTTTTCACCATACCCCTTAATGAGCTTCCAAATATCCTTTTGCCAATTCCACAAGAACAGCCTAGGCGAAGGGCTTCTTGAAGGAAAGATGTACGTCTGTGAGATGAATTAACAGAACACAGAGCAGTTTCTCAGAAAGCTTCTTTCCAGTTTTGAACGGAAGATACTTCCTTTTTCACCATAGGCCTCTATGGGCTTCCAAATATCACTTTGCCAATTCCGCAAGAACGGCCTTAGCGAAAGGATTCTTGAAGGGAAAGATGTAACTCTGTGAGATGAATTAACAGAACACAGAGCAGTTTCTCAGAAAGCTTCTTTCCAGTTTTGAACGGAAGTTATTTCCTTTTTCACCATAGCCCTCTATGGGCTTCCAAATATCACTTTGCCAATTCCACAAGAACAGCGTTAGCGAAAGGCTTCTTGAAGGGAAAGATGTAACTCTGTGATATGAATTAACAGAACACAGAGCAGTTTCTCAGAAAGCTTCTTTCCAGTTTTGAACGGAAGATATTTCCTTTTTCACCATAGCCCACTATGGGCTTCCAAATATCCCTTTGCCAACTCCACAAGAACAGCCTTAGCGAAAGGCTTCTTGAAGGGAAAGATGTAACTCTGTGAGATGAATTAACAGAACACAGAGCAGTTTCTCAGAAAGCTTCTTTCCAGTATTGAACGGTAGATAATTCCTTTTTCACCATAGCCCTCTATGGGCTTCCAAATATCCTCTGCTAATTCCACAAGAACAGCCTTAGCGAAAGGCTTCTTGAAGGGAAAGATGTAACTCGGTGAGATGAATTAACAGAACACAGAGCAGTTTCTCAGAAAGCTTCCTTCCAGTATTGAACGGAAGATAATTCCTTTTTCACCATAGCCCTCTATGCGATTCCAAATATCCGTTTGCCAATTCCACAAGAACAGCCTTAGCGAAAGGCTTCTTGAAGGGAAAGATGTAACTCTGTGAGATGAATTAACAGAACACAGAGCAGTTTCTCAGAAAGCTTCTTTCCAGTTTTGAACGGAAGATACTTCCTTTTTCACCATAGGCCTCTATACGCTTCCAAATATCACTTTGCCAATTCCACAAGAACAGCCTTAGCGAAAGGGTTCTTGAAGGGAAAGATGTAACTCTGTGAGATGAATTAACGGAACACAGAGCAGTTTCTCAGAAAGCTTCTTTCCAGTTTTGAACGGAAGTTATTTCCTTTTTCACCATAGCCCTCTATGGGCTTCCAAATATCACTTTGCTAATTCCACAAGAACAGCCTTAGCGAAAGGTTTCTTGAAGGGAAAGATGTAACTCTCTGAGATGAACTAACAGAACACAGAGCAGTTTCTCAGAAAGCTTCTTTCCAGTTTTGAACGGAAGTTATTTCCTTTTTCAAAATAGCCCTCTATGGGCTTCCAAATATCCCTTTGCCAATTCCACAAGAACAGCCTTAGCGAAAGGCTTCTTGAAGGGAAAGATGTAACACTGTGAGATGAATTAACAGAACACAGAGCAGTTTCTCAGAAAGCTTCTTTCCAGTTTTGAACGGAAGATACTTCCTTTTTCACCATAGCCCTCTATGGGCTTCCAAATATCACTTTGCCAATTCCACAAGAACAGACTTAGCGAAAGGGTTCTTGAAGGGAAAGATGTAACTCGGTGAGATGAATTAACAGAACACAGAGCAGTTTCTCAGAAAGCTTCTTTCCAGTTTCCAATGATAGATATTTCCTTTTTCACCATAGCCCTCTATGTGCTTCCAAATATCACTTTGCCAATTCCACAAGAACAGCCTTAGCAAAAGGCTTCTTGAAGGGAAAGATGTAACTCTGTGAGATGCATTAACCGAACACAGAGCAGTTTCTCAGAAGGCTTCTTTCCAGTATTGAACGCAAGATATTTCCTTTTTCAC
The DNA here is from genome assembly GCF_047675955.1 of Chlorocebus sabaeus. Lineage (NCBI taxonomy): Eukaryota > Metazoa > Chordata > Mammalia > Primates > Cercopithecidae > Chlorocebus > Chlorocebus sabaeus. The sequence goes on from NW_027327633.1 coordinate 42,267, forward strand.
AGTATCCCTCCATGGACTTCCAAATATCACTTTCCAATTCCACAAGAACAGCCTTAGCGAAAGGCTTCTTGAAGGGAAAGATGTAACTCTGTGAGATGAATTAACAGAACACAGAGCAGTTTCTCAGAAAGCTTCTTTCCAGTTTTGAACGGAAGATATTTCCTTTTTCACCGTTGCCCTCTATGGGTTTCCAAATATCACTTTGCCAATTCCACAAGAACAGCCTTAGCGAAAGGCTTCTTGAAGGGAAAGATGTAACTCTGTGAGATGAATTAACAGAACACAGAGCAGTTTCTCAGAAAGCTTCTTTCCAGTTTTGAACGGAAGATATTTCCTTTTTCACCACAGCCCTCTAAGGGCTTCCAAATATCCCTTGCCAATTGCACAAGAACAGCCTTAGCGAAAGGCTTCTTGAAGGGAAAGATGTAACTCTGTGAGATGAATTAACAGAACACATAGCAGTTTCTCAGAAAGCTTCTTTCCAGCATTGAACGGAAGATAATTCCTTTTCCACCATAGCCCTCTATGGGCTTCCAAATATCCCTTTGCCAATTCCACAAAAACAGCCTAAGCGAAAGGCTTCTTGAAGGGAAAGATGTAACTCTGTGAGATGAATTAACAGAACACAGAACAGTTTCTCAGAAAGCTTCTTTCCAGTTTTGAACGGAAGATACTTCCTTTTTCACCATAGCCCTCTTTGGGCTTCCAAATATCACTTTGCCAATTCCGCAAGAACGGCCTTAGCGAAAGGATTCTTGAAGGGAAAGATGTAACTCTGTGAGATGAATTAACAGAACACAGAGCAGTTTCTCAGAAAGCTTCTTTCCAGTTTTGAACGGAAGATATTTCCTTTTTCACCATAGCCCTTTATGGGCTTCCAAATATCCCCTTGCCAATTCCACAAGAACAGCCTTAGCGAAAAGCTTCTTCAAGGCAAAGATGTAACTCTGTGAGATGAATTAAAAGAACACAGAACAGTTTCTCAGAAATCTTCTTTCCAGTTTTGAACGGAAGATACTTCCTTTTTCACCATAGCCCTCTATGGGCTTCCAAATATCACTTTGCCAATTCCACAAGAACAGACATAGCGAAAGGCTTCTTGAAGGGAAAGTTTTAACTCTGTGAGATGAATTAACAGAACACAGAGCAGTTTCTCAAAAAGCTTCTTTCCAGTATTGAACGCAAGATATTTCCTTTTTCACCGTGGCGCTCCATGGGCTTCCAAATATCCCTTTGCCAATTCCACAAGAACAGCCTTAGCGAAAGGCTTCTTGAAGGGAAAGATGTAACTCGGTGAGATGAATTAACAGAACATAGAGCAGTTTCTCAGAAAGCTTCTTTCCAGTATTAAACGCAAGATATTTCCTTTTTCACCAAAGCCCTCTATGGGCTTCCAAATATCATTTTGCCAATTCCACAAGAACAGCCTTAGAGAAAGGCTTCTAGAAGGGAAAGATGTAACTCTGGGAGATGAATTAACAGAACACAGAGCAGTTTCTCAGAAAGCTTCTTTCCAGTTTTGAACGGAAGATATTTCCTTTTTCACCATACCCCTTAATGAGCTTCCAAATATCCTTTTGCCAATTCCACAAGAACAGCCTAGGCGAAGGGCTTCTTGAAGGAAAGATGTACGTCTGTGAGATGAATTAACAGAACACAGAGCAGTTTCTCAGAAAGCTTCTTTCCAGTTTTGAACGGAAGATAATTCCTTTTTCACCATAGCCCTCTATGGGCTTCCAAATATCACTTTGCCAATTCCACAAGAACAGACTTAGCGAAAGGCTTTTTGAGGGGAAAGATGTAACTCTGTGAGATGAATTAACAGAACACAGAGCAGTTTCTCAGAAAGCTTCTTTCCAGTTTTGAACGGAAGATATTTCCTTTTTCACCACAGCCCTCTATGGGCTTCCAAATATCCATTTGCCAATTCCACAAGAACAGCCTTAGCGAAAGGCTTCTTGAAGGGAAAGATGTAACTCTGTGAGATGAATTACCAGAACTCAGAGCAGTTTCTCAGAAAGCTTCTTTCCAGTTTTGAACGGAAGATATTTCCTTTTTCACCGTAGCCCTCTAGGGGCTTCCAAATATCACTTTACCAATTCCACAAGAACAGCCTTAGCGAAAGGCTTCTTGAAGGGAAAGATGTAACTCTGTGAGATGAATTAACAGAACACAGAGCAGTTTCTCAGAAAGCTTCTTTCCAGTATTCAACGCAAGTTATTTCCTTTTTCACCGTAGCCCTCCATGGGCTTCCAAATATCACATTGCCTATTCCACAAGAACAGCCTTACCGAAAGGTTTCTTGAAGGGAAAGATGTAACTCGGTGAGATGAATTAACAGAACACAGAGCAGTTTCTCAGAAAGCTTCTTTCCAGTATTGAACGCAAGATATTTCCTTTTTCACCATAGTCCTCTATGGGCTTCCAAATATCACTTTGCCAATTCCACAAGAACAGCCTTATCGAAAGGCTTCATGAAGGGAAAGATGTAACTCTGTGAGATGAATTAACAGAACAGAGAGCAGTTTCTCAGAAAGTTTCTTTCCAGTTTTGAACGGAAGATATTTCCTTTTTCACCATATCCCTCTATGGGCTTCCAAATATCCCTTTGCCAATTCCACAACAACAGCCTTAGCGAAAGGCTTCTTGAAGGGAAAGATGTAACTCTGTGAGATGAATTAACAGAACACAGAGCAGTTTCTCAGAAAGCTTCCTTCCAGTATTGAATGGAAGATAATTCCATTTTCACCATAGCCCTCAATGGGATTCCAAATATCCGTTTGCCAATTCCACAAGAACAGCCTTAGCGAAAGGCTTCTTGAAGGGAAAGATGTAACTCTGTGAGATGAATTAACAGAACACAGAGCAGTTTCTCAGAAAGCTTCTTTCCAGTTTTGAACGGAAGATATTTCCTTTTTCACCATAGCCCTCTATGGGCTTCCAAATATCCCTTTGCCAATTCCACAAGAACAGCCTTAGAGAAAGGCTTCTTGAAGGGAAAGATGTAACTCTGTGAGATGAATTAACAGAACACAGAGCAGTTTCTCAGAAAGCTTCTTTCGAGTTTTGAACAAAAGATAGTCCCTTTTTCACCATAGCCCTTAATGGGCTTCCAAATATCACTTTACCAATTCCACAAGAACAGCCTTAGCGAAAGGCTTCTTGAAGGGAAAGATGTAACTCGGTGAGATGAATTAACAGAACACAGAGCAGTTTCTCAGAAAGCTTCTTTCCAGTATTGAACGCAAGATATTTCCTTTTTCACCACAGTCCTCTATGGGCTTCCAAATATCACTTTGCCAATTCCACAAGAACAGCCTTATCGAAAGGCTTCATGAAGGGAAAGATATAACTCTGTGAGATGAATTAACAGAACACAGAGCAGTTTCTCAGAAAGCTTCTTTCCAGTTTTGAGCGGAAAATATTTCCTTTTTCACCGTAGCCCTTAATGGGCTTCCAAATATCCCTTTGCCAATTCCACAAGAACAGCCTTAGCGAAAGGCTTCTTGAAGGGAAAGATGTAACTCTGTGAGATGAATTAACAGAACACAGAGCAGTTTCTCAGAAAGCTTCTTTCCAGTATTGAACCGAAGATATTTCCTTTTTCACCATAGCCCTCTATGGGCTTCCAAATATCCTCTGCTAATTCCACAAGAACAGCCTTAGCGAAAGGCTTCTTGAAGGGAAAGATGTAACTCGGTGAGATGAATTAACAGAACACAGAGCAGTTTCTCAGAAAGCTTCTTTCCAGGTTTGAACGGAAGATATTTCCTTTTTCACCGTTGCCCTCTATTGGCTTCCAAATATCCCTTTGCCAATTCCACAAGAACAACCTTAGCGAAAGGCTTCTTTAAGGGAAAGATGTAACTCTGTGAGATGAATTAACAGAACACAGAGCAGTTTCTCAGAAAGCTTCTTTCCAGTATTGAACGCAAGTTATTTCCTTTTTCACCGTAGCCCTCCATGGGCTTCCAAATATCACTTTGCCAACTCCACAAGAACAGCCTTAGCGAAAGGGTTCTTGAAGGGAAAGATGTAACTCTGTGAGATGAATTAACGGAACACAGAGCAGTTTCTCAGAAAGCTTCTTTCCAGTTTTGAACGGAAGATATTTCCTTTTTCACCGTAGCCCTCTAGGTGCTTCCAAATATCACTTTACCAATTCCACAAGAACAGCCTTAGCGAAAGCCTTCTTGAAGGGAAAGATGTAACTCGGTGAGATGAATTAACAGAACACAGAGCAGTTTCTCAGAAAGCTTCTTTCCAGTATTGAACGCAAGATATTTCCTTTTTCACCATAGTCCTCTATGGGCTTCCAAATATCACTTTGCCAATTCCACAAGAACAGCCTTATCGAAAGGCTTCATGAAGGGAAAGATGTAACTCTGTGAGATGAATTAACAGAACACAGAGCAGTTTCTCAGAAAGCTTCTTTCCAGTTTTGAACGGAAGATATTTCCTTTTTCACCATATCCCTCTATGGGCTTCCAAATATCCCTTTGCCAATTCCACAAGAACAGCCTTAGCGAAAGGCTTCTTGAAGGGAAAGATGTAACTCTGTGTGATGAATTAACAGAACACAGAGCAGTTTCTCAGAAAGCTTCTTTCCAGTTTTGAACGGAAGATATTTCCTTTTTCACCTTAGCTCTCCATGGGCTTCCAAATATCCTTTTGCCAATTCCACAGGAACAGCCTTAGCGAAAGTCTTCCTGAAGGGAAAGATGTAACTCAGTGAGATGAAGTAACAGAACACAGAGCAGTTTCTCAGAAAGCTTCTTTCCACTTTTAAACGGAAGATATTTCCTTTATCACCATAGCAATCTATAGGCTTCCAAATATCACTTTGCCAATTCCACAAGAACAGCCTTAGCGAAGGGCTTATTGAAAGGAAAGATGTAACTCTGTGAGATGAATTAACAGAACACAGAGCAGTTTCTCAGAAAGCTTCTTTCCAGTTTTGAACGGAAGATATTTCCTTTTTCAAGATAGCCCTCTATGGGCTTCCAACTATCACTTTGCCAACTCCACAAGAACAGCCATAGCGAAAGGCTTCTTCAAGGGAAAGATGTAACTCTGTGAGATGAATTAACAGAACACAGAGCAGTTTCTCAGAAAACTTCTTTCCAGTTTTGAACGGAAGTTACTTATTTTTTAAACATAGCCCTCTATGGGCTTCCAAATATCCCTTTGCCAATTCCACAAGAACAGCCTTAGCGAAAGGCTTCTTGAAGAGAAAGATGTAACTCTGTGAGATGAATTAGCAGAACTCAGAGCAGTTTCTCAGAAAGCTTCTTTCCAGTATTGAACGGAAGATAATTCCTTTTTCAACATAGCCCTCTATGGGCTTCCAAATATCCCTTTGCCAATTCCACAAGAACTGCCTAAAGGAAAGGCTTCTTGAAGGGAAAGATGTAACTCTGTGAGATGAATTAACAGAACACAGAGCAGTTTCTCAGACAGCTTCTTTCCAGTTTTGAACGGAAGATACTTCCTTTTTCTCCATAGGCCTCTATGGGCTTCCAAATATCACTTTGCCAATTCCACAAGAACAGCCTTAGCGAAAGGGTTCTTGAAGGGAAAGATGTAACTCTGTGAGATGAATTAACGGAACACAGAGCAGTTTCTCAGAAAGCTTCTTTCCAGTTTTGAACGGAAGTTATTTCCTTTTTCACCATAGCCCTCTATGGGCTTCCAAATATCACTTTGCCAATTCCACAAGAACAGCCTTAGCGAAAGGCTTCTTGAAGAGAAAGATGTAGCTCTGTGAGATGAATTAACAGAACACAGAGCAGTTTCTCAGAAAGCTTCTTTCCAGTTTTGAACGGAAGATATTTCCTTTTTCACCGTAGCCCTCTATGGGCTTCCAAATATCCCTTTGCCAATTCCACAAGAGCAGCCTTAGCGAAAGGCTTCTTGAAGGAAAAGATGTAACTCTGTAAGATGAATTAACAGAACACAGAGCAGTTTCTCAGAAAGCTTCTTTCCAATGTTGAACGCAAGATATTTCCTTTTTCACAGTAGCCCTCCATGGACTTCCAAATATCCCTTTGCCAATTCCATAAGAACAGCCTTAGCGAAAGGGTTCTTGAAGGGAAAGATGTAACTCTGTGAGATGAATTAACAGAACACAGAGCAGTTTCTCAGAAAGCTTCTTTCCAGTTTTGAAAGGAAGATATTTCCTTTTTCACCGTTGCCGTCTATGGACTTCCAAATATCACTTTGCCAATTCCACAAGAACAGCCTTAGCAAAAGGCTTCTTGAAGGGAAAGATGTAACTCTGTGAGATGAATTAACAGAACACAGAGCAGTTTCTCAGAAGGCTTCTTTCCAGCATTGAACTCAAGATATTTCCTTTTTCACAGTATCCCTCCATGGACTTCCAAATATCACTTTGCCAATTCCACAAGAACAGCTTTAGCGAAAGGTTTCTTGAAGGGAAAGATGTAACTCTGTGAGTTGAATTAACAGAACACAGAGCAGTTTCTCAGAAAGCTTCTTTCCAGTTTTGAACGGAAGATATTTCCTTTATCACCATAGCAATCTATGGGCTTCCAAATATCACTTTGCCAATTCCACAAGAACAAACTTAGCGAAGGGCTTATTGAAGGGAAAGATGTAATTCTGTGAGATGAATTAACAGAACACAGAGCAGTTTCTCAGAAAGCTTCTTTCCAGTTTTGAACGGAAGATATTTCCTTTTTCACCGTAGGCCTCTATGGGCTTCCAAATATCACTTTGCCAATTCCATAAGAACAGCCTTAGCGAAAGGCTTCTTGAAGGGAAAGATGTAACTCTGTGAGATGAATTAACAGAACACAGAGCAGTTTCTCAGAAAGCTTCTTTCCAGTTTTGAACGGAAGATATTTCCTTTTTCACCATAGCCCTCTATGTTCTTCCAAATATCCCTTTGCCAATTCCACAAGAACAGCCTTAGAGAAAGGCTTCTTGAAGGGAAAGATGTACCTCTGGGAGATGAATTAACAGAACACAGAGCAGTTTCTCAGAAAGCTTCTTTCCAGTTTTGAGCGGAAAATATTTCCTTTTTCACCGTAGCCCTTAATGGGCTTCCAAATATCCCTTTGCCAATTCCACAAGAACAGCCTTAGCGAAAGGCTTCTTGAAGGGAAAGATGTAACTCTGTGAGATGAATTAACAGAACACAGAGCAGTTTCTCAGAAAGCTTCTTTCCTGTATTGAACCGAAGATATTTCCTTTTTCACCATAGCCCTCTATGGGCTTCCAAATATCCTCTGCTAATTCCACAAGAACAGCCTTAGCGAAAGGCTTCTTGAAGGGAAAGATGTAACTCTGTGAGATGAATTAACAGAACACAGAGCAGTTTCTCAGAAAGCTTCTTTCCAGGTTTGAACGGAAGATATTTCCTTTTTCACCGTTGCCCTCTATGGGCTTCCAAATATCCCTTTGCCAATTCCACAAGAACAACCTTAGCGAAAGGCTTCTTGAAGGGAAAGATGTAACTCTGTGAGATGAATTAACAGAACACAGAGCAGTTTCTCAGAAAGCTTCTTTCCAGTATTGAACGCAAGTTATTTCCTTTTTCACCGTAGCCCTCCATGGGCTTCCAAATATCACTTTGCCTATTCCACAAGAAAAGCCTTATCGAAAGGCTTCATGAAGGGAAAGATGTAACTCTGTGAGATGAATTAACAGAACACGGAGCAGTTTCTCAGAAACCTTCTTTCCAGTTTTGAACGGAAGATACTTCCTTTTTCACCATAGGCCTCTATGGGCTTCCAAATATCACTTTGCCAATTCCACAAGAACAGCCTTAGCGAAAGGGTTCTTGAAGGGAAAGATGTAACACTGTGAGATGAATTAACGGAACACAGAGCAGTTTCTCAGAAAGCTTCTTTCCAGTTTTGAAAGGAAGTTATTTCCTTTTTCACCATAGCCCTCTATGGGCTTCCAAATATCACATTGCCAATACCACAAGAACAGCCTTAGCGAAAGGCTTCTTGAAGGGAAAGATGTAACTCTGTGAGATGAATTAACAGAACACAGAGCAGTTTCTCAGAAAGCTTCTTTCCAATATTGAACGCAAGATATTTCCTTTTTCACATTAGCCCTCCATGGACTTCCAAATATCACTTTGCCAATTCCACAAGTACAGCCTCAGCGAAAGGCTTCTTGAAGGGAAAGATGTAACTCTGTGAGTTGAATTAACAGAACACAGAGCAGTTTCTCAGAAAGCTTCTTTCCAGTTTTGAACGGAAGATATTTCCGTTATCACCATAGCAATCTATGGGCTTCCAAATATCACTTTGCCAATTCCACAAGAACAGCCTTAGCGAAGGGCTTATTGAAGGGAAAGATGTAACTCTGTGAGATGAATTAACAGAACACAGAGCAGTTTCTCAGAAAGCTTCTTTCCAGTTTTGAACGGAAGATATTTCCTTTTTCACCATAGCCCTCTATGGGCTTCCAAATATCACTTTGCCAATTCCATAAGAACAGCCTTAGCGAAAGGCTTCTTGAAGGGAAAGATGTAACTCTGTGAGATGAATTAACAGAACACAGAGCAGTTTGTCAGAAAGCTTCTTTCCAGTTTTGAAAGGAAGATATTTCCTTTTTCACCATAGCCCTCTATGGGCTTCCAAATATCACTTTGCCAACTCCACAAGAACAGCCTTAGCGAAAGGTTTCTTGAAGGGAAAGATGTAACTCTGTGAGGTGAATTAACTGAACACAGAGCAGTTTCTCAGAAAGCTTCTTTCCAGTTTTGAACGGAAGATAGTTGCTTTTTCACCATAGCCCTTAATGGGCTGCCAAATATCCCTTTGCCAATTCCACAAGAACAGCCTTAGCGAAAGGTTTCTTGAAGGGAAAGATGTAACTCTGTGAGATGAATTAACAGAACACAGAGCAGTTTCTCAGAAAGCTTCTTTCCAGTATTGAACGCAAGATATTTCCTTTTTCACCGTAGCCCTCCATGGGCTTCCAAATATCACTTTGCCAATTCCACAAGAACAGCCTTAGCGAAAGGCTTCTTGAAGGGAAAGATGTAACTCGGTGAGATGAATTAACAGAACATAGAGCAGTTTCTCAGAAAGCTTCTTTCCAGTATTAAACGCAAGATATTTCCTTTTTCACCATAGCCCTCTATGGGCTTCCAAATATCACTTTGCCAATTCCACAAGAACAGCCTTAGCGAAAGACTTCATGAAGGGAAAGATGTAACTCTGTGAGATGAATTAACAGAACACAGAGCAGTTTCTCAGAAAGCTTCTTTCCAGTTTTGAACGGAAGATATTTCCTTTTTCACCATAGCCCTCTAGGGCTTCCAAATATCCCTTGGCCAATTCCACAAGAACAACATTAGCAAAAGGATTCATGAAGGGAATGATGTAACTCTGTGAGATGTATTAACAGAAAGCAGAGCAGTTTCTCAGAAAGCTTCTTTCCAGTTTTTAACGGAAGTTATTTCCTTTTTCACCATAGCCCTCTATGGGCTTCCAAATATCACATTGCCAATTCCACAAGAACAGCCTTAGCGAAAGGCTTCTTGAAGGGAAAGATGTAACTCTGTGAGATGAATTAACAGAACACAGAGCAGTTTCTCAGAAAGCTTCTTTCCAATATTGAACGCAAGATATTTCCTTTTTCACAGTAGCCCTCCATGGACTTCCAAATATCACTTTGCCAATTCCACAAGAACAGCTTTAGCGAAAGGTTTCTTGAAGGGAAAGATGTAACTCTGTGAGTTGAATTAACAGAACACAGAGCAGTTTCTCAGAAAGCTTCTTTCCAGTTTTGAACGGAAGATATTTCCTTTATCACCATAGCAATCTATGGGCTTCCAAATATCACTTTGCCAATTCCACAAGAACAGCCTTAGCGAAGGGCTTATTGAAGGGAAAGATGTAACTCTGTGAGATGAATTAACAGAACACAGAGCAGTTTCTCAGAAAGCTTCTTTCCAGTTTTGAACGGAAGATATTTCCTTTTTCACCATAGGCCTCTATGGGCTTCCAAATATCACTTTGCCAATTCCATAAGAACAGCCTTGGCGAAAGGCTTCTTGAAGGGAAAGATGTAACTCTGTGAATTGAATTAACAGAACACAGAGCAGTTTCTCAGAAAGCATCTTTCCAGTTTTGAACGGAAGATATTTCCTTTTTCACCATAGCCCTCTATGTGCTTCCAAATATCCCTTTGCCAATTCCACAAGAACAGCCTTAGAGAAAGGCTTCTTGAAGGGAAAGATGTACCTCTGGGAGATGAATTAACAGAACACAGTGCAGTTTCTCAGAAAGCTTCTTTCCAGTTTTGAGCGGAAAATATTTCCTTTTTCACCGTAGCCCTTAATGGGCTTCCAAATATCCCTTTGCCAATTCCACAAGAACAGCCTTAGCGAAAGGCTTCTTGAAGAGAAAGATGTAACTCTGTGAGATGAATTAACAGAACACAGAGCAGTTTCTCAGAAAGCTTCTTTCCAGTATTGAACCGAAGATATTTCCTTTTTCACCATAGCCCTCTATGGGCTTCCAAATATCCTCTGCTAATTCCACAAGAACAGCCTTACCGAAAGGCTTCTTGAAGGGAAAGATATAACCCTGTGAGATGAATTAACAGAACACAGAGCAGTTTCTCAGAAGTCTTCTTTCCAGTTTTGAATGGAAGATAATTCCTTTTTCACCATAGCCCGCTATGGGCTTCCAAATATCACTTTGCCAATTCCACAAGAACAGCCTTAGCAAAAGGCTTCTTGAAGGGAAAGATATAACTCTGGGAGATGAATTAACAGAACACAGAGCAGTTTCTCAGAAGGCTTCTTTCCAGTATTGAACGCAAGATATTTCCTTTTTCACAGTATCCCTCCATGGACTTCCAAATATCACTTTGCCAATTCCACAAGAACAGCCTTAGCGAAAGGCTTCTTGAAGGGAAAGATGTAACTCTGTGAGATGAATTAACAGAACACAGAGCAGTTTCTCAGAAAGCTTCTTTGCAGGTTTGAACGGAAGATATTTCCTTTTTCACCGTTGCCCTCTATGGGCTTCCAAATATCCCTTTGCCAATTCAACAAGAACAACCTTAGCGAAAGGCTTCTTGAAGGGAAAGATGTAACTCTGTGAGATGAATTAACAGAACACAGAGCAGTTTCTCAGAAAGCTTCTTTCCAGTATTGAACGCAAGTTATTTCCTTTTTCACCGTAGCCCTCCATGGGCTTCCAAATATCACTTTGCTTATTCCACAAGAACAGCCTTAGCGAAAGGCTTCTTGAAGGGAAAGATGTAACTCTGTGAGATGAATTAACAGAACACAGAGCAGTTTCTCAGAAAGCTTCTTTCCAATATTGAACGCAAGACATTTCCTTTTTCACCATAGCCCTCTATGGGCTTCCAAATATCACTTTGCCAATTCCACAAGAACAGCCTTAGCGAAAGACTTCATGAAGGGAAAGATGTAACTCTGTGAGATGAATTAACAGAACACAGAGCAGTTTCTCAGAAAGCTTCTTTCCAGTTTTGAACGGAAGATATTTCCTTTTTCACCATAGCCCTCTAGGGCTTCCAAATATCACTTGGCCAATTCCACAAGAACAACATTAGCAAAAGGATTCATGAAGGGAATGATGTAACTCTGTGAGATGTATTAACAGAACGCAGAGCAGTTTCTCAGAAAGCTTCTTTCCAGTTTTGAACGGAAGATATTTCCTTTTTCACCATAGCCCTCTATGGGCTTCCAAATATCCCTTTGCCAATTCCACAAGAACAGCCTTAGCGAAAGGCTTCTTGAAGGGAAAGATGTAACTCTGTGAGATGAATTAACGGAACACAGAGCAGTTTCTCAGAAAGCTTCTTTCCAGTTTTGAACGGAAGATATTTCCTTTTTCACCATAGGCCTCTATGGGCTTCCAAATATCACTTTGACAATTCCATAAGAACAGCCTTAGCGAAAGGCTTCTTGAAGGGAAAGATGTAACTCTGTGAATTGAATTAACAGAACACAGAGCAGTTTCTCAGAAAGCTTCTTTCCAGTTTTGAACGGAAGATATTTCCTTTTTCACCATAGCCCTCTATGTGCTTCCAAATATCCCTTTGCCAATTCCACAAGAACAGCCTTAGAGAAAGGCTTCTTGAAGGGAAAGATGTACCTCTGGGAGATGAATTAACAGAACACAGAGCAGTTTCTCAGAAAGCTTCTTTCCAGTTTTGAGCGAAAAATATTTCCTTTTTCACCGTAGCCCTTAATGGGCTTCCAAATATCCCTTTGCCAATTCCACAAGAACAGCCTTAGCGAAAGGCTTCTTGAAGGGAAAGATGTAACTCTGTGAGATGAATTAACACAACACAGAGCAGTTTCTCAGAAAGCTTCTATCCAGTATTGAACCGAAGATATTTCCTTTTTCACCATAGCCCTCTATGGGCTTCCAAATATCCTCTGCTAATTCCACAAGAACAGCCTTAGCGAAAGGCTTCTTGAAGGGAAAGATGTAACCCTGTGAGATGAATTAACAGAACACAGAGCAGTTTCTCAGAAGTCTTCTTTCCAGTTTTGAATGGAAGATAATTCCTTTTTCACCATAGCCCGCTATGGGCTTCCAAATATCACTTTGCCAATTCCACAAGAACAGTCTTAGCAAAAGGCTTCTTGAAGGGAAAGATATAACTCTGGGAGATGAATTAACAGAACACAGAGCAGTTTCTCAGAAGGCTTCTTTCCAGTATTGAACGCAAGATATTTCCTTTTTCACAGTATCCCTCCATGGACTTCCAAATATCACTTTGCCAATTCCACAAGAACAGCCTTAGCGAAAGGCTTCTTGAAGGGAAAGATGTAACTCTGTGAGATGAATTAACAGAACACAGAGCAGTTTCTCAGAAAGCTTCTTTCCAGGTTTGAACGGAAGATATTTCCTTTTTCACCGTTGCCCTCTATGGGCTTCCAAATATCCCTTTGCCAATTCAACAAGAACAACCTTAGCGAAAGGCTTCTTGAAGGGAAAGATGTAACTCTGTGAGATGAATTAACAGAACACAGAGCAGTTTCTCAGAAAGCTTCTTTCCAGTATTGAACGCAAGTTATTTCCTTTTTCACCGTAGCCCTCCATGGGCTTCCAAATATCACTTTGCCCATTCCACAAGAACAGCCTTAGCGAAAGGCTTCATGAAGGGAAAGATGTAACTCTGTGAGATGAATTAACAGAACACAGAGCAGTTTCTCAGAAAGCTTCTTTCCAGTTTTGAACGGAAGATACTTCCTTTTTCACCATAGCCCTCTATGGGCTTCCAAATATCCCTTTGCCAACTCCACAAGAACAGCCTTAGCGAAAGGCTTCTTGAAGGGAAAGATGTAACTCTGTGAGGTGAATTAACTGAACACAGAGCAGTTTCTCAGAAAGCTTCTTTCCAGTTTAGAACGGAAGATACTTGCTTTTTCACCATAGCCCTTAATGGGCTGCCAAATATCCGTTTGCCAATTCCACAAGAACAGCCTTAGCGAAAGGTTTCTTGAAGGGAAAGATGTAACTCTGTGAGATGAATTAACAGAACACAGAGTAGTTTCTCAGAAAGCTTCTTTCCAGTATTGAAAGCAAGATATTTCCTTTTTCACCGTAGCCCTCCATGGGCTTCCAAATATCACTTTGCCAATTCCACAAGAACAGCCTTAGCGAAAGGCTTCTTGAAGGGAAAGATGTAACTCGGTGAGATGAATTAACAGAACATAGAGCAGTTTCTCAGAAAGCTTCTTTCCAGTATTAAACGCAAGATATTTCCTTTTTCACCATAGCCCTCTATGGGCTTCCAAATATCACTTTGCCAATTCCACAAGAACAGCCTTAGCGAAAGACTTCATGAAGGGAAAGATGTAACTCTGTGAGATGAATTAACAGAACACAGAGCAGTTTCTCAGAAAGCTTCTTTCCAGTTTTGAACGGAAGACATTTCCTTTTTCACCATAGCCCTCTATGGGCTTCCAAATATCCCTTTGCCAATTCCACAAGAACAGCCTTAGAGAAAGGCTTCTTGAAGGGAAAGATGTAACTCTGGGAGATGAATAAACAGAACACAGAGCAGTTTCTCAGAAAGCTTCTTTCCAGTTTTGAACGGAAGATATTTCCTTTTTCACCATAGCCCTTAATGGGCTTCCAAATATCCCTTTGCCAATTCCACAAGAACAGCCTTAGCGAAAGGCTTCTTGAAGGGAAAGATGTAACTCTGTGAGATGAATTTACAGAACACAGAGCAGTTTCTCAGATAGCTTCTTTCCAGTATTGAACCGAAGATATTTCCTTTTTCACCGTAGCCCTCTATGGGCTTCCAAATATCCTCTGCTAATTCCACAAGAACAGCCTTAGCGAAAGGCTTCTTGAAGGGAAAGATGTAACTCTGTGAGATGAATTAACAGAACACAGAGCAGTTTCTCAGAAAGCTTCTTTCCAGGTTTGAACGGAAGATATTTCCTTTTTCACCATAGCCCTCTATGGGCTTCCAAATATCACTTTGCCAACTCCACAAGAACAGCCTTAGCGAAAGGCTTCTTGAAGGGAAAGATGTAACTCTGTGAGGTGAATTAACTGAACACAGAGCAGTTTCTCAGAAAGCTTCTTTCCAGTTTTGAACGGAAGATACTTGCTTTTTCACCATAGCCCTTAATGGGCTGCCAAATATCCCTTTGCCAATTCCACAAGAACAGCCTCAGCGAAAGGTTTCTTGAAGGGAAAGATGTAACTCTGTGAGATGAATTAACAGAACACAGAGCAGTTTCTCAGAAAGCTTCTTTCCAGTATTGAACGCAAGAAATTTCCTTTTTCACCGTAGCCCTCCATGGGCTTCCAAATATCACTTTGCCAATTCCACAAGAACAGCCTTAGCGAAAGGCTTCTTGAAGGGAAAGATGTAACTCGGTGAGATGAATTAACAGAACATAGAGCAGTTTCTCAGAAAGCTTCTTTCCAGTATTAAACGCAAGATATTTCCTTTTTCACCATAGCCCTCTATGGGCTTCCAAATATCCCTTTGCCAATTCCACAAGAACAGCCTTAGCGAAAGACTTCATGAAGGGAAAGATGTAACTCTGTGAGATGAATTAACAGAACACAGAGCAGTTTCTCAGAAAGCTTCTTTCCAGTTTTGAACGGAAGATATTTCCTTTTTCACCATAGCCCTCTAGGGCTTCCAAATATCACTTGGCCAATTCCACAAGAACAACATTAGCAAAAGGATTCATGAAGGGAATGATGTAACTCTGTGAGATGTATTAACAGAACGCAGAGCAGTTTCTCAGAAAGCTTCTTTCCAGTTTTGAACGGAAGATATTTCCTTTTTCACCATAGCCCTCTATGGGCTTCCAAATATCCCTTTGCCAATTCCACAAGAACAGCCTTAGCGAAAGGCTTCTTGAAGGGAAAGATGTAACTCTGTGAGATGAATTAACGGAACACAGAGCAGTTTCTCAGAAAGCTTCTTTCCAGTTTTGAACGGAAGATATTTCCTTTTTCACCATAGGCCTCTATGGGCTTCCAAATATCACTTTGACAATTCCATAAGAACAGCCTTAGCGAAAGGCTTCTTGAAGGGAAAGATGTAACTCTGTGAATTGAATTAACAGAACACAGAGCAGTTTCTCAGAAAGCTTCTTTCCAGTTTTGAACGGAAGATATTTCCTTTTTCACCATAGCCCTCTATGTGCTTCCAAATATCCCTTTGCCAATTCCACAAGAACAGCCTTAGAGAAAGGCTTCTTGAAGGGAAAGATGTACCTCTGGGAGATGAATTAACAGAACACAGAGCAGTTTCTCAGAAAGCTTCTTTCCAGTTTTGAGCGAAAAATATTTCCTTTTTCACCGTAGCCCTTAATGGGCTTCCAAATATCCCTTTGCCAATTCCACAAGAACAGCCTTAGCGAAAGGCTTCTTGAAGGGAAAGATGTAACTCTGTGAGATGAATTAACACAACACAGAGCAGTTTCTCAGAAAGCTTCTATCCAGTATTGAACCGAAGATATTTCCTTTTTCACCATAGCCCTCTATGGGCTTCCAAATATCCTCTGCTAATTCCACAAGAACAGCCTTAGCGAAAGGCTTCTTGAAGGGAAAGATGTAACCCTGTGAGATGAATTAACAGAACACAGAGCAGTTTCTCAGAAGTCTTCTTTCCAGTTTTGAATGGAAGATAATTCCTTTTTCACCATAGCCCGCTATGGGCTTCCAAATATCACTTTGCCAATTCCACAAGAACAGTCTTAGCAAAAGGCTTCTTGAAGGGAAAGATATAACTCTGGGAGATGAATTAACAGAACACAGAGCAGTTTCTCAGAAGGCTTCTTTCCAGTATTGAACGCAAGATATTTCCTTTTTCACAGTATCTCTCCATGGACTTCCAAATATCACTTTGCCAATTCCACAAGAACAGCCTTAGCGAAAGGCTTCTTGAAGGGAAAGATGTAACTCTGTGAGATGAATTAACAGAACACAGAGCAGTTTCTCAGAAAGCTTCTTTCCAGGTTTGAACGGAAGATATTTCCTTTTTCACCGTTGCCCTCTATGGGCTTCCAAATATCCCTTTGCCAATTCAACAAGAACAACCTTAGCGAAAGGCTTCTTGAAGGGAAAGATGTAACTCTGTGAGATGAATTAACAGAACACAGAGCAGTTTCTCAGAAAGCTTCTTTCCAGTATTGAACGCAAGTTATTTCCTTTTTCACCGTAGCCCTCCATGGGCTTCCAAATATCACTTTGCCCATTCCACAAGAACAGCCTTAGCGAAAGGCTTCATGAAGGGAAAGATGTAACTCTGTGAGATGAATTAACAGAACACAGAGCAGTTTCTCAGAAAGCTTCTTTCCAGTTTTGAACGGAAGATACTTCCTTTTTCACCATAGCCCTCTATGGGCTTCCAAATATCCCTTTGCCAACTCCACAAGAACAGCCTTAGCGAAAGGCTTCTTGAAGGGAAAGATGTAACTCTGTGAGGTGAATTAACTGAACACAGAGCAGTTTCTCAGAAAGCTTCTTTCCAGTTTAGAACGGAAGATACTTGCTTTTTCACCATAGCCCTTAATGGGCTGCCAAATATCCGTTTGCCAATTCCACAAGAACAGCCTTAGCGAAAGGTTTCTTGAAGGGAAAGATGTAACTCTGTGAGATGAATTAACAGAACACAGAGTAGTTTCTCAGAAAGCTTCTTTCCAGTATTGAAAGCAAGATATTTCCTTTTTCACCGTAGCCCTCCATGGGCTTCCAAATATCACTTTGCCAATTCCACAAGAACAGCCTTAGCGAAAGGCTTCTTGAAGGGAAAGATGTAACTCGGTGAGATGAATTAACAGAACATAGAGCAGTTTCTCAGAAAGCTTCTTTCCAGTATTAAACGCAAGATATTTCCTTTTTCACCATAGCCCTCTATGGGCTTCCAAATATCACTTTGCCAATTCCACAAGAACAGCCTTAGCGAAAGACTTCATGAAGGGAAAGATGTAACTCTGTGAGATGAATTAACAGAACACAGAGCAGTTTCTCAGAAAGCTTCTTTCCAGTTTTGAACGGAAGACATTTCCTTTTTCACCATAGCCCTCTATGGGCTTCCAAATATCCCTTTGCCAATTCCACAAGAACAGCCTTAGAGAAAGGCTTCTTGAAGGGAAAGATGTAACTCTGGGAGATGAATAAACAGAACACAGAGCAGTTTCTCAGAAAGCTTCTTTCCAGTTTTGAACGGAAGATATTTCCTTTTTCACCATAGCCCTTAATGGGCTTCCAAATATCCCTTTGCCAATTCCACAAGAACAGCCTTAGCGAAAGGCTTCTTGAAGGGAAAGATGTAACTCTGTGAGATGAATTTACAGAACACAGAGCAGTTTCTCAGATAGCTTCTTTCCAGTATTGAACCGAAGATATTTCCTTTTTCACCGTAGCCCTCTATGGGCTTCCAAATATCCTCTGCTAATTCCACAAGAACAGCCTTAGCGAAAGGCTTCTTGAAGGGAAAGATGTAACTCTGTGAGATGAATTAACAGAACACAGAGCAGTTTCTCAGAAAGCTTCTTTCCAGGTTTGAACGGAAGATATTTCCTTTTTCACCATAGCCCTCTATGTGCTTCCAAATATCCCTTTGCCAATTCCACAAGAACAGCCTTAGAGAAAGGCTTCTTGAAGGGAAAGATGTACCTCTGGGAGATGAATTAACAGAACACAGAGCAGTTTCTCAGAAAGCTTCTTTCCAGTTTTGAGCGAAAAATATTTCCTTTTTCACCGTAGCCCTTAATGGGCTTCCAAATATCCCTTTGCCAATTCCACAAGAACAGCCTTAGCGAAAGGCTTCTTGAAGGGAAAGATGTAACTCTGTGAGATGAATTAACACAACACAGAGCAGTTTCTCAGAAAGCTTCTATCCAGTATTGAACCGAAGATATTTCCTTTTTCACCATAGCCCTCTATGGGCTTCCAAATATCCTCTGCTAATTCCACAAGAACAGCCTTAGCGAAAGGCTTCTTGAAGGGAAAGATGTAACCCTGTGAGATGAATTAACAGAACACAGAGCAGTTTCTCAGAAGTCTTCTTTCCAGTTTTGAATGGAAGATAATTCCTTTTTCACCATAGCCCGCTATGGGCTTCCAAATATCACTTTGCCAATTCCACAAGAACAGTCTTAGCAAAAGGCTTCTTGAAGGGAAAGATATAACTCTGGGAGATGAATTAACAGAACACAGAGCAGTTTCTCAGAAGGCTTCTTTCCAGTATTGAACGCAAGATATTTCCTTTTTCACAGTATCCCTCCATGGACTTCCAAATATCACTTTGCCAATTCCACAAGAACAGCCTTAGCGAAAGGCTTCTTGAAGGGAAAGATGTAACTCTGTGAGATGAATTAACAGAACACAGAGCAGTTTCTCAGAAAGCTTCTTTCCAGGTTTGAACGGAAGATATTTCCTTTTTCACCGTTGCCCTCTATGGGCTTCCAAATATCCCTTTGCCAATTCAACAAGAACAACCTTAGCGAAAGGCTTCTTGAAGGGAAAGATGTAACTCTGTGAGATGAATTAACAGAACACAGAGCAGTTTCTCAGAAAGCTTCTTTCCAGTATTGAACGCAAGTTATTTCCTTTTTCACCGTAGCCCTCCATGGGCTTCCAAATATCACTTTGCCCATTCCACAAGAACAGCCTTAGCGAAAGGCTTCATGAAGGGAAAGATGTAACTCTGTGAGATGAATTAACAGAACACAGAGCAGTTTCTCAGAAAGCTTCTTTCCAGTTTTGAACGGAAGATACTTCCTTTTTCACCATAGCCCTCTATGGGCTTCCAAATATCCCTTTGCCAACTCCACAAGAACAGCCTTAGCGAAAGGCTTCTTGAAGGGAAAGATGTAACTCTGTGAGGTGAATTAACTGAACACAGAGCAGTTTCTCAGAAAGCTTCTTTCCAGTTTAGAACGGAAGATACTTGCTTTTTCACCATAGCCCTTAATGGGCTGCCAAATATCCGTTTGCCAATTCCACAAGAACAGCCTTAGCGAAAGGTTTCTTGAAGGGAAAGATGTAACTCTGTGAGATGAATTAACAGAACACAGAGTAGTTTCTCAGAAAGCTTCTTTCCAGTATTGAAAGCAAGATATTTCCTTTTTCACCGTAGCCCTCCATGGGCTTCCAAATATCACTTTGCCAATTCCACAAGAACAGCCTTAGCGAAAGGCTTCTTGAAGGGAAAGATGTAACTCGGTGAGATGAATTAACAGAACATAGAGCAGTTTCTCAGAAAGCTTCTTTCCAGTATTAAACGCAAGATATTTCCTTTTTCACCATAGCCCTCTATGGGCTTCCAAATATCACTTTGCCAATTCCACAAGAACAGCCTTAGCGAAAGACTTCATGAAGGGAAAGATGTAACTCTGTGAGATGAATTAACAGAACACAGAGCAGTTTCTCAGAAAGCTTCTTTCCAGTTTTGAACGGAAGACATTTCCTTTTTCACCATAGCCCTCTATGGGCTTCCAAATATCCCTTTGCCAATTCCACAAGAACAGCCTTAGAGAAAGGCTTCTTGAAGGGAAAGATGTAACTCTGGGAGATGAATAAACAGAACACAGAGCAGTTTCTCAGAAAGCTTCTTTCCAGTTTTGAACGGAAGATATTTCCTTTTTCACCATAGCCCTTAATGGGCTTCCAAATATCCCTTTGCCAATTCCACAAGAACAGCCTTAGCGAAAGGCTTCTTGAAGGGAAAGATGTAACTCTGTGAGATGAATTTACAGAACACAGAGCAGTTTCTCAGATAGCTTCTTTCCAGTATTGAACCGAAGATATTTCCTTTTTCACCGTAGCCCTCTATGGGCTTCCAAATATCCTCTGCTAATTCCACAAGAACAGCCTTAGCGAAAGGCTTCTTGAAGGGAAAGATGTAACTCTGTGAGATGAATTAACAGAACACAGAGCAGTTTCTCAGAAAGCTTCTTTCCAGGTTTGAACGGAAGATATTTCCTTTTTCACCATAGCCCTCTATGGGCTTCCAAATATCACTTTGCCAACTCCACAAGAACAGCCTTAGCGAAAGGCTTCTTGAAGGGAAAGATGTAACTCTGTGAGGTGAATTAACTGAACACAGAGCAGTTTCTCAGAAAGCTTCTTTCCAGTTTTGAACGGAAGATACTTGCTTTTTCACCATAGCCCTTAATGGGCTGCCAAATATCCCTTTGCCAATTCCACAAGAACAGCCTCAGCGAAAGGTTTCTTGAAGGGAAAGATGTAACTCTGTGAGATGAATTAACAGAACACAGAGCAGTTTCTCAGAAAGCTTCTTTCCAGTATTGAACGCAAGAAATTTCCTTTTTCACCGTAGCCCTCCATGGGCTTCCAAATATCACTTTGCCAATTCCACAAGAACAGCCTTAGCGAAAGGCTTCTTGAAGGGAAAGATGTAACTCGGTGAGATGAATTAACAGAACATAGAGCAGTTTCTCAGAAAGCTTCTTTCCAGTATTAAACGCAAGATATTTCCTTTTTCACCATAGCCCTCTATGGGCTTCCAAATATCCCTTTGCCAATTCCACAAGAACAGCCTTAGCGAAAGACTTCATGAAGGGAAAGATGTAACTCTGTGAGATGAATTAACAGAACACAGAGCAGTTTCTCAGAAAGCTTCTTTCCAGTTTTGAACGGAAGATATTTCCTTTTTCACCATAGCCCTCTAGGGCTTCCAAATATCACTTGGCCAATTCCACAAGAACAACATTAGCAAAAGGATTCATGAAGGGAATGATGTAACTCTGTGAGATGTATTAACAGAACGCAGAGCAGTTTCTCAGAAAGCTTCTTTCCAGTTTTGAACGGAAGATATTTCCTTTTTCACCATAGCCCTCTATGGGCTTCCAAATATCCCTTTGCCAATTCCACAAGAACAGCCTTAGCGAAAGGCTTCTTGAAGGGAAAGATGTAACTCTGTGAGATGAATTAACGGAACACAGAGCAGTTTCTCAGAAAGCTTCTTTCCAGTTTTGAACGGAAGATATTTCCTTTTTCACCATAGGCCTCTATGGGCTTCCAAATATCACTTTGACAATTCCATAAGAACAGCCTTAGCGAAAGGCTTCTTGAAGGGAAAGATGTAACTCTGTGAATTGAATTAACAGAACACAGAGCAGTTTCTCAGAAAGCTTCTTTCCAGTTTTGAACGGAAGATATTTCCTTTTTCACCATAGCCCTCTATGTGCTTCCAAATATCCCTTTGCCAATTCCACAAGAACAGCCTTAGAGAAAGGCTTCTTGAAGGGAAAGATGTACCTCTGGGAGATGAATTAACAGAACACAGAGCAGTTTCTCAGAAAGCTTCTTTCCAGTTTTGAGCGAAAAATATTTCCTTTTTCACCGTAGCCCTTAATGGGCTTCCAAATATCCCTTTGCCAATTCCACAAGAACAGCCTTAGCGAAAGGCTTCTTGAAGGGAAAGATGTAACTCTGTGAGATGAATTAACACAACACAGAGCAGTTTCTCAGAAAGCTTCTATCCAGTATTGAACCGAAGATATTTCCTTTTTCACCATAGCCCTCTATGGGCTTCCAAATATCCTCTGCTAATTCCACAAGAACAGCCTTAGCGAAAGGCTTCTTGAAGGGAAAGATGTAACCCTGTGAGATGAATTAACAGAACACAGAGCAGTTTCTCAGAAGTCTTCTTTCCAGTTTTGAATGGAAGATAATTCCTTTTTCACCATAGCCCGCTATGGGCTTCCAAATATCACTTTGCCAATTCCACAAGAACAGTCTTAGCAAAAGGCTTCTTGAAGGGAAAGATATAACTCTGGGAGATGAATTAACAGAACACAGAGCAGTTTCTCAGAAGGCTTCTTTCCAGTATTGAACGCAAGATATTTCCTTTTTCACAGTATCCCTCCATGGACTTCCAAATATCACTTTGCCAATTCCACAAGAACAGCCTTAGCGAAAGGCTTCTTGAAGGGAAAGATGTAACTCTGTGAGATGAATTAACAGAACACAGAGCAGTTTCTCAGAAAGCTTCTTTCCAGGTTTGAACGGAAGATATTTCCTTTTTCACCGTTGCCCTCTATGGGCTTCCAAATATCCCTTTGCCAATTCAACAAGAACAACCTTAGCGAAAGGCTTCTTGAAGGGAAAGATGTAACTCTGTGAGATGAATTAACAGAACACAGAGCAGTTTCTCAGAAAGCTTCTTTCCAGTATTGAACGCAAGTTATTTCCTTTTTCACCGTAGCCCTCCATGGGCTTCCAAATATCACTTTGCCTATTCCACAAGAACAGCCTTAGCGAAAGGCTTCATGAAGGGAAAGATGTAACTCTGTGAGATGAATTAACAGAACACAGAGCAGTTTCTCAGAAAGCTTCTTTCCAGTTTTGAACGGAAGATACTTCCTTTTTCACCATAGCCCTCTATGGGCTTCCAAATATCCCTTTGCCAACTCCACAAGAACAGCCTTAGCGAAAGGCTTCTTGAAGGGAAAGATGTAACTCTGTGAGGTGAATTAACTGAACACAGAGCAGTTTCTCAGAAAGCTTCTTTCCAGTTTAGAACGGAAGATACTTGCTTTTTCACCATAGCCCTTAATGGGCTGCCAAATATCCGTTTGCCAATTCCACAAGAACAGCCTTAGCGAAAGGTTTCTTGAAGGGAAAGATGTAACTCTGTGAGATGAATTAACAGAACACAGAGTAGTTTCTCAGAAAGCTTCTTTCCAGTATTGAAAGCAAGATATTTCCTTTTTCACCGTAGCCCTCCATGGGCTTCCAAATATCACTTTGCCAATTCCACAAGAACAGCCTTAGCGAAAGGCTTCTTGAAGGGAAAGATGTAACTCGGTGAGATGAATTAACAGAACATAGAGCAGTTTCTCAGAAAGCTTCTTTCCAGTATTAAACGCAAGATATTTCCTTTTTCACCATAGCCCTCTATGGGCTTCCAAATATCACTTTGCCAATTCCACAAGAACAGCCTTAGCGAAAGACTTCATGAAGGGAAAGATGTAACTCTGTGAGATGAATTAACAGAACACAGAGCAGTTTCTCAGAAAGCTTCTTTCCAGTTTTGAACGGAAGACATTTCCTTTTTCACCATAGCCCTCTATGGGCTTCCAAATATCCCTTTGCCAATTCCACAAGAACAGCCTTAGAGAAAGGCTTCTTGAAGGGAAAGATGTAACTCTGGGAGATGAATAAACAGAACACAGAGCAGTTTCTCAGAAAGCTTCTTTCCAGTTTTGAACGGAAGATATTTCCTTTTTCACCATAGCCCTTAATGGGCTTCCAAATATCCCTTTGCCAATTCCACAAGAACAGCCTTAGCGAAAGGCTTCTTGAAGGGAAAGATGTAACTCTGTGAGATGAATTTACAGAACACAGAGCAGTTTCTCAGAAAGCTTCTTTCCAGTATTGAACCGAAGATATTTCCTTTTTCACCGTAGCCCTCTATGGGCTTCCAAATATCCTCTGCTAATTCCACAAGAACAGCCTTAGCGAAAGGCTTCTTGAAGGGAAAGATGTAACTCTGTGAGATGAATTAACAGAACACAGAGCAGTTTCTCAGAAAGCTTCTTTCCAGGTTTGAACGGAAGATATTTCCTTTTTCACCATAGCCCTCTATGGGCTTCCAAATATCACTTTGCCAACTCCACAAGAACAGCCTTAGCGAAAGGCTTCTTGAAGGGAAAGATGTAACTCTGTGAGGTGAATTAACTGAACACAGAGCAGTTTCTCAGAAAGCTTCTTTCCAGTTTTGAACGGAAGATACTTGCTTTTTCACCATAGCCCTTAATGGGCTGCCAAATATCCCTTTGCCAATTCCACAAGAACAGCCTCAGCGAAAGGTTTCTTGAAGGGAAAGATGTAACTCTGTGAGATGAATTAACAGAACACAGAGCAGTTTCTCAGAAAGCTTCTTTCCAGTATTGAACGCAAGAAATTTCCTTTTTCACCGTAGCCCTCCATGGGCTTCCAAATATCACTTTGCCAATTCCACAAGAACAGCCTTAGCGAAAGGCTTCTTGAAGGGAAAGATGTAACTCGGTGAGATGAATTAACAGAACATAGAGCAGTTTCTCAGAAAGCTTCTTTCCAGTATTAAACGCAAGATATTTCCTTTTTCACCATAGCCCTCTATGGGCTTCCAAATATCCCTTTGCCAATTCCACAAGAACAGCCTTAGCGAAAGACTTCATGAAGGGAAAGATGTAACTCTGTGAGATGAATTAACAGAACACAGAGCAGTTTCTCAGAAAGCTTCTTTCCAGTTTTGAACGGAAGATATTTCCTTTTTCACCATAGCCCTCTAGGGCTTCCAAATATCACTTGGCCAATTCCACAAGAACAACATTAGCAAAAGGATTCATGAAGGGAATGATGTAACTCTGTGAGATGTATTAACAGAACGCAGAGCAGTTTCTCAGAAAGCTTCTTTCCAGTTTTGAACGGAAGATATTTCCTTTTTCACCATAGCCCTCTATGGGCTTCCAAATATCCCTTTGCCAATTCCACAAGAACAGCCTTAGCGAAAGGCTTCTTGAAGGGAAAGATGTAACTCTGTGAGATGAATTAACGGAACACAGAGCAGTTTCTCAGAAAGCTTCTTTCCAGTTTTTAACGGAAGTTATTTCCTTTTTCACCATAGCCCTCTATGGGCTTCCAAATATCACATTGCCAATTCCACAAGAACAGCCTTAGCGAAAGGCTTCTTGAAGGGAAAGATGTAACTCTGTGAGATGAATTAACAGAACACAGAGCAGTTTCTCAGAAAGCTTCTTTCCAATATTGAACGCAAGATATTTCCCTTTTCACAGTAGCCCTCCATGGACTTCCAAATATCACTTTGCCAATTCCACAAGAACAGCTTTAGCGAAAGGTTTCTTGAAGGGAAAGATGTAACTCTGTGAGTTGAATTAACAGAACACAGAGCAGTTTCTCAGAAAGCTTCTTTCCAGTTTTGAACGGAAGATATTTCCTTTATCACCATAGCAATCTATGGGCTTCCAAATATCACTTTGCCAATTCCACAAGAACAGCCTTAGCGAAGGGCTTATTGAAGGGAAAGATGTAACTCTGTGAGATGAATTAACAGAACACAGAGCAGTTTCTCAGAAAGCTTCTTTCCAGTTTTGAACGGAAGATATTTCCTTTTTCACCATAGGCCTCTATGGGCTTCCAAATATCACTTTGCCAATTCCATAAGAACAGCCTTGGCGAAAGGCTTCTTGAAGGGAAAGATGTAACTCTGTGAATTGAATTAACAGAACACAGAGCAGTTTCTCAGAAAGCTTCTTTCCAGTTTTGAACGGAAGATATTTCCTTTTTCACCATAGCCCTCTATGTGCTTCCAAATATCCCTTTGCCAATTCCACAAGAACAGCCTTAGAGAAAGGCTTCTTGAAGGGAAAGATGTACCTCTGGGAGATGAATTAACAGAACACAGTGCAGTTTCTCAGAAAGCTTCTTTCCAGTTTTGAGCGGAAAATATTTCCTTTTTCACCGTAGCCCTTAATGGGCTTCCAAATATCCCTTTGCCAATTCCACAAGAACAGCCTTAGCGAAAGGCTTCTTGAAGGGAAAGATGTAACTCTGTGAGATGAATTAACAGAACACAGAGCAGTTTCTCAGAAAGCTTCTTTCCAGTATTGAACCGAAGATATTTCCTTTTTCACCATAGCCCTCTATGGGCTTCCAAATATCCTCTGCTAATTCCACAAGAACAGCCTTAGCGAAAGGCTTCTTGAAGGGAAAGATATAACCCTGTGAGATGAATTAACAGAACACAGAGCAGTTTCTCAGAAGTCTTCTTTCCAGTTTTGAATGGAAGATAATTCCTTTTTCACCATAGCCCGCTATGGGCTTCCAAATATCACTTTGCCAATTCCACAAGAACAGCCTTAGCAAAAGGCTTCTTGAAGGGAAAGATATAACTCTGTGAGATGAATTAACAGAACACAGAGCAGTTTCTCAGAAGGCTTCTTTCCAGTATTGAACGCAAGATATTTCCTTTTTCACAGTATCCCTCCATGGACTTCCAAATATCACTTTGCCAATTCCACAAGAACAGCCTTAGCGAAAGGCTTCTTGAAGGGAAAGATGTAACTCTGTGAGATGAATTAACAGAACACAGAGCAGTTTCTCAGAAAGCTTCTTTCCAGTATTGAACGCAAGTTATTTCCTTTTTCACCGTAGCCCTCCATGGGCTTCCAAATATCACTTTGCCTATTCCACAAGAACAGCCTTAGCGAAAGGCTTCTTGAAGGGAAAGATGTAACTCGGTGAGATGAATTAACAGAACACAGAGCAGTTTCTCAGAAAGCTTGTTTACAGTATTGAACGCAAGATATTTCCTTTTTCACCGTAGTCCTCTATGGGCTTCCAAATATCACTTTGCCAATTACACAAGAACAGCCTTATCGAAAGGCTTCATGAAGGGAAAGATGTAACTCTGTGAGATGAAATAACAGAACACGGAGCAGTTTCTCAGAAACCTTCTTTCCAGTTTTGAACGGAAGATACTTCCTTTTTCACCATAGGCCTCTATGGGCTTCCAAATATCCCTTTGCCAATTCCACAAGAACAGCCTTAGCTAAAGGGTTCTTGAAGGGAAAGATGTAACTCTGTGAGATGAATTAACGGAACACAGAGCAGTTTCTCAGAAAGCTTCTTTCCAGTTTTTAACGGAAGTTATTTCCTTTTTCACCATAGCCCTCTATGGGCTTCCAAATATCACATTGCCAATACCACAAGAACAGCCTTAGCGAAAGGCTTCTTGAAGGGAAAGATGTAACTCTGTGAGATGAATTAACAGAACACAGAGCAGTTTCTCAGAAAGCTTCTTTCCAATATTGAACGCAAGATATTTCCTTTTTCACAGTAGCCCTCCATGGACTTCCAAATATCACTTTGCCAATTCCACAAGAACAGCCTTAGCGAAAGGCTTCTTGAAGGGAAAGATGTAACTCTGTGAGTTGAATTAACAGAACACAGAGCAGTTTCTCAGAAAGCTTCTTTCCAGTTTTGAACGGAAGATATTTCCGTTATCACCATAGCAATGTATGGGCTTCCAAATATCACTTTGCCAATTCCACAAGAACAGCCTTAGCGAAGGGCTTATTGAAGGGAAAGTTGTAACTCTGTGAGATGAATTAACAGAACACAGAGCAGTTTCTCAGAAAGCTTCTTTCCAGTTTTGAACGGAAGATATTTCCTTTTTCACCATAGCCCTCTATGGGCTTCCAAATATCACTTTGCCAATTCCATAAGAACAGCCTTAGCGAAAGGCTTCTTGAAGGGAAAGATGTAACTCTGTGAGATGAATTAACAGAACACAGAGCAGTTTCTCAGAAAGCTTCTTTCCAGTTTTGAAAGGAAGATATTTCCTTTTTCACCATAGCCCTCTATGGGCTTCCAAATATCACTTTGCCAACTCCACAAGAACAGCCTTAGCGAAAGGCTTCTTGAAGGGAAAGATGTAACTCTGTGAGGTGAATTAACTGAACACAGAGCAGTTTCTCAGAAAGCTTCTTTCCAGTTTTGAACGGAAGATACTTGCTTTTTCACCATAGCCCTTAATGGGCTGCCAAATATCCCTTTGCCAATTCCACAAGAACAGCCTTAGCGAAAGGTTTCTTGAAGGGAAAGATGTAACTCTGTGAGATGAATTAACAGAACACAGAGCAGTTTCTCAGAAAGCTTCTTTCCAGTATTGAAGGCAAGATATTTCCTTTTTCACCGTAGCCCTCCATGGGCTTCCAAATATCACTTTGCCAATTCCACAAGAACAGCCTTAGCGAAAGGCTTCTTGAAGGGAAAGATGTAACTCGGTGAGATGAATTAACAGAACATAGAGCAGTTTCTCAGAAAGCTTCTTTCCAGTATTAAACGCAAGATATTTCCTTTTTCACCATAGCCCTCTATGGGCTTCCAAATATCACTTTGCCAATTCCACAAGAACAGCCTTAGCGAAAGACTTCATGAAGGGAAAGATGTAACTCTGTGAGATGAATTAACAGAACACAGAGCAGTTTCTCAGAAAGCTTCTTTCCAGTTTTGAACGGAAGATATTTCCTTTTTCACCATAGCCCTCTAGGGCTTCCAAATATCACTTGGCCAATTCCACAAGAACAACATTAGCAAAAGGATTCATGAAGGGAATGATGTAACTCTGTGAGATGTATTAACAGAACGCAGAGCAGTTTCTCAGAAAGCTTCTTTCCAGTTTTGAACGGAAGATATTTCCTTTTTCACCATAGCCCTCTATGGGCTTCCAAATATCCCTTTGCCAATTCCACAAGAACAGCCTTAGCGAAAGGCTTCTTGAAGGGAAAGATGTAACTCTGTGAGATGAATTAACGGAACACAGAGCAGTTTCTCAGAAAGCTTCTTTCCAGTTTTGAACGGAAGATATTTCCTTTTTCACCATAGGCCTCTATGGGCTTCCAAATATCACTTTGACAATTCCATAAGAACAGCCTTAGCGAAAGGCTTCTTGAAGGGAAAGATGTAACTCTGTGAATTGAATTAACAGAACACAGAGCAGTTTCTCAGAAAGCTTCTTTCCAGTTTTGAACGGAAGATATTTCCTTTTTCACCATAGCCCTCTATGTGCTTCCAAATATCCCTTTGCCAATTCCACAAGAACAGCCTTAGAGAAAGGCTTCTTGAAGGGAAAGATGTACCTCTGGGAGATGAATTAACAGAACACAGAGCAGTTTCTCAGAAAGCTTCTTTCCAGTTTTGAGCGAAAAATATTTCCTTTTTCACCGTAGCCCTTAATGGGCTTCCAAATATCCCTTTGCCAATTCCACAAGAACAGCCTTAGCGAAAGGCTTCTTGAAGGGAAAGATGTAACTCTGTGAGATGAATTAACACAACACAGAGCAGTTTCTCAGAAAGCTTCTTTCCAGTTTTGAACGGAAGATATTTCCTTTTTCACCATAGCCCTCTAGGGCTTCCAAATATCACTTGGCCAATTCCACAAGAACAACATTAGCAAAAGGATTCATGAAGGGAATGATGTAACTCTGTGAGATGTATTAACAGAACGCAGAGCAGTTTCTCAGAAAGCTTCTTTCCAGTTTTGAACGGAAGATATTTCCTTTTTCACCATAGCCCTCTATGGGCTTCCAAATATCCCTTTGCCAATTCCACAAGAACAGCCTTAGCGAAAGGCTTCTTGAAGGGAAAGATGTAACTCTGTGAGATGAATTAACGGAACACAGAGCAGTTTCTCAGAAAGCTTCTTTCCAGTTTTGAACGGAAGATATTTCCTTTTTCACCATAGGCCTCTATGGGCTTCCAAATATCACTTTGACAATTCCATAAGAACAGCCTTAGCGAAAGGCTTCTTGAAGGGAAAGATGTAACTCTGTGAATTGAATTAACAGAACACAGAGCAGTTTCTCAGAAAGCTTCTTTCCAGTTTTGAACGGAAGATATTTCCTTTTTCACCATAGCCCTCTATGTGCTTCCAAATATCCCTTTGCCAATTCCACAAGAACAGCCTTAGAGAAAGGCTTCTTGAAGGGAAAGATGTACCTCTGGGAGATGAATTAACAGAACACAGAGCAGTTTCTCAGAAAGCTTCTTTCCAGTTTTGAGCGAAAAATATTTCCTTTTTCACCGTAGCCCTTAATGGGCTTCCAAATATCCCTTTGCCAATTCCACAAGAACAGCCTTAGCGAAAGGCTTCTTGAAGGGAAAGATGTAACTCTGTGAGATGAATTAACACAACACAGAGCAGTTTCTCAGAAAGCTTCTATCCAGTATTGAACCGAAGATATTTCCTTTTTCATCATAGCCCTCTATGGGCTTCCAAATATCCTCTGCTAATTCCACAAGAACAGCCTTAGCGAAAGGCTTCTTGAAGGGAAAGATGTAACCCTGTGAGATGAATTAACAGAACACAGAGCAGTTTCTCAGAAGTCTTCTTTCCAGTTTTGAATGGAAGATAATTCCTTTTTCACCATAGCCCGCTATGGGCTTCCAAATATCACTTTGCCAATTCCACAAGAACAGTCTTAGCAAAAGGCTTCTTGAAGGGAAAGATATAACTCTGGGAGATGAATTAACAGAACACAGAGCAGTTTCTCAGAAGGCTTCTTTCCAGTATTGAACGCAAGATATTTCCTTTTTCACAGTATCCCTCCATGGACTTCCAAATATTACTTTGCCAATTCCACAAGAACAGCCTTAGCGAAAGGCTTCATGAAGGGAAAGATGTAACTCTGTGAGATGAATTAACAGAACACAGAGCAGTTTCTCAGAAAGCTTCTTTCCAGTTTTGAACGGAAGATACTTCCTTTTTCACCATAGCCCTCTATGGGCTTCCAAATATCCCTTTGCCAACTCCACAAGAACAGCCTTAGCGAAAGGCTTCTTGAAGGGAAAGATGTAACTCTGGGAGATGAATTAACAGAACACAGAGCAGTTTCTCAGAAAGCTTCTTTCCAGTTTTGAACGGAAGATATTTCCTTTTTCACCATAGCCCTTAATGGGCTTCCAAATATCCCCTTGCCAATTCCACAAGAACAGACTTAGCGAAAGGCTTCTTGAAGGGAAAGATGTAACTCTGTGAGATGAATTAACAGAACACAGAGCAGTTTCTCAGAAAGCTTCTTTCCAGTATTGAACCGAAGATATTTCCTTTTTCACCGTAGCCCTCTATGGGCTTCCAAATATCCTCTGCTAATTCCACAAGAACAGCCTTAGCGAAAGGCTTCTTGAAGGGAAATATGTAACTCTGTGAGATGAATTAACAGAACACAGAGCAGTTTCTCAGAAAGCTTCTTTCCAGTTTTGAACGGAAGATAATTTCTTTTTCACCATAGCCCTCTATGGGCTTCCAAATATCCCTTGGCCAATTCAACAAGAACAGCCTTAGCGAAAGGCTTCTTGAAGGGAAAGATGTAACTCTTTGAGATGAATTAACAGAACACAGAGCAGTTTCTCAGAATGCTTCTTTCCAGTTTTGAACGGAAGATATTTCCTTTTTCACCGTAGCCCTCTAGGGGCTTCCAAATATCACTTTACCAATTCCACAAGAACAGCCTTAGCGAAAGGCTTCTTGAAGGGAAAGTTTTAACTCTGTGAGATGAATTAACAGAACACAGAGCAGTTTCTCAAAAAGCTTCTTTCCAGTATTGAACGCAAGATATTTCGTTTTTCACCATAGCCCTCTATGGGCTTCCAAATATCCCTTTGCCAATTAAACAAGAACAGCCTTAGAGAAAGGCTTCTTGAAGGGAAAGATGTAAATCTGGGAGATGAATTAACAGAACACAGAGCAGTTTCTCAGAAAGCTTCTTTCCAGTATTGAACCGAAGATATTTCCTTTTTCACCACAGCCCTCTATGGGCTTCCAAATATCCCTTTGCCAATTCCACAAGAACAGCCTTAGCGAAAGGCTTCTTGAAGGAAAAGTTTTAACACTGTGAGATGAATTAACAGAACACAGAGCAGTTTCTCAAAGAGCTTCTTTCCAGTATTGAACGCAAGATATTTCCTTTTTCACCGTAGACCTCCATGGGCTTCCAAATATCACTTTGACAATTCCACAAGAACAGCCTTAGCAAAAGGCTTCTTGAAGGGAAAGATGTAACTCGGTGAGATGAATTAACAGAACATAGAGCAGTTTCTCAGAAAGCTTCTTTCCTGTTTTGAACGGAAGATATTTCCTTTTTCACCATAGCCCTTTATGGGCTTCCAAATATCCCTTTGCCAATTCCACAAGAACAGCCTTAGAGAAAGGCTTCTTGAAGGGAAAGATGTAACTCTGGGAGATGAATAAACAGAACACAGAGCAGTTTCTCAGAAAGCTTCTTTCCAGTTTTGAACGGAAGATATTTCCTTTTTCACCATAGCCCTTAATGGGCTTCCAAATATCCCTTTGCCAATTCCACAAGAACAGCCTTAGCGAAAGGCTTCTTGAAGGGAAAGATGTAACTCTGTGAGATGAATTTACAGAACACAGAGCAGTTTCTCAGAAAGCTTCTTTCCAGTATTGAACCGAAGATATTTCCTTTTTCACCATAGCCCTCTATGGGCTTCCAAATATCCTCTGCTAATTCCACAAGAACAGCCTTAGCGAAAGGCTTCTTGAAGGGAAAGATGTAACTCTGTGAGATGAATTAACAGAACACAGAGCAGTTTCTCAGAAGGCTTCTTTCCAGCATTGAACTCAAGATAATTCCTTTTCCACCATAGCCCTCTATGGGCTTCCAAATATCACCTTGCCAATTCCACAAGAACAGCCTTGGCAAAAGGCTTCTTGAAGGGAAAGATGTAACTCTGTGAGATGAATTAACAGAACACAGAGCAGTTTCTCAGAAGGCTTCTTTCCAGCATTGAACTCAAGATATTTCCTTTTTCACAGTATCCCTCCATGGACTTCCAAATATCACTTTGCCAATTCCACAAGAACAGCCTTAGCGAAAGGCTTCTTGAAGGGAAAGATGTAACTCTGTGAGATGAATTAACAGAACACAGAGCAGTTTCTCAGAAAGCTTCTTTCCAGTATTGAACGGAAGATATTTCCTTTTTCACCGTTGCCCTCTATGGGCTTCCAAATATCCCTTTGCCAATTCCACAAGAACAACCTTAGCGAAAGGCTTCTTGAAGGCAAAGATGTAACTCTGTGAGATGAATTAACAGAACACAGAGCAGTTTCTCAGAAAGCTTCTTTCCAGTTTTGAACGGAAGTTATTTCCTTTTTCACCACAGCCCTCTATGGGAGTACAAATATCCCTTTGCCAATTCCACAAGAACAGCCTTAGCGAAAGGCTTCTTGAAGGGAAAGATGGAACTCTGTGAGATGAATTAACAGAACTCAGAGCAGTTTCCCAGAAAGCTTCTTTCCAGTTTTGAACGGAAGATATTTCCTTTTTCACCGTAGCCCTCTAGGGGCTTCCAAATATCACTTTACCAATTCCACAAGAACAGCCATAGCGAAAGGCTTCTTGAAGGGAAAGATGTAACTCGGTGAGATGAATTAACAGAACACAGAGCAGTTTCTCAGAAAGCTTCTTTCCAGTATTGAACGCAAGATATTTCCTTTTTCACCATAGTCCTCTATGGGCTTCCAAATATCACTTTGCCAATTCCACAAGAACAGCCTTATCGAAAGGCTTCATGAAGGGAAAGATATAACTCTGTGAGATGAATTAACAGAACACAGAGCAGTTTCTCAGAAAGCTTCTTTCCAGTTTTGAGCGGAAAATATTTCCTTTTTCACCGTAGCCCTTAATGGGCTTCCAAATATCCCTTTGCCAATTCCACAAGAACAGCCTTAGCGAAAGGCTTCTTGAAGGGAAAGATGTAACTCTGTGAGATGAATTAACAGAACACAGAGCAGTTTCTCAGAAAGCTTCTTTCCAGTATTGAACCGAAGATATTTCCTTTTTCACCATAGCCCTCTATGGGCTTCCAAATATCCTCTGCTAATTCCACAAGAACAGCCTTAGCGAAAGGCTTCTTGAAGGGAAAGATGTAACTCTGTGAGATGAATTAACAGAACACAGAGCAGTTTCTCAGAAAGCTTCTTTCCAGGTTTGAACGGAAGATATTTCCTTTTTCACCGTTGCCCTCTATTGGCTTCCAAATATCCCTTTGCCAATTCCACAAGAACAACCTTAGCGAAAGGCTTCTTGAAGGGAAAGATGTAACTCTGTGAGATGAATTAACAGAACACAGAGCAGTTTCTCAGAAAGCTTCTTTCCAGTATTGAACGCAAGTTATTTCCTTTTTCACCGTAGCCCTCCATGGGCTTCCAAATATCACTTTGCCAACTCCACAAGAACAGCCTTAGCGAAAGGGTTCTTGAAGGGAAAGATGTAACTCTGTGAGATGAATTAACGGAACACAGAGCAGTTTCTCAGAAAGCTTCTTTCCAGTTTTGAACGGAAGATATTTCCTTTTTCACCATAGCCCTCTAGGTGCTTCCAAATATCACTTTACCAATTCCACAAGAACAGCCTTAGCGAAAGCCTTCTTGAAGGGAAAGATGTAACTCGGTGAGATGAATTAACAGAACACAGAGCAGTTTCTCAGAAAGCTTCTTTCCAGTATTGAACGCAAGATATTTCCTTTTTCACCATAGTCCTCTATGGGCTTCCAAATATCACTTTGCCAATTCCACAAGAACAGCCTTATCGAAAGGCTTCATGAAGGGAAAGATGTAACTCTGTGAGATGAATTAACAGAACACAGAGCAGTTTCTCAGAAAGCTTCTTTCCAGTTTTGAACGGAAGATATTTCCTTTTTCACCATATCCCTCTATGGGCTTCCAAATATCCCTTTGCCAATTCCACAAGAACAGCCTTAGCGAAAGGCTTCTTGAAGGGAAAGATGTAACTCTGTGAGATGAATTAACAGAACACAGAGCAGTTTCTCAGAAAGCTTCTTTCCAGTTTTGAACGGAAGATATTTCCTTTTTCACCTTAGCTCTCTATGGGCTTCCAAATATCCTTTTGCCAATTCCACAGGAACAGCCTTAGCGAAAGTCTTCCTGAAGGGAAAGATGTAACTCAGTGAGATGAAGTAACAGAACACAGAGCAGTTTCTCAGAAAGCTTCTTTCCACTTTTAAACGGAAGATATTTCCTTTTTCACCATAGCCCTCTAGGGCTTCCAAATATCACTTGGCCAATTCCACAAGAACAACATTAGAAAAAGGATTCATGAAGGGAATGATGTAACTCTGTGAGATGTATTAACAGAACGCAGAGCTGTTTCTCAGAAAGCTTCTTTCCAGTTTTGAACGGAAGATATTTCCTTTTTCACCGTAGCCCTCTATGGGCTTCCAAATATCCCTTTGCCAATTCCACAAGAACAGCCTTAGCGAAAGGCTTCTTGAAGGGAAAGATGTAACTCTGTGAGATGAATTAACACAACACAGAGCAGTTTCTCAGAAAGCTTCTTTCCAGTTTTGAACGGAAGATATTTCCTTTTTCAAGATAGCCCTCTATGGGCTTCCAACTATCACTTTGCCAACTCCACAAGAACAGCCATAGCGAAAGGCTTCTTCAAGGGAAAGATGTAACTCTGTGAGATGAATTAACAGAACACAGAGCAGTTTCTCAGAAAGCTTCTTTCCAGTTTTGAACGGAAGATACTTATTTTTTAAACATAGCCCTCTATGGGCTTCCAAATATCCCTTTGCCAATTCCACAAGAACAGCCTTAGCGAAAGGCTTCTTGAAGAGAAAGATGTAACTCTGTGAGATGAATTAACAGAACTCAGAGCAGTTTCTCAGAAAGCTTCTTTCCAGTATTGAACGGAAGATAATTCCTTTTTCACCATAGCCCTCTATGGGCTTCCAAATATACTTTTGCCAATTCCACAAGAACTGCCTAAAGGAAAGGCTTCTTGAAGGGAAAGATGTAACTCTGTGAGATGAATTAACAGAACACAGAGCAGTTTCTCAGACAGCTTCTTTCCAGTTTTGAACGGAAGATACTTCCTTTTTCTCCATAGGCCTCTATGGGCTTCCAAATATCACTTTGCCAATTCCACAAGAACAGCCTTAGCGAAAGGGTTCTTGAAGGGAAAGATGTAACTCTGTGAGATGAATTAACGGAACACAGAGCAGTTTCTCAGAAAGCTTCTTTCCAGTTTTGAACGGAAGTTATTTCCTTTTTCAACATAGCCCTCTATGGGCTTCCAAATATCACTTTGCCAATTCCACAAGAACAGCCTTAGCGAAAGGCTTCTTGAAGGGAAAGATGTAACTCTGTGAGTAGAATTAACAGAACACAGAGCAGTTTCTCAGAAAGCTTCTTTCCAGTTTTGAACGGAAGATATTTCCTTTATCAACATTGCAATCTATGGGCTTCCAAATATCACTTTGCCAATTCCACAAGAACAGCCTTAGCGAAGGGCTTATTGAAGGGAAAGATGTAACTCTGTGAGATGAATTAACAGAACAGAGAGCCGTTTCTCAAAAAGCTTCTTTCCAGTTTTGCACGGAAGATACTTCCTTTTTCACCATAGCCCTCTATGGGCTTCCAAATATCACTTTGCCAATTCCATAAGAACAACCTTAGCGAAAGGCTTCTTGAATGGAAATATGTAACTCTGTGAGATGAATTAACAGAACACAGAGCAGTTTCTCAGAAAGCTTCTTTCCAGTTTTGAACGAAAGTTATTTCCTTTTTCACAATAGCCCTCTATGGGCTTCCAAATATCCCTTTGCCAATTCCACAAAAACAGCCTTAGCGAAAGGCTTCTTGAAGGGAAAGATGTAACTCTGTGAGATGAATTAACAGAACACAGAGCAGTTTCTCAGAAAGCTTCTTTCCAGTTTTGAACGGAAGATATTTCCTTTTTCACCGTAGCCCTCTATGGGCTTCCAAATATCCCTTTGCCAATTCCACAAGAGCAGCCTTAGCGAAAGGCTTCTTGAAGGGAAAGATGTAACTCTGTAAGATGAATTAACAGAACACAGAGTAGTTTCTCAGAAAGCTTCTTTCCAATGTTGAACGCAAGATATTTCCTTTTTCACAGTAGCCCTCCATGGACTTCCAAATATCCCTTTGCCAATTCCATAAGAACAGCCTTAGCGAAAGGGTTCTTGAAGGGAAAGATGTAACTCTGTGAGATGAATTAACAGAACACAGAGCAGTTTCTCAGAAAGCTTCTTTCCAGTTTTGAAAGGAAGATATTTCCTTTTTCACCGTTGCCCTCTATGGACTTCCAAATATCACTTTGCCAATTCCACAAGAACAGCCTTAGCAAAAGGCTTCTTGAAGGGAAAGATGTAACTCTGTGAGATGAATTAACAGAACACAGAGCAGTTTCTCAGAAGGCTTCTTTCCAGCATTGAACTCAAGATATTTCCTTTTTCACAGTATCCCTCCATGGACTTCCAAATATCACTTTGCCAATTCCACAAGAACAGCCTTAGCGAAAGGCTTCTTGAAGGGAAAGATGTAACTCGGTGAGATGAATTAACAGAACACAGAGCAGTTTCTCAGAAAGCTTCTTTCCAGTATTGAACGCAAGATATTTCCTTTTTCACCATAGTCCTCTATGGGCTTCCAAATATCACTTTGCCAATTCCACAAGAACAGCCTTAGCGAAGGGCTTATTGAAGGGAAAGATGTAAATCTGTGAGATGAATTAACAGAACACAGAGCAGTTTCTCAGAAAGCTTCTTTCCAGTTTTGAACGGAAGATATTTCCTTTTTCACCATATCCCTCTATGGGCTTCCAAATATCCCTTTGCCAATTCCACAAGAACAACCTTAGCGAAAGGCTTCTTGAAGGGAAAGATGTAACTCTGTGAGATGAATTAACAGAACACAGAGCAGTTTCTCAGAAAGCTTCTTTCCAGTATTGAACGGAAGATAATTCCTTTTTCACCATAGCCCTCTATGGGATTCCAAATATCCCTTTGCCAATTCCACAATAATAGCCTAAGCGAAAGGCTTCTTGAAGGGAAAGATGTAACTCTGTGAGATGAATTAACAGAACACAGAGAAGTTTCTCAGAAAGCTTCTTTCCAGTTTTGAACGGATGATACTTCCTTTTTCACCATAGGCCTCTATGGGCTTCCAAATATCACTTTGCCAATTCCACAAGAACAGCCATAGCGAAAGGGTTCTTGAAGGGAAAGATGTAACTCTGTGAGATGAATTAACGGAACACAGAGCAGTTTCTCAGAAAGCTTCTTTCCAGTTTTGAACAGAAGATATTTCCTTTTTCACCATAGCCCTCTATGGGCTTCCAAATATCACTTTGCCAATTCCATAAGAACAGCCTTAGCGAAGGGCTTATTGAAGGGAAAGATGTAACTCTGTGAGATGAATTAACAGAACACAGAGCAGTTTCTCAGAAAGCTTCTTTCCAGTTTTGAACGGAAGATATTTCCTTTTTCACCGTAGCCCTCTATGGGCTTCCAAATATCCTTTGTCAATTCCACAAGAACAGCCTTAGCGAAAGGCTTCTTCAAGGGAAAGATGTAACTCTGTGAGATGAATTAACAGAACACAGAGAAGTTTCTCAGAAATCTTCTTTCCAGTTTTCAACGGAAGATATTGCCTTTTTCACCGTATCCCTCTATCGGCTTCCAAATATCACTTTGCCAATTCCACAAGAACAACATTAGCGTAAAGATTCATGAAGGGAAAGATGTAACTCTGTGAGATGAATTAACAGAACGCAGAGCAGTTTCTCAGAAAGATTCTTTCCAGTTTTGAAAGGAAGATATTTCCTTTTTCACCATAGCCCTCTATGGGCTTCCAAATATCCCTTTGCCAATTCAACAGGAACAGCCTTAGCGAAAGGCTTCTTGAAAGGAAAGATGTAACTCTTTGAGATGAATTAACAGAACCCAGAGCAGTTTCTCAGAAAGCTTCTTTCCAGTTTTGAACGGAAGATATTTCCTTTTTCACCGTAGCCCTCTATGGGCTTCCAAATATCACTTTGACAATTCCACAAGAACAGACTTAGCGAAAGGCTTCTTGAAGGGAAAGATGTAACTCTGTGAGATGAATTAACAGAACACAGAGCAGTTTCTCAGAAAGCTTCTTTCCAGTATTGAACGCAAGATATTTCCTTTTTCACTGTGGCCCTCCATGGGCTTCCAAATATCACTTTGCCAATTCCACAAGAACATCCTTAGCGAAAGACTTCTTGAAGGGAAAGATGTAACTCTGTGAGATGAATTAACAGAACACAGTGCAGTTTCTCGGAAAGCTTCTTTCCAGTTTTGAACGGAAGATATTTCCTTTTTCACCATAGCCCTCTATGGGCTTCCAAATATCACTTTGCCAACTCCACAAGAACTGCCTTAGTGAAAGGCTTCTTGAAGGGAAAGATGTAACTCTGTGAGATGAATTAACAGAACAAAGAGCAGTTTCTCAGAAAGCTTTTTCCAGTTTGAACGGAAGATACTTCCTTTTTCACCATAGCCCTCTATGGGCTTCCACATATCCCTTTGCCAATTCCACAAGAACAGCCTTAGCGAAAGGCTTCTTGAAGGGAAAGATGTAACTCTGTGAGATGAATTAACAGAACACAGAACTGTTTCTCAGAAAGCTTCTTTCCAGTTTTGAACGGAAGATATTTCCTTTTTCACCATAGCCCTCTATGGGCTTCCATATATCACTTTGCCAATTCCATAAGAACAACTTTAGCGAAAGGCTTCTTGAAGGGAAAGATGTAACTCTGTGAGATGAATTAACAGAACACAGAGCAGTTTCTCAGAAAGCTTCTTTCCAGTTTTGAACGGAAGTTATTTCCTTTTTCACAATAGCCCTCTATGGGCTTCCAAATATCCCTTTGCCAATTCCACAAGAACAGCCTTAGCGAAAGGCTTCTTGAAGGGAAAGATGTAACTCTGTGAGATGAATTAACAGAACACAGAGCAGTTTCTCACAAAGCTTCTTTCCAGTTTTGAACGGAAGATATTTCCTTTTTCACCATAGCCCTCTACGGGCTTCCAAATATCCCTTTGCCAATTCCACAAGAACAGCCTTAGCGAAAGGCTTCTTGAAGGGAAAGATGTAACTCTGTGAGATGAATTAAGAGAACACAGAGCAGTTTCTCAGAAAGCTTCTTTCCAGTTTTGAACGGAAGATATTTCCTTTTTCAAAATAGCCCTCTATGGGCTTCCAGATATCACTTTGCCAATTCCACAAGAACAGCCTAAGCGAAGGGCTTCTTGAAGAGAAAGATGTAAGTCTGTGAGATGAATTAACAGAACACAGAGCAGTTTCTCAGAAAGCTTCTTTCCAGTTTTGAACGGAAGATACTTCCTTATTCACCATAGCCCTCTATGGGCTTCCAAATATCACTTTGCCAATTCCACAAGAACAGACTTAGCGAAAGGCTTCTTGAAGGGAAAGATGTAACTCTGTGAGATGAATTAACAGAACACAGAGCAGTTTCTCAAAAAGCTTCTTTCCAGTATTGAACGCAAGATATTTCCTTTTTCACCATAGCCCTCCATGGGCTTCCAAATATCACTTTGCCAATTCCACAAGAACAGCCTTAGCGAAAGGCTTCTTGAAGGGAAAGATGTAACTCTGTGAGATGAATTAACACAACACAGAGCAGTTTCTCAGAAAGCTTCTTTCTAGTTTTGAACGGAAGATATTTCCTTTTTCACCATAGCCCTCTATGGGCTTCCAAATATCCCTTTGCCAATTCCACAAGAACAGCCTTAGCGAAAGGCTTCTTGAAGGGAAAGATGTAACTCTGTGAGATGAATTAACAGAACACAGAGTAGTTTCTCAGAAAGCTTCTTTCCAGTTTTGAACAGAAGATATTTCCTTTTTCACCATAGCCCTCTATGGGCTTCCAAATATCACTTTGCCAATTCCATAAGAACAGCCTTAGCGAAGGGCTTATTGAAGGGAAAGATGTAACTCTGTGAGATGAATTAACAGAACACAGAGCAGTTTCTCAGAAAGCTTCTTTCCAGTTTTGAACGGAAGATATTTCCTTTTTCACCGTAGCCCTCTATGGGCTTCCAAATATCCTTTGTCAATTCCACAAGAACAGCCTTAGCGAAAGGCTTCTTCAAGGGAAAGACGTAACTCTGTGAGATGAATTAACAGAACACAGAGCAGTTTCTCAGAAATCTTCTTTCCAGTTTTCAACGGAAGATATTGCCTTTTTCACCGTATCCCTCTATCGGCTTCCAAATATCACTTTGCCAATTCCACAAGAACAACATTAGCGTAAAGATTCATGAAGGGAAAGATGTAACTCTGTGAGATGAATTAACAGAACGCAGAGCAGTTTCTCAGAAAGATTCTTTCCAGTTTTGAAAGGAAGATATTTCCTTTTTCACCATAGCCCTCTATGGGCTTCCAAATATCCCTTTGCCAATTCAACAGGAACAGCCTTAGCGAAAGGCTTCTTGAAAGGAAAGATGTAACTCTTTGAGATGAATTAACAGAACCCAGAGCAGTTTCTCAGAAAGCTTCTTTCCAGTTTTGAACGGAAGATATTTCCTTTTTCACCGTAGCCCTCTATGGGCTTCCAAATATCACTTTGACAATTCCACAAGAACAGACTTAGCGAAAGGCTTCTTGAAGGGAAAGATGTAACTCTGTGAGATGAATTAACAGAACACAGAGCAGTTTCTCAGAAAGCTTCTTTCCAGTATTGAACGCAAGATATTTCCTTTTTCACTGTGGCCCTCCATGGGCTTCCAAATATCACTTTGCCAATTCCACAAGAACATCCTTAGCGAAAGACTTCTTGAAGGGAAAGATGTAACTCTGTGAGATGAATTAACAGAACACAGTGCAGTTTCTCGGAAAGCTTCTTTCCAGTTTTGAACGGAAGATATTTCCTTTTTCACCATAGCCCTCTATGGGCTTCCAAATATCACTTTGCCAACTCCACAAGAACTGCCTTAGTGAAAGGCTTCTTGAAGGGAAAGATGTAACTCTGTGAGATGAATTAACAGAACAAAGAGCAGTTTCTCAGAAAGCTTTTTCCAGTTTGAACGGAAGATACTTCCTTTTTCACCATAGCCCTCTATGGGCTTCCACATATCCCTTTGCCAATTCCACAAGAACAGCCTTAGCGAAAGGCTTCTTGAAGGGAAAGATGTAACTCTGTGAGATGAATTAACAGAACACAGAACTGTTTCTCAGAAAGCTTCTTTCCAGTTTTGAACGGAAGATATTTCCTTTTTCACCATAGCCCTCTATGGGCTTCCATATATCACTTTGCCAATTCCATAAGAACAACTTTAGCGAAAGGCTTCTTGAAGGGAAAGATGTAACTCTGTGAGATGAATTAACAGAACACAGAGCAGTTTCTCAGAAAGCTTCTTTCCAGTTTTGAACGGAAGATATTTCCTTTTTCAAAATAGCCCTCTATGGGCTTCCAGATATCACTTTGCCAATTCCACAAGAACAGCCTAAGCGAAGGGCTTCTTGAAGAGAAAGATGTAAGTCTGTGAGATGAATT
This sequence comes from Chlorocebus sabaeus, assembly GCF_047675955.1. Classification (NCBI taxonomy): domain Eukaryota; kingdom Metazoa; phylum Chordata; class Mammalia; order Primates; family Cercopithecidae; genus Chlorocebus; species Chlorocebus sabaeus. Next base: position 84,649 of record NW_027327633.1, read on the forward strand.
AACAGAACACAGAGCAGTTTCTCAGAAAGCTTCTTTCCAGTTTTGAACGGAAGATACTTCCTTATTCACCATAGCCCTCTATGGGCTTCCAAATATCACTTTGCCAATTCCACAAGAACAGACTTAGCGAAAGGCTTCTTGAAGGGAAAGATGTAACTCTGTGAGATGAATTAACAGAACACAGAGCAGTTTCTCAAAAACTTCTTTCCAGTATTGAACGCAAGATATTTCCTTTTTCACCATAGCCCTCCATGGGCTTCCAAATATCACTTTGCCAATTCCACAAGAACAGTCTTAGCGAAAGGCTTCTTGAAGGGAAAGATGTAACTCTGTGAGATGAATTAACACAACACAGAGCAGTTTCTCAGAAAGCTTCTTTCCAGTTTTGAACGGAAGATATTTCCTTTATCACCATAGCAATCTATGGGCTTCCAAATATCCCTTTGCCATTTCCACAAGAACAGCCTTAGCGAAGGGCTTATTGAAGGGAAAGATGTGACTCTGTGAGATGAATTAACAGAACACAGAGCAGTTTCTCAGAAAGCTTCTTTCCAGTTTTGAACGGAAGATATTTCCTTTTTCACCATAGCCCTCTAAGGGCTTCCAAATATCACTTTGCCAATTCCATAAGAACAGCCTTAGCGAAAGGCTTCTTGAAGGGAAAGATGTAACTCTGTGAGATGAATTAACAGAACACAGAGCAGTTTCTCAGAAAGCTTCTTTCCAGTTTTGAAAGGAAGATATTTCCTTTTTCACCATAGCCCTCTATGGGCTTCCAAATATCACTTTGCCAACTCCACAAGAACAGCCTTAGCGAAAGGCTTCTTGAAGGGAAAGATGTAACTCTGTGAGATGAATTAACAGAACACAGAGCAGTTTCTCAGAAAGCTTCTTTCCAGTTTTGAACGGAAGATACTTCCTTTTTCACCATAGCCCTTAATGGGCTTCCAAATATCACTTTGCCAATTCCACAAGAACAGCCTTAGGAAAGGCTTCTTGAAGGGAAAGATGTAACTCTGTGAAATGAATTAACAGGACACAGAGCAGTTTCTCAGAAAGCTTCTTTCCAGTATTGAACCGAAGATATTTCCTTTTTCACCGTAGCCCTCTATGGGCTTGCAAATATCACTTTGCCAATTCCACAAGAAGAGCCTTAGCGAAAGTCTTCTTGACGGGAAAGATATAACTCTGTGAGATGAATTAAGAGAACACAGAGCAGTTTCTCAGAAAGCTTCTTTCCAGTTTTGAACGGAAGATATTTCCTTTTTCACCATAGCCCTCTATGGGCTTCCAAATATCCCTTTGCTAATTCCACAAGAACAGCCTTAGCGAAAGGCTTCTTGACGGGAAAGATGTAACTCTGTGAGATGAATTAACAGAACAAAGAGCAGTTTCTCAGAAAGCTTTTTCCAGTTTGAACGGAAGATACTTCCTTTTTCACCATAGCCCTCTATGGGCTTCCACATATCCCTTTGCCAATTCCACAAGAACAGCCTTAGCGAAAGGCTTCTTGAAGGGAAAGATGTAACTCTGTGAGATGAATTAACAGAACACAGAACTGTTTCTCAGAAAGCTTCTTTCCAGTTTTGAACGGAAGATATTTCCTTTTTCACCATAGCCCTCTATGGGCTTCCATATATCACTTTGCCAATTCCATAAGAACAACCTTAGCGAAAGGCTTCTTGAAGGGAAAGATGTAACTCTGTGAGATGAATTAACAGAACACAGAGCAGTTTCTCAGAAAGCTTCTTTCCAGTTTTGAACGGAAGTTATTTCCTTTTTCACAATAGCCCTCTATGGGCTTCCAAATATCCCTTTGCCAATTCCACAAGAACAGCCTTAGCGAAAGGCTTCTTGAAGGGAAAGATGTAACTCTGTGATATGAATTAACAGAACACAGAGCAGTTTCTCACAAAGCTTCTTTCCACTTTTGAACGGAAGATATTTCCTTTTTCACCATAGCCCTCTACGGGCTTCCAAATATCCCTTTGCCAATTCCACAAGAACAGCCTTAGCGAAAGGCTTCTTGAAGGGAAAGATGTAACTCTGTGAGATGAATTAACAGAACACAGAGCAGTTTCTCAGAAACCTTCTTTCCAGTTTTGAACGGAAGATATTTCCTTTTTCAAAATAGCCATCTATGGGCTTCCAGATATCACTTTGCCAACTCCACAAGAACAGCCTAAGCGAAGGGCTTCTTGAAGAGAAAGATGTAAGTCTGTGAGATGAATTAACAAAACACAGAGCAGTTTCTCAGAAAGCTTCTTTCCAGTTTTGAACGGAAGATACTTCCTTATTCACCATAGCCCTCTATGGGCTTCCAAATGTCACTTTGCCAATTCCACAAGAACAGACTTAGCGAAAGGCTTCTTGAAGGGAAAGATGTAACTCTGTGAGATGAATTAACAGAACACAGAGCAGTTTCTCAAAAAGCTTCTTTCCAGAATTGAACGCAAGATATTTCCTTTTTCACCATAGCCCTCCATGGGCTTCCAAATATCACTTTGCCAATTCCACAAGAACAGCCTTAGCGAAAGGCTTCTTGAAGGGAAAGATGTAACTCTGTGAGATGAATTAACACAACACAGAGCAGTTTCTCAGAAAGCTTCTTTCTAGTTTTGAACGGAAGATATTTCCTTTTTCACCATAGCCCTCTATGGGCTTCCAAATATCCCTTTGCCAATTCCACAAGAACAGCCTTAGCGAAAGGCTTCTTGAAGGGAAAGATGTAACTCTGTGAGATGAATTAACAGAACACAGAGTAGTTTCTCAGAAAGCTTCTTTCCAGTTTTGAACAGAAGATATTTCCTTTTTCACCATAGCCTCTATGGGCTTCCAAATATCACTTTGCCAATTCCGTAAGAACAGCCTTAGCGAAGGGCTTATTGAAGGGAAAGATGTAACTCTGTGAGATGAATTAACAGAACACAGAGCAGTTTCTCAGAAAGCTTCTTTCCAGTTTTGAACGGAAGATATTTCCTTTTTCACCGTAGCCCTCTATGGGCTTCCAAATATCCTTTGTCAATTCCACAAGAACAGCCTTAGCGAAAGGCTTCTTCAAGGGAAAGATGTAACTCTGTGAGATGAATTAACAGAACACAGAGCAGTTTCTCAGAAATCTTCTTTCCAGTTTTCAACGGAAGATATTGCCTTTTTCACCGTATCCCTCTATCGGCTTCCAAATATCACTTTGCCAATTCCACAAGAACAACATTAGCGTAAAGATTCATGAAGGGAAAGATGTAACTCTGTGAGATGAATTAACAGAACGCAGAGCAGTTTCTCAGAAAGATTCTTTCCAGTTTTGAAAGGAAGATATTTCCTTTTTCACCATAGCCCTCTATGGGCTTCCAAATATCCCTTTGCCAATTCAACAGGAACAGCCTTAGCGAAAGGCTTCTTGAAAGGAAAGATGTAACTCTTTGAGATGAATTAACAGAACCCAGAGCAGTTTCTCAGAAAGCTTCTTTCCAGTTTTGAACGGAAGATATTTCCTTTTTCACCGTAGCCCTCTATGGGCTTCCAAATATCCCTTTGCCAATTCCACAAGAACAGACTTAGCGAAAGGCTTCTTGAAGGGAAAGATGTAACTCTGTGAGATGAATTAACAGAACACAGAGCAGTTTCTCAGAAAGCTTCTTTCCAGTATTGAACGCAAGATATTTCCTTTTTCACTGTGGCCCTCCATGGGCTTCCAAATATCACTTTGCCAATTCCACAAGAACATCCTTAGCGAAAGACTTCTTGAAGGGAAAGATGTAACTCTGTGAGATGAATTAACAGAACACAGTGCAGTTTCTCGGAAAGCTTCTTTCCAGTTTTGAACGGAAGATATTTCCTTTTTCACCATAGCCCTCTATGGGCTTCCAAATATCACTTTGCCAACTCCACAAGAACTGCCTTAGTGAAAGGCTTCTTGAAGGGAAAGATGTAACTCTGTGAGATGAATTAACAGAACAAAGAGCAGTTTCTCAGAAAGCTTTTTCCAGTTTGAACGGAAGATACTTCCTTTTTCACCATAGCCCTCTATGGGCTTCCACATATCCCTTTGCCAATTCCACAAGAACAGCCTTAGCGAAAGGCTTCTTGAAGGGAAAGATGTAACTCTGTGAGATGAATTAACAGAACACAGAACTGTTTCTCAGAAAGCTTCTTTCCAGTTTTGAACGGAAGATATTTCCTTTTTCACCATAGCCCTCTATGGGCTTCCATATATCACTTTGCCAATTCCATAAGAACAACTTTAGCGAAAGGCTTCTTGAAGGGAAAGATGTAACTCTGTGAGATGAATTAACAGAACACAGAGCAGTTTCTCAGAAAGCTTCTTTCCAGTTTTGAACGGAAGTTATTTCCTTTTTCACAATAGCCCTCTATGGGCTTCCAAATATCCCTTTGCCAATTCCACAAGAACAGCCTTAGCGAAAGGCTTCTTGAAGGGAAAGATGTAACTCTGTGAGATGAATTAACAGAACACAGAGCAGTTTCTCACAAAGCTTCTTTCCAGTTTTGAACGGAAGATATTTCCTTTTTCACCATAGCCCTCTACGGGCTTCCAAATATCCCTTTGCCAATTCCACAAGAACAGCCTTAGCGAAAGGCTTCTTGAAGGGAAAGATGTAACTCTGTGAGATGAATTAAGAGAACACAGAGCAGTTTCTCAGAAAGCTTCTTTCCAGTTTTGAACGGAAGATATTTCCTTTTTCAAAATAGCCCTCTATGGGCTTCCAGATATCACTTTGCCAATTCCACAAGAACAGCCTAAGCGAAGGGCTTCTTGAAGAGAAAGATGTAAGTCTGTGAGATGAATTAACAGAACACAGAGCAGTTTCTCAGAAAGCTTCTTTCCAGTTTTGAACGGAAGATACTTCCTTATTCACCATAGCCCTCTATGGGCTTCCAAATATCACTTTGCCAATTCCACAAGAACAGACTTAGCGAAAGGCTTCTTGAAGGGAAAGATGTAACTCTGTGAGATGAATTAACAGAACACAGAGCAGTTTCTCAAAAAGCTTCTTTCCAGTATTGAACGCAAGATATTTCCTTTTTCACCATAGCCCTCCATGGGCTTCCAAATATCACTTTGCCAATTCCACAAGAACAGCCTTAGCGAAAGGCTTCTTGAAGGGAAAGATGTAACTCTGTGAGATGAATTAACACAACACAGAGCAGTTTCTCAGAAAGCTTCTTTCTAGTTTTGAACGGAAGATATTTCCTTTTTCACCATAGCCCTCTATGGGCTTCCAAATATCCCTTTGCCAATTCCACAAGAACAGCCTTAGCGAAAGGCTTCTTGAAGGGAAAGATGTAACTCTGTGAGATGAATTAACAGAACACAGAGTAGTTTCTCAGAAAGCTTCTTTCCAGTTTTGAACAGAAGATATTTCCTTTTTCACCATAGCCCTCTATGGGCTTCCAAATATCACTTTGCCAATTCCATAAGAACAGCCTTAGCGAAGGGCTTATTGAAGGGAAAGATGTAACTCTGTGAGATGAATTAACAGAACACAGAGCAGTTTCTCAGAAAGCTTCTTTCCAGTTTTGAACGGAAGATATTTCCTTTTTCACCGTAGCCCTCTATGGGCTTCCAAATATCCTTTGTCAATTCCACAAGAACAGCCTTAGCGAAAGGCTTCTTCAAGGGAAAGATGTAACTCTGTGAGATGAATTAACAGAACACAGAGCAGTTTCTCAGAAATCTTCTTTCCAGTTTTCAACGGAAGATATTGCCTTTTTCACCGTATCCCTCTATCGGCTTCCAAATATCACTTTGCCAATTCCACAAGAACAACATTAGCGTAAAGATTCATGAAGGGAAAGATGTAACTCTGTGAGATGAATTAACAGAATGCAGAGCAGTTTCTCAGAAAGATTCTTTCCAGTTTTGAAAGGAAGATATTTCCTTTTTCACCATAGCCCTCTATGGGCTTCCAAATATCCCTTTGCCAATTCAACAGGAACAGCCTTAGCGAAAGGCTTCTTGAAAGGAAAGATGTAACTCTTTGAGATGAATTAACAGAACCCAGAGCAGTTTCTCAGAAAGCTTCTTTCCAGTTTTGAACGGAAGATATTTCCTTTTTCACCGTAGCCCTCTATGGGCTTCCAAATATCACTTTGACAATTCCACAAGAACAGACTTAGCGAAAGGCTTCTTGAAGGGAAAGATGTAATTCTGTGAGATGAATTAACAGAACACAGAGCAGTTTCTCAGAAAGCTTCTTTCCAGTATTGAACGCAAGATATTTCCTTTTTCACTGTGGCCCTCCATGGGCTTCCAAATATCACTTTGCCAATTCCACAAGAACATCCTTAGCGAAAGACTTCTTGAAGGGAAAGATGTAACTCTGTGAGATGAATTAACAGAACACAGTGCAGTTTCTCGGAAAGCTTCTTTCCAGTTTTGAACGGAAGATATTTCCTTTTTCACCATAGCCCTCTATGGGCTTCCAAATATCACTTTGCCAACTCCACAAGAACTGCCTTAGTGAAAGGCTTCTTGAAGGGAAAGATGTAACTCTGTGAGATGAATTAACAGAACAAAGAGCAGTTTCTCAGAAAGCTTTTTCCAGTTTGAACGGAAGATACTTCCTTTTTCACCATAGCCCTCTATGGGCTTCCACATATCCCTTTGCCAATTCCACAAGAACAGCCTTAGCGAAAGGCTTCTTGAAGGGAAAGATGTAACTCTGTGAGATGAATTAACCGAACACAGAACTGTTTCTCAGAAAGCTTCTTTCCAGTTTTGAACGGAAGATATTTCCTTTTTCACCATAGCCCTCTATGGGCTTCCATATATCACTTTGCCAATTCCATAAGAACAACTTTAGCGAAAGGCTTCTTGAAGGGAAAGATGTAACTCTGTGAGATGAATTAACAGAACACAGAGCAGTTTCTCAGAAAGCTTCTTTCCAGTTTTGAACGGAAGTTATTTCCTTTTTCACAATAGCCCTCTATGGGCTTCCAAATATCCCTTTGCCAATTCCACAAGAACAGCCTTAGCGAAAGGCTTCTTGAAGGGAAAGATGTAACTCTGTGAGATGAATTAACAGAACACAGAGCAGTTTCTCACAAAGCTTCTTTCCAGTTTTGAACGGAAGATATTTCCTTTTTCACCATAGCCCTCTACGGGCTTCCAAATATCCCTTTGCCAATTCCACAAGAACAGCCTTAGCGAAAGGCTTCTTGAAGGGAAAGATGTAACTCTGTGAGATGAATTAAGAGAACACAGAGCAGTTTCTCAGAAAGCTTCTTTCCAGTTTTGAACGGAAGATATTTCCTTTTTCAAAATAGCCCTCTATGGGCTTCCAGATATCACTTTGCCAATTCCACAAGAACAGCCTAAGCGAAGGGCTTCTTGAAGAGAAAGATGTAAGTCTGTGAGATGAATTAACAGAACACAGAGCAGTTTCTCAGAAAGCTTCTTTCCAGTTTTGAACGGAAGATACTTCCTTATTCACCATAGCCCTCTATGGGCTTCCAAATATCACTTTGCCAATTCCACAAGAACAGACTTAGCGAAAGGCTTCTTGAAGGGAAAGATGTAACTCTGTGAGATGAATTAACAGAACACAGAGCAGTTTCTCAAAAACTTCTTTCCAGTATTGAACGCAAGATATTTCCTTTTTCACCATAGCCCTCCATGGGCTTCCAAATATCACTTTGCCAATTCCACAAGAACAGCCTTAGCGAAAGGCTTCTTGAAGGGAAAGATGTAACTCTGTGAGATGAATTAACACAACACAGAGCAGTTTCTCAGAAAGCTTCTTTCTAGTTTTGAACGGAAGATATTTCCTTTTTCACCATAGCCCTCTATGGGCTTCCAAATATCCCTTTGCCAATTCCACAAGAACAGCATTAGCGAAAGGCTTCTTGAAGGGAAAGATGTAACTCTGTGAGATGAATTAACAGAACACAAAGTAGTTTCTCAGAAAGCTTCTTTCCAGTTTTGAACGGAAGATATTTCCTTTTTCACCATAGCCCTCTATGGGCTTCCAAATATCCCTTTGCCAATTCCACAAGAACAGCCTTAGCGAAAGGCTTCTTGAAGGGAAAGATGTAACTCTTTGAGATGAATTAACAGAACACAGAGCAGTTTCTCAGAAAGCTTCTTTCCAGTTTTGAACGGAAGATACTTATTTTTTAACCATAGCCCTCTATGGGCTTCCAAATATCCCTTTGCCAATTCCACAAGAACAGCCTTAGCGAAAGGCTTCTTGAAGGGAAAGATGTAACTCTGTGAGATGAATTAACAGAACACAGAGCAGTTTCTCAGAATGCTTCTTTCCAGTTTTGAACGGAAGATACTTCCTTTTTCACCATAGCCCTCTATGGGCTTCCAAATATCCCTTCGCCAATTCCACATGAACAGCCTTAGTGAAAGGCTTCTTGAAGGGAAGGATGTAACTCTGTGACATGAATTAACAGAACACAGAGCAGTTTCTCAGAAAGCTTCTTTCCAGTTTTGAACGGAAGATATTTCCTTTTTCACCATAGCCCTTTATGGGCTTCCAAGTATCCCTTTGCCAATTCCACAAGAACAGCCTTAGCGAAAGGCTTCTTGAAGGGAAAGATGAAACTCTGTGAGATGAATTAGCAGAACACAGAGCAGCTTCTCAGAAAGCTTCTTTCTAGTTTTGAACGGAAGATATTTCCTTTTTCACCATAGCCCCCTATGGGCTTCCAAATATCACTTTGCCAATTCCACAACAACAGCCTCAGCGAAAGGCTTCTTGAAGGGAAAGATGTAATTCTGTGAGATGAATTAACAGAACACAGAGCAGTTTCTCAGAAAGCTTCCTTCCAGTTTTGAACGGAAGATACTTCCTTTTTCACCATAGCCCTCTAGGGGTTCCCAATATCCCTTTGCTAATTCCACAAGAACAGCCTTAGCGAAAGGCTTCTTGAAGGGAAAGATGTAACTCTGTGATATGAATTAACAGAACACAGAGCAGTTTCTCAGAAAGCTTCTTTCCAGTTTTGAACGGAAGATAATTCCTTTTTCACCATAGCCCTCTATGGGCTTCCAAATATCCCTTTGCCAATTCCACAAGAACAGCCTTAGCGAAAGGCTTCTTGAAGGGAAAGATGGAACTCTGTGAGATGAATTAACAGAACACAGAGAAGTTTCTCAGAAAGCTTCTTTCCAGTTTTGAAAGGAAGATACTTCCTTTTTCACCATAGCCCTCTATGGGCTTCCAAATATCCCTTTGCCAATTCCACAAGAACAGCCTTAGCGAAAGGCTTCTTGAAGGGAAAGATGTAACTCTGTGAGATGAATTAACAAAACGCAGAGCAGTTTCTCTGAAAGCTTCTTTCCAGTTTTGAACGGAAGATATTTCCTTTTTCACCATAGCCCTCTAGGGCTTCCAAATATCCCTTTGCCAATTCCACAAGAACAGCCTAAGCGAAGGGCTTCTTGAAGGGAAAGATGTAAGTCTGTGAGATGAATGAACAGAACACAGAGCAGTTTCTTAGAAAGCTTCTTTCCAGTTTTGAACAGAAGATACTTCCTTTTTCACCATAGCCCTCTATGCGCTTCCAAATATCACTTTGCCAATTCCACAAGAACAGCCTTAGCGAAAGTCTTCTTGAAGGGAAAGATGTAACTCTGTGAGATGAATTAGCAGAATACAGAGCAGTTTCTCAGAAAGCTTCTTTCCAGTTTTGAACGCAAGATATTTCGTTTTTCACCATAGCCCTCTGTGGGCTTCCAAATATCACTTTGGCAATTCCACAAGAACAGCCTTAGCGAAGGGCTTATTGAAGGGAAAGATGTAACTCTGTGAGATGAATTAACAGAATACAGAGCAGTTTCTCAGAAAGCTTCTTTCCAGTTTTGAACGGAAGATATTTCCTTTTTCACCATAGCCCTCTATGGGCTTCCAAATATCCCTTTGTCAATTACACAAGAACAGCCTTAGCGAAAGGCTTCTTCAAGGGAAAGATGTAACTCTATGAGATGAATTAACAGAACACAGAGCAGTTTCTCAGAAATCTTCTTTCCAGTTTTGAACGGAAGATATTGCCTTTTTCACCGTATCCCTCTATCGGCTTCCAAATATCACTTTGCCAATTCCACAAGAACAACATTAGCGAAAAGATTCATGAAGGGAAAGATGTAACTCTTTGAGATGAATTAACAGAACGCAGAGCAGTTTCTCAGAAAGCTTCTTTCCAGTTTTGAACGGAAGATATTTCCCTTTTCACAGTAGCCCTCCATGGGCTTCCAAATATCACCTTGCCAACTCCACAAGAACTGCCTTAGCGAAAGGCTTCTTGAAGGGAAAGATGTAACTCTGTGAGATGAATTAACAGAACACTGAGCAGTTTCTCAGAAAGGTTTTTCCAGTTTTGAACGGAAGATACTTCCTTTTTCACCATAGCCCTCTATGGGCTTCCACGTATCCCTTTGCCAATTCCACAAAAACAGCCTTAGCGAAAGGCTTCTGGAAGGGAAAGATGTAACTCTGTGAGATGAATTAACAGAACACAGAACTGTTTCTCAGAAAGCTTCTTTCCAGTTTTGAACGGAAGATATTTCCTTTTTCACCATAGCCCTCTATGGGCTTCCAAATATCACTTTGCCAATTCCACAACAACAACATTAGCGAAAGGATTCATAAGGGGAAAGATGTAACTCTGTGAGATGAATTAACAGAACGCAGAGCAGTTTCTCAGAAAGCTTCTTTCCAGTATTGAACGGAAGATATTTCCTTTTTCACCGTAGCCCTCTGTGGCCTTCCAAATATCACTTTGCCAATTCCACAAGAACAACATTAGCGAAAGGATTCCTGAAGGGAAAGATGTAACTCTATGAGATGAATTAACAGAACGCAGAGCAGTTTCTCAGAAAGCTTCTTTCCAGTTTTGAACGGAAGATATTTCCTTTTTCACCATAGTTCTCTGTGGGATTCCAAATATCACTTTGCCAATTCCACAAGAACAGCCTCTGCGAAAGGCTTCTTGAAGGGAAAGATGTAACTCTGTGAGTTGAATTAAGAGAACACAGAGCAGTTTCTCAGAAAGCTTCTTTCCAGTGTAGAACGGAAGATACTTCCTTTTTCACCATAACCCTCTATGGGCTTCCAAATATCCCTTTGCTAATTCCACAAGAACAGCCTTAGCGAAAGGCTTCTTGAAGGGAAAGATGTAACTCTGTGAGATGAATTAACAGAACACAGAGCAGTTTCTCAGAAAGCTTCTTTCCACTATTGAACGCAAGATAATTCCTTTTTTCAGTATCCCTCATGGACTTCCAAATATAACTTTGCCAATTCCACAAGAACAGCCTTAGCGAAAGGCTTCTTGAAGGGAAAGATGTAACTCTGTGAGATGAATTAACAGAACACAGAGAAGTTTCTCAGAAAGCTTCTTTCCAGTTTTGAACGGAAGATATTTCGTTTTTCACCATAGCCCTCTATGCGCTTCCAAATATCACTTTGCCAATTCCACAAGAACAGCCTTAGCGAAGGGCTTATTGAAGGGAAATATGTAACTCTGTGAGATGAATTAACAGAACACAGAGCAGTTTCTCAGAAAGCTTCTTCCCAGTTTTGAACGGAAGATATTTCCTTTTTCACCATAGCCCTCTATGGGCTTCCAAATATCACTTTGCCAATTCCACAAGAACAACATTAGCGAAAGGATTCATGAAGGGAAAGAAGTAACTCTATGAGATGAATTAACAGAACGCAGAGCAGTTTCTCAGACAGCGTCTTTCCAGTTTTGAACGGAAGATATTTCCTTTTTCACCATAGATCTCTATGGGCTTCCAAATATCACTTTGCCAATTCCACAAGAACAGCCTTAGCGAAAGGCTTCTTGAAGGGAAAGATGTAACTCTGTGAGATGAATTAACAGAACACAGAGCAGTTTCTCAGAAAGCTTCTTTCCAGTTTTGAACGGAAGATATTTCGTTTTTCACCATAGCCCTCTATGGGCTTCCAAATATCACTTTGCCTATTCCGCAAGAACAGACTTAGCGAAAGGCTTCTTGAAGGGAAAGATGTAACTCTGTGAGATGAATTAACAGAACACAGAGCAGTTTCTCACAAAGCTTCTTTCCAGTATTGAACGCCAGATATTTCCTTTTTCACCGTAGCCCTCCATGGGCTTCCAAATATCACTTTGCCAATTCCACAAGAACAACCTTAGCGAAAGGCTTCTTGAAGGCAAAGATGTAACTCGGTGAGATGAATTAACAGAACACAGAGCAGTTTCTCAGAAAGCTTCTTTCCAGTTTTGAACGGAAGATATTTCCTTTTTCACAATAGCCCTCTATGGGCTTCCAAATATCCCTTTGCCAATATCAAATGAACAGCCTTAGCGAAAGGCTTCTTGAAGAGAAAGATGTAACTCTGTGAGATGAATTAACAGAACACAGAGCAGTTTCTCAGAAAGCTTCTTTCCAGTATTGAACGGAAGATACTTCCTTTTTCACCGTAGCCCTCTGTGGCCTTCCAAATATCACTTTGCCAATTCCACAAGAACAGTCTTAGCGAAAGGCTTCTTGAAGGCAAAGATGTAGCTCTGTGAGATGAATTAACAGAACACAGAGCAGTTTCTCAGAATGCTTCTTTCCAGTTTTGAACGGAAGATATTTCATTTTTCACCAAAGCCCTCTATGGGCTTCCAAATATCACTTTGCCAATTCCACAAGAACAGCCTTAGCGAAAGGCTTCTTGAAGGGAAAGATGTATCTGTTAGAGATGAATTAACAGAACACAGAGCAGTTTCTCAGAAAGCTTCTCTCCAATATTGAACGCAAGATATTTCCTTTTTCACAGTAGCCGTCCATGGACTTCCAAATATCACTTTGCCAATTCCACAAGAACAGTCTTAGCGAAAGGCTTCTTGAAGGGAAATTTGTAACTCTGTGAGTTGAATTAACAGAACACAGAGCAGTTTCTCAGAAAGCTTCTTTCCAGTTTTGAACGGAAGATATTTCCTTTTTCACCATAGCCCTCTAAGGGCCTCCAAATATCCCTTTGCCAATTCCACAAGAACAGCCTTAGGGAAAGGCTTCGTGAAGGGAAAGATGTAACTCTGTGAGAAGAATTAACAGAACACAGAGCAGTTTCTCTGAAAGCTTCTTTCCAGTTTTGAAAGGAAGATACTTCCTTTTTCACCATAGCCCTCTATGGGCTTCCAAATATCCCTTTGCCAATTCCACAAGAACAGCCTTAGCGAAAGGCTTCTTGAAGGGAAAGATGGAAATCTGTGAGATGAATTAACAGAACACAGAGCAGTATCTCAGAAAGCTTCTTTCCAGTTTTGAACGGAAGATATTTCCTTTTTCACCATAGCCCTCTAAGGGCTTTCAAATATCCCTTTGCCAATTCCACAAGAACAGCATTAGCAAAAGGCTTCTTGAAGGGAAAGATGTAACTCTGTGAGATGAATTAACAGAACACAGAGCAGTTTCTCAGAAAGCTTCTTTCCAGTTTTGAACGGAAGATATTTCCTTTTTCACCATAGCCCTCTATGGGCTTCCAAATATCACTTTGCCAATTCCACAAGAACAACATTAGCGAAAGGATTCATGAAGGGAAAGATGTAACTCTGTGAGATGAATTAACAGAACGCAGAGCAGTTTCTCAAAAAGCTTCTGTCCAGTTTTGAACGGAAGATATTTCCTTTTTCACCATAGCCCTCTATGGGCTTCCAAATATCCCTTTGCCAATTCCCCAAGAACAGCCTTAGCGAAAGGCTTCTTGAAGGGAAAGAAGTAACTCTGTGAGATGAATTAACAGAACACAGAGCATTTTCTCAGAAAGCTTCTTTCCAGTTTTGAACGGAAGATGTTTCCTTTTTCACCATAGCTCTCTATGGGCTTCCAAATATCACTTTGCCAACTCCACAAGAACAGCCTTATGGAAAGGCTTCTTGAAGGGAAAGATGTAACTCGGTGAGATGAATTAACAGAACACAAAGCAGTTTCACAGAAAGATTCTCTCCAGTTTTGAGCAGAAGTTGCTTCCTTTTTCACCATAGCCCTCTATGGGCTTCCAAATAACCCTTTGCCAATTCCACAAGAACAGCCTTAGCGAAAGGCTTCATGAATTGAAAGATGTAACTCTGTTAGATGAAATGACAGAACACAGAGCAGTTTCTCAGAAAGCTTCTTTCCAGTTTAGAACGGAAGATATTTCCTTTTTCACCCTAGCCCTCTATTGGCTTCCAAATATCACTTTGCCAATTCCACAAGAACAACATTAGCGAAAGGATTCATGAAGGGAAAGATGTAACTATGTGAGATGAATTAAAAGAACGCAGAGCAGTTTCTCAGAAAGCTTCTTTCCAGTATTGAACGCAAGATAATTCCTTTTTCACCATAGCCCTCTATGGGCTTCCAAATATCACTTTGCCAATTCCACAAGAACAGCCTTAGCGAAAGGCTTCATGAAGGGAAAGATGTAACTCTGTGAGATGAATTAACAGAACACAGAGCAGTTTCTCAGAAAGCTTCTTTCCAGTTTTGCATGGAAGATATTTCCTTTTTCACCATAGCCCTCTATGGGCTTCCAAATATCCCTTTGCCAATTCCACAAGAACAGCCTTAGCGAAAGGCTTCTTGAAGCTAAAGATGTAACTCTGGGAGATGAATTAATAGAACACAGAGCAGTTTCTCAGAAAGCTTCTTTCCAGTTTTGAACGGAAGATATTTCCTTTTTCACCATAGCCCTCTATGGGCTTCCAAATATCCCTTTGCCAATTCCACAGCAACAGCCTTAGCGAAAGGCTTCTTGAAGGGAAAGATGTAACTCTGTGAGATGAATTACCAGAACACAGAGCAGTTTCTCAGAAAGCTTCTTTCCAGTTTTGAATGGAAGATATTTCCTTTTTCACCATAGCCCTCTAAGGGCTTCCAAATATCACTTTGCCAACTCCACAAGAACAGCCTTAGCGAAAGGCTTCTTGAAGGGAAAGATGTAACTCTGTGAGTTGAATTAACAGAACACAGAGCAGTTTCTCAGAAAGCTTCTTTCCAGTTTTGAACGGAAGATATTTCCTTTTTCACCATAGCCCTCTATGGGCTTCCAAATATCCCTTTGCCAATTCCACAAGAACAGCCTTAGCGAAAGGCTTCTTGAAGGGAAAGATGTAACTCTGTGAGATGAAATAACCGAACACAGAGCAGTTTCTCAGAAAGCTTCTTTCCAGTTTTGAACGGAAGATATTTCCTTTTTCCCCAATAGCCCTCTAGGGACTTCCAAATATCACTTTGCCAATTCCACAAGAACAACATTAGCGAAAGGATTCATGAAGGGAAAGATGTAACTCTGTGAGATGAATTAAAAGAACGCAGAGCAGTTTCTCAGAAAGCTTCTTTCCAGTTTTGAACGGAAGATATTTCCTTTTTCACCATAGCCCTCTATGGGCTTCCAAATATCCCTTTGCCAATTCAACAAGAACAGCCTTAGCGAAAGGCTTCCTGAAGGGAAAGATGTAACTCTTTGAGATGAATTAACAGAACACAGAGCAGTTTCTCAGAAAGCTTCTTTCCAGTTTTGAACGGAAGATATTTCCTTTTTCACCATAGCCCTCTATGGGCTTCCAAATATCACTTTGCCAACTCCACAAGAACAGCCTTATGGAAAGTCTTCTTGAAGGGAAACATGTAACTCTGTGAGATGAATTAACAGAACACAAAGCAGTTTCTCAGAAAGCTTCTCTCCAGTTTTGAACGGAAGATGCTTCCTTTTTCACCATAGCCCTCTATGGGCTTCCAAATATCCCTTTGCCAATTCCACAAGAACAGCCTTAGCGAAAGGCTTCATGAATTGAAAGATGTAACTCTGTTAGATGAAATAACAGAACACAGAGCAGTTTCTCAGAAAGCTTCTTTCCAGTTTAGAACGGAAGATATTTCCTTTTTCACCCTAGCCCTCTATTGGCTTCCCAATATCACTTTGCCAATTCCACAAGAACAACATTAGCGAAAGGATTCATGAAGGGAACGTTGTAACTATGTGAGATGAATTAAAAGAACGCAGAGCAGTTTCTCAGAAAACTTCTTTCCAGTATTGAACGCAAGATAATTCCTTTTTCACCATAGCCCTCTATGGGCTTCCAAATATCACTTTGCCAATTCCACAAGAACAGCCTTAGCGAAAGGCTTCATGAAGGGAAAGATGTAACTCTGTGAGATGAATTAACAGAACACAGAGCAGTTTCTCAGAAAGCTTCTTTCCAGTTTTGAACGGAAGATATTTCCTTTTTCACCATAGCCCTCTATGGGCTTCCAAATATCCCTTTGCCAATTCCACAAGAACAGCCTTAGCGAAAGGCTTCTTGAACGGAAAGATGTAACTCTGGGAGATGAATTAACAGAACACAGAGCAGTTTCTCAGAAAGCTTCTTTCCAGTTTTGAACGGAAGATATTTCCTTTTTCACCATAGCCCTATATGGGCTTCCAAATATCCCTTTGCCAATTCCAGAGGAACAGCCTTAGCGAAAGGCTTCTTGAAGGGAAAGATGTAACTCTGTGAGATGAATTACCAGAACACAGAGCAGTTTCTCAGAAAGCTTCTTTCCAGTTTTGAACGGAAGATATTTCCTTTTTCACCATAGCCCTCTAAGGGCTTCCAAATATGACTTTGCCAACTCCACAAGAACAGCCTTAGCGAGAGGCTTCTTGAAGGGAAAGATGTAACTCTGTGAGTTGAATTAACAGAACACAGAGCAGTTTCTCAGAAAGCTTCTTTCCAGTTTTGAACGGAAGATACTTCCTTTTTCACCATAGCCCTCTATGGGCTTCCAAATATCCCTTTGCCAATTCCACAAGAACAGCCTTAGCGAAAGGCTTCTTGAAGGGAAAGATGTAACTCTGTGAGATGAAATAACCGAACACAGAGCAGTTTCTCAGAAAGCTTGTTTCCAGTTTTGAACGGAAGATATTTCCTTTTTCACCAATAGCCCTCTATGGGCTTCCAAATATCACTTTGCCAATTCCACAAGAACAACATTAGCGGAAGGATTCATGAAGGGAAAGATGTAACTCTGTGAGATGAATTAAAAGAACGCAGAGCAGTTTCTCAGAAAGCTTCTGTCCAGTTTTGAACGGAAGATATTTCCTTTTTCACCATAGCCCTCTATGGGATTCCAAATATCCCTTTGCCAATTCAACAAGAACAGCCTTAGCGAAAGGCTTCTTGAAGGGAAAGATGTAACTCTGTGAGATGAATTAACAGAACACAGAGCAGTTTCTCAGAAAGCTTCTTTCCAGTTTTGAACGGAAGATATTTCCTTTTTCACCATAGCCCTATATGGGCCTCCAAATATCCCTTTGCCAATTCCACAAGAACAGCCTTACCGAAAGGCTTCTGGAAGGGAAAGATGTAACTCTGTGAGATGAATTAACAGAACACAGAGCAGTTTCTCAGAAAGCTTCTTTCCAGTATTAAACGCAAGATATTTCCTTTTTTCAGTATCCCTCCATGGACTTCCAAATATCACTTTGCCAATTCCAAAAGAACAGCCTTAGCGAAAGGCTTCTTGAAGGGAAAGATGTAACTCGGTGAGATGAATTAACAGAACACAGAGCAGTTGCTCAGAAAGCTTCTTTCCAGTTTTTAACGGAAGATATTTCCTTTTTCACCGTATCCCTATATTGGCTTCCAAATATCACTTTGCCAATTCCACAAGAAGAGCCTTAGCGAAAGGCTTCTTTAAGGGAAAGATGTAACTCTGTGAGGTGAATTAACAGAACACAGAGCAGTTTCTCAGAAAGCTTCTTTCCAGTTATGAAAGGAAAATACTTCCTTTTTCACCATAGCCCTCTAAGGGCTTCCAAATATCCCTTTGCCAATTCCACAAGAACAGCCTTAGCGAAAGGCTTCTTGAAGGGAAAGATGTACCTCTGTGAGATGAATTAACAGAACGCAGAGCAGTTTCTCAGAAAGCTTCTTTCCAGTTTTGAACGGAAGATATTTCCTTTTTTAACCATAGCCCTCTATGGGCTTCCAAATATCACTTTGCCAAATCCACAAGAACAGCCTAAGAGAAGGGCTTCTTGAAGGGAAAGATGTAAGTTTGTGAGATGAATTAACAGAACACAGAGCAGTTTCTCAGAAAGCTTCTTTCCAGTTTTGAACGGAAGATACTTCCTTTTTCACCATAGCCCTCTATGGGCTTCCAAATATCACTTTGCCCATTCCACAAGAACAGCCTTAGCGAAAGGCTTCTTGAAGGGAAAGATGTAACTCTTAGAGATGAATTAACAGAACACAGAGCAGTTTCTCAGAAAGCTTCTTTCCAGTTTTGAACGGAAGATATTTCGTTTTTCACCATAGCCCTCTATGGGCTTCCAAATATCCCTTTGCCAATACCACAATAACAGCCTTAGCCAAAGGCTTCTTGAAGGGAAAGATGTAACTCTGTGAGATGAATTAACAGAACACAGAGCAGTTTCTCAGAAAGCTTCTTTCCAGTTTTGAACGGAACATATTTCCTTTTTCACCATAGCCCTCTATGGGCTTCCAAATATCCCTTTGCCAATTCCACAAGAACAGCCTTAGCGAAAGGCTTCTTGAAGGGAAAGATGTAACTCTGTGAGATGAATTAACAGAACACAGAGCAGTTTCTCAGAAAGCTTCTTTCCAGTTTTGAACGGAAGATATTTCCTTTTTCACCATAGCCCTCTATGGGCTTCCACATATCACTTTGACAATTCCACAAGAACAGCCTAAGCGAAGGGCTTTTTGAAGGGAAAGATGTAAGTCTGTAAGATGAATTAACAGAACACAGAGCAGTTTCTCAGAAAGCTTCTTTCCAGTTTTGAAGGGAAGATACTTCCTTTTTCACCATAGCCCTCTATGGGCTCCCAAATATCACTTTGCCCATTCCACAAGAACAGCCTTAGCGAAAGGCTTCTTGAAGGGAAAGATGTAACTCTTAGAGATGAATTAACAGAACACAGAGCAGTTTCTCAGAAAGCTTCTTTCCAGTTTTGAACGGAAGACATTTCCTTTTTCACCATAGCCCTCTATGAGCTTCCAAATATCCCTTTGCCAATTCCACAAGAACAGCCTTAGCGAAAGGCTTCTTGAAGGGAAAGATGTAACTCTGTGAGATGAATTAACAGAACACAGAGCAGTTTCTCAGAAAGCTTCTTTCCAGTTTTGAACGGAAGATATTTCCTTTTTCACCATAGCCTTCTATGGGCTTCCAAATATCCCTTTGCCAATTCCACAAGAACAGCCTTAGCGAAAGGCTTCTTGAAGGGAAAGATGTAACTCTGTGAGATGAATTAACAGAACACAGAGCAGTTTCTCAGAAAGCTTCTTTCCAGTTTTGAACGGAAGATATTTCCTTTTTCACCATAGCCTGATATGGGCCTCCAAATATCCCTTTGCCAATTCCACAAGTACAGCCTTAGCGAAAGGCTTCTTGAAGGGAAAGATGTAACTCTGTGAGATGAATTAACAGAACACAGAGCAGTTTCTCAGAAAGCTTCTTTCCAGTTTTGAAAGGAAGATACTTCCTTTTTCACCATAGCCCTCTATGGGCTTCCAAATATCACTTTGCCAATTCCACAAGAACAGCCTTAGCGAAAGGCTTCTTGAAGGGAAAGATGTAACTCTGTGAGATGAATTAACAGAACACAGAGCAGTTTCTCAGAAAGCTTCTTTCCAGTTTTGAACGGAAGATATTTCCTTTTCACCATAGCCCTCTTTGGGCTTCCAAATATCCCTTTGCCAATTCCACAAGAACAGCCTTAGCGAAAGGCTTCTTGAAGGGAAAGATGTAACTCTCTGAGATGAATTAACAGAACACAGAGCAGTTTCTCAGAAAGCTTCTTTCCAGTTTTGAACGGAAGATATTTCCTTTTTCACCATAGCCCTCTATGGGCTTCCAAATATCACTTTGCCAATTCCACAAGAAAAACATTAGCGAAAGGCTTCTTGAAGGGAAAGATGTAACTCTGTGAGATGAATTAACAGAACGCAGAGCAGTTTCTGAGAAAGCTTCTTTCCAGTTTTGAACGGAAGATATTTCCTTTTTCACCATAGCCCTCTATGGGCTTCCAAATAACCCTTTGCCAATTCCACAAGAACAGCCTAAGCGAAGGGCTTCTTGAAGGGAAAGATGTAAGTCTGTGAGATGAATTAACAGAACACAGAGCAGTTTCTCAGAAAGCTTCTTTCCAGTTTTGAAAGGAAGATATTTCCTTTTTCACCATAGCCCTCTATGGACTTCCAAATATCACTTTGCCAATTCCACAAGAACAACATTAGCGAAAGGATTCATGAAGGGAAAGATGTAACTCTGTGAGATGAATTAACAGAACACAGAGCAGTTTCTCAGAAAGCGTCTTTCCACTTTAGAACGGAAGATACTTCCTTTTTCAACATAGCCCTCTATGGGCTTCCAAATATCCCTTTGCCAATTCCACAAGAACAGCCTAAGCGAAGGGCTTCTTGAAGGGAAACATGTAAGTCTGTGAGATGAATTAACAGAACACAGAGGAATTTCTCAGAAAGCTTCTTTCCAGTTTTGAACGGAAGATACTTCCTTTTTCACCATAGCCCTCTATGGGCTTCCAAATATCCCTTTGCCAATTCCACAAGAACAGCCTTAGCGAAAGGCTTCCTGAAGGGAAAGATGTAACTCTGTGAGATGAATTAACAGAACACAGAGCAATTTCTCAGAAAGCTTCTTTCCAATATTGAACGCAAGATATTTCCTTTTTCACAGTAGCCCTCCATGGACTTCCAAATATCACTTTGCCAATTCCACAAGAACAGCCTTAGCGAAAGGCTTCTTGAAGGGAAAGATGTAACTCTGTGAGATGAATTAACAAAACACAGAGCAGTTTCTCAGAAAGCTTCTTTCCAGTTTTGAACGGAAGATATTTCCTTTTTCACCATAGTCCTCTATGGGCTTCCAAATATCACTTTGCCAATTCCACAAGAACAACCTTAGCGAAAGGCTTCTTGAAGGGAAAGACGTAACAATGTGAGATGAATTAAGAGAACACAGAGCAGTTTCTCAGAAAGCTTCTTTCCAGTTTTGAACGGAAGATATTTCCTTTTTCACCATAGTCCTCTATGGGCTTCCAAATATCCCTTTGCCAATTCCACAAGAACAGCCTTAGCGAAAGGCTTATTGAAGGGAAATATGTAACTCTGTAAGATGAATTAACAGAACACAGAGCAGTTTCTCAGAAAGCTTCTTTCCAGTTTTGAACGGAAGATATTTCAGTTTTCACCATAGCCCTCTATGGGCTTCCAAATATCACTTTGCCAACTCCCCAAGAACAGCCTCAGCGAAAGGCTTCTTGAAGGGAAAGATGTAACTCTGTGATTTGAATTAACAGAACACAGAGGAGTTTCTCAGAAAGCTTCACTCCAGTTTTGAACGGAAGATACCTCCTTTTTCACCATAGCCCTCTATGGGCTTCCAAATATCCCTTTGCCAATTCCACAAGAACAGCCTTAGCGAAAGGCTTCTTGAAGGGAAAGATGTAACTCTGTGAGATGAATTAACAGAACACAGAGCAGTTTCTCAGAAAGCTTCTTTCCAGTTTTCAACGGAAGATACTTCGTTTTTCACCATAGCCCTCTATGGGCTTTCAAATATCCCTTTGCCAATTCCACAATAACAGCCTTAGACAAGGGCTTATTGAAGGGAAATATGTAAGTCTGTGAGATGAATTAACAGAACACAGAGCAGTTTCTCAGAAAGATTCTTTCCAGTTTTGAACGGAAGATACTTCCTTTTTCACCATAGCCCTCTATGGTCTTCCAAATATCCCTTTGCCAATTCCACAAGAACAGCCTTAGCGAAAGGCTTCTTGAAGGGAAAGATGTAACTCTGTGAGATGAAATAACCGAACACAGAGCAGTTTCTCAGAAAGCTTCTTTCCAGTTTAGAACGGAAGATATTTCCTTTTTCACCATAGCCCTCTAAGGGCTTCCAAATATCACTTTGCCAATTCCACAAGAACAACATTAGCGAAAGGATTCATGAAGGGAAAGATGTAAATCTGTGAGATGAATTAAAAGAACGCAGAACAGTTTCTCAGAAAGCTTCTTTCCAGTTTTGAACGTAAGATATTTCCTATTTCACCATAGCCCTCTATGGGCTTCCAAATATCACTTTGGCAAATCCACAAGAACAGCCTTAGCGAAAGGCTTCTTGAAGGGAAAGATGTAACACTGTGGGTTGAATTAACAGAAAAAAGAGCAGTTTCTCAGAAAGCTTCTTTCCAGTTTTGAACGGAAGATACTTCCTTTTTCACCATAGCCCTCTATGGGCTTCCAAATATCCCTTTGCCAATTCCACAAGAACAGCCTTAGCGAAAGGCTTCTTGAAGGGAAAGATGTAACTCTGTGAGATGAATTAACAGAACGCACTGGAGTTTCTCAGAAAGCTTCTTTCCAGTTTTGAACGGAAGATATTTCGTTTTTCACCATAGCCCTCTATGGGCTTCCAAATATCACTTTGCCAATTCCACAAGAACAACCTTAGCGAAAGGCTTCTTGAAGGGAAAGATGTAACTCTGTGAGATGAATTAACAGAACACAGAGCAGTTTCTCAGAAAGCTTTTTTCCAGTATTGAACGCAGGATACTTCCTTTTTCACCGTTGCCCTCTGTGGCTTTCCAAATATCACTTTGCCAATTCCACAAGAACAGTCTTAGCGAAAGGCTTCTTGAAGGCAAAGATGTAGCTCTGTGAGATGAATTAACAGAACACAGAGTAGTTTCTCAGAAAGCTTCTTTCCAGTTTTGAACGGAAGATATTTCCTTTTTCACCATAGCCCTCTATGGGCTTCCAAATATCACTTTGCCAATTCCACAAGAACAGCCTTAGCGAAAGGCTTCTTGAAGGGAAAGATGTAACTCTGTAAGATGAATTAACAGAACACAGAGCAGTTTCTCAGAAAGCTTCTTTCCAGTTTTGAACGGAAGATACTTCGTTTTTCACTAGAGCCCTCTATGGGCTTCCAAATATCCCTTTCTCCATTCCACAAGAACAGCCTTAGAGAAGGGCTTATTGAAGGGAAATATGTAACTCTGTGAGATGAATTAAGAGAACACAGAGCAGTTTCTCAGAAAGCTTCTTTCCAGTTTTGAACGGAAGATATTTCCTTTTTCACCATAGCCTTCTATGGGCTTCCAAATATCACGTTGCCAATACCACAATAACAGCCTTAGCGAAAGGCTTCTTGAAGGGAAAGATGTAACTCTGTGAGATGAATTAACAGAACACAGAGCAGTTTCTCAGAAAGCTTCTTTCCAGTTTTGAACGGAAGATATTTCCTTTTTCACCATAGCCCTATATGGGCCTCCAAATATCCCTTTGCCAATTCCACAAGTACAGCCTTAGCGAAAGGCTTCTTGAAGGGAAAGATGTAACTCTGTGAGATGAATTAACAGAACACAGAGCAGTTTCTCAGAAAGCTTCTTTCCAGTTTTGAAAGGAAGATACTTCCTTTTTCACCATAGCCCTCTATGGGCTTCCAAATATCACTTTGCCAATTCCACAAGAACAGCCTTAGCGAAAGGCTTCTTGAAGGGAAAGATGTAACTCTGTGAGATGAATTAACAGAACACAGAGCAGTTTCTCAGAAAGCTTCTTTCCAGTTTTGAACGGAAGATATTTCCTTTTCACCATAGCCCTCTTTGGGCTTCCAAATATCCCTTTGCCAATTCCACAAGAACAGCCTTAGCGAAAGGCTTCTTAAATTGAAAGATGTAACTCTGTGAGATGAAATAACAGAACACAGAGCAGTTTCTCAGAAAGCTTCTTTCCAGTATTGAACGCAAGATATTTCCTTTTTCACCGTAGTCCTCTGTGGCCTTCCAAATATCACTTTGCCAATTCCACAAGAACAGTCTTAGCGAAAGGCTTCTTGAAGGCAAAGATGTAGCTCTGTGAGATGAATTAACAGAACACAGAGCAGTTTCTCAGAAAGCTTCTTTCAAGTTTTGAACGGAAGATATTTCCTTTTTCAACATAGCCCTCTATGGGCTTCCAAATATCACTTTGCCAATTCCACAAGAACAGCCTTAGCGAAAGGCTTCTTCAAGGGAAAGATGTAACTCTGTGAGATGAATTAACAGAACACAGAGCAGTTTCTCAGAAAGCTTCTTTCCAGTATTGAACGCAAGATATTTCCTTTTTTCAGTATCCCTCCATGGACTTCCAAATATGACTTTCCCAATTCCAAAAGAACAGCCTTAGCGAAAGGCTTCTTGAAGGGAAAGATGTAACTCTGTGAGATGAATTAACAGAACACAGAGCAGTTTCTCAGAAATCTTCTTTCCAGTTTTTAACGGAAGATATTTCCTTTTTCACCATAGCCCTATATGGGCTTCCAAATATCACTTTGCCAATTCCACAAGAACAGCCTTAGCGAAAGGCTTCTTTAAGGGAAAGATGTAACTCTGTGAGATGAATTAACAGAACACAGAGCAGTTTCTCAGAAAGCTTCTTTCCAGTTTTGAAAGGAAAATACTTCCTTTTTCACCATAGCCCTCAAAGGGCTTCCAAATATCCCGTAGCCAATTCCACAAGAACAGCCTTAGCGAAAGGCTTCTTGAAGGGAAAGATGTAACTCTGTGAGATGAATTAACAGAACGCAGAACAGTTTCTCAGAAAGCTTCTTTCCAGTTTTGAACGGAAGATATTTCGTTTTTCACCATAGCCCTCTATGGGCTTCCAAATATCACTTTGCCAATTCCACAAGAACAGCCTTAGCGAAGGGCTTATTGAAGGGAACGATGTAAGTCAGTGAGATGAATTATCAGAACACAGAACAGTTTCTCAGAAAGCTTCTTTCCAGTTTTGAACGTAAGATATTTCCTTTTTCACAGTAGCCCTCCATGGACTTCCAAATATCACTTTGCCAGTTCCACAAGAACAGCCTTAGCGAAAGGCTTCTTGAAGGGAAAGCTGTAACTCTGTCAGTTGAATTAACAGAACACAGAGCAGTTTCTCAGAAAGCTTCTTTCCAGTTTTGAACGGAAGATACTTCGTTTTTCACCATAGAACTCTATGGGCTTCCAAATATCCCTTTGCCAATTCCACAAGAACAGCCTTAGAGAAGGGCTTATTGAAGGGAAATATGTAACTCTGTGAGATGAATTAAGAGAACACAGAGCAGTTTCTCAGAAAGCTTCTTTCCAGTTTTGAACGGAAGATATTTCCTTTTTCACCATAGCCCTCTATGGGCTTCCAAATATCACTTTGCCAATACCACAATAACAGCCTTAGCGAAAGGCTTCTTTAAGGGAAAGATGTAACTCTGTGAGATGAATTAACAGAACACAGAGCAGTTTCTCAGAAAGCTTCTTTCCAGTTTTGAACGGAAGATATTTCCTTTTTCACCATAGCCCTCTATGAGCTTCCAAATATCCCTTTGCCAATTCCACAAGAACAGTCTTAGCGAAAGGCTTCTTGAAGGGAAAGATGTAACTCTGTGAGATGAATTAACAGAACACAGAGCAGTTTCTCAGAAAGCTTCTTTCCAGTTTTGAACGGAAGATATTTCCTTTTTCACCGTAGCCTTCTATGGGCTTCCAAATATCCCTTTGCCAATTCCACAAGAACAGCCTTAGCGAAAGGCTTCTTGAAGGGAAAGATGTAACTCTGTGAGATGAATTAACAGAACACAGAGCAGTTTCTCAGAAAGCTTCTTTCCAGTTTTGAACGGAAGATATTTCCTTTTTCACCATAGCCCTATATGGGCCTCCAAATATCCCTTTGCCAATTCCACAAGTACAGCCTTAGCGAAAGGCTTCTTGAAGGGAAAGATGTAACTCTGTGAGATGAATTAACAGAACACAGAGCAGTTTCTCAGAAAGCTTCTTTCCAGTTTTGAAAGGAAGATACTTCCTTTTTCACCATAGCCCTCTATGGGCTTCCAAATATCACTTTGCCAATTCCACAAGAACAGCCTTAGCGAAAGGCTTCTTGAAGGGAAAGATGTAACTCTGTGAGATGAATTTACAGAACACACAGCAGTTTCTCAGAAAGCTTCTTTCCAGTTTTGAACGGAAGATATTTCGTTTTCACCATAGCCCTCTTTGGGCTTCCAAATATCCCGTAGCCAATTCCACAAGAACAGCCTTAGCGAAAGGCTTCTTGAAGGGAAAGATGTAACTCTGTGAGATGAATTAACAGAACGCAGAGCAGTTTCCCAGAATGCTTCTTTCCAGTATTGAACGCAAGATATTTCCTTTTTTCAGTATCCCTCCATGGACTTCCAAATATGACTTTGCCAATTCCAAAAGAACAGCCTTAGCGAAAGGCTTCTTGAAGGGAAAGATGTAACTCTGTGAGATGAATTAACAGAACACAGAGCAGTTTCTCAGAAATCTTCTTTCCAGTTTTTAACGGAAGATATTTCCTTTTTCACCATAGCCCTATATGGGCTTCCAAATATCACTTTGCCAATTCCACAAGAACAGCCTTAGCGAAAGGCTTCTTTAAGGGAAAGATGTAACTCTGTGAGATGAATTAACAGAACACAGAGCAGTTTCTCAGAAAGCTTCTTTCCAGTTTTGAACGGAAGATATTTCCTTTTTCACCATAGACCTCTATGGGCTTCCAAATATCACTTTGCCAATTCCACAAGAACACCCTAAGCGAAGGGCTTTTTGAAGGGAACGATGTAAGTCTGTGAGATGAATTAACAGAACACAGAGCAGTTTGTCAGAAAGCTTCTTTCCAGTTTTGAAGGGAAGATACTTCCTTTTTCACCATAAACCTCTATGGGCTTCCAAATATCACTTTGCCCATTCCACAAGAACAGCCTTAGCGAAAGGCTTCTTGAAGGGAAAGATGTAACTCTTAGAGATGAATTAACAGAACACAGAGCAGTTTCTCAGATAGCTTCTTTCCAATATTGAACGCAAGATATTTCCTTTTTCACAGTAGCCCTCCATGGGCTTCCAAATATCACTTTGCCAATTCCACAAGAACAGCCTTAGCGAAAGGCTTCTTGAAGGGAAAGGTGTAACTCTGTGAGTTGAATTAACAGAACACAGACCAGTTTCTCAGAAAGCTTCTTTCCAGTTTTGAACGGAAGATACTTCGTTTTTCACCATAGCCCTCTATGGGCTTCCAAATATCCCTTTGCCAATTCCACAAGAACAGCCTTAGCAAAAGGCTTCTTGAAGGGAAAGATGTAACTCTGTGAGATGAAGTAACTGAACACAGAGCAGTTTCTCAGAAAGCTTCTTTCCAGTTTAGAACGGAAGATATTTCCTTTTTCACCATAGCCCTCTAAGGGCTTCCAAATATCACTTTGCCAATTCCACAAGAACAGCATTAGCGAAAGGATTCATGAAGGGAAAGATGTAACTCTGTGAGATGAATTAAAAGAACGCAGAGCAGTTTCTCAGAAAGCTTCTTTCCAGTTGTGAACGGAAGATATTTCCTTTTTCACCATAGCCCTCTATGGGCTTCCAAATATCACTTTGCCAATTCCACAAGAACAGACTTAGCGAAAGGCTTCTTGAAGGGAAAGATGTAACTCTGTGAGATGAATTAACAGAACACAGAGCAGTTTCTCAGAAAGCTTCTTTCCAGTATTGAACGCAAGATATTTCCTTTTTCACCCTAGCCCTCCATGGGCTTCCAAATATCACTTTGCCAATTCCACAACAACAGCCTTAGCGAAAGGCATCTTGAAGGGAAATATGTAACTCGGTGAGATGAATTAACAGAACACAGAGCAGTTTCTCAGAAAGCTTCTTTCCAGTATTGAACGCAAGATATTTCCTTTTTCACCATAGCCCTCTATGTGCTTCCAAATATCACTTTGCCAATTCCACAAGAACAGCCGTAGCGAAAGGCTTCATGAAGGGAAAGATGTAACTCTGTGAGATGAATTAACAGAACACAGAGCAGTTTCTCAGAAAGCTTCTACCAGTTTTGAACGGAAGATATTTCCTTTTTCACCATAGCCATCTATGGGCTTCCAAATATCCCTTTGCCAATTCCACAAGAACAGCCTTAGCGAAAGGCTTCTTGAAGGGAAAGATGTAACTCTGGGAGATGAATTAATAGAACACAGAGCAGTTTCTCAGAAAGCTTCTTTCCAGTTTTGAACGGAAGATATTTCCTTTTTCACCATAGCCCTCTATGGGCTTCCAAATATCACTTTGCCAATTCCACAAGAACAGCCTTAGAGAAAGGCTTCTTTAAGGGAAAGATGTAACTCTGTGAGATGAATTAACAGAACACAGAGCAGTTTCTCAGAAAGCTTCTTTCCAGTATTGAACGCAAGATATTTCCTTTTTTCAGTATCGCTCCATGGACTTCCAAATATCACTTTGCCAATTCCAAAAGAACAGCCTTAGCGAAAGGCTTCTTGAAGGGAAAGATGTAACTCTGTGAGATGAATTAACAGAACACAGAGCAGTTTCTCAGAAAGCTTCTTTCCAGTTTTTAACGGAAGATATTTCCTTTTCACCATAGCCCTATATTGGCTTCCAAATACCACTTTGCCAATTCCACAAGAACAGCCTTAGCGAAAGGCTTCTTGAAGGGAAAGATGTAACTCTGTGAGATGAATTAACAGAACACAGAGCAGTTTCTCAGAAAGCTTCTTTCCAGTTTTGAAAGGAAAATAGTTCCTTTTTCACCATAGCCCTCTAAGGGCTTCCAAATATCCCGTTGCCAATTCCACAAGAACAGCCTTAGCGAAAGGCTTCTTGAAGGGAAAGATGTACGTCTGTGAGATGAATTAACAGAACACAGAGCAGTTTCTCAGAAAGCTTCTTTCCAGTTTTGAACGGAAGATACTTCCTTTTTCACCAAAGCCCTCTATGGGCTTCCAAATATCACTTTGCCCATTCCACAAGAACAGCCTTAGCGAAAGGCTTCTTGAAGGGAAAGATGTAACTCTTAGAGATGAATTAACAGAACACAGAGCAGTTTCTCAGAAAGCTTCTTTCAAGTTTTGAACGCAAGATATTTCCTTTTTCACAGTAGCCCTCCATGGACTTCCAAATATCACTTTGCCAATTCCACAAGAGCAGCCTTAGCGAAGGGCTTATTGAAGGGAAATATGTAACTCTCTGAGATGAATTAACAGAACACAGAGCAGTTTCTCAGAAAGCTTCTTTCCAGTTTTGAACGGAAGATATTTCGTTTTTCACCATAGCCCTCTATGGGCTTCCAAATATCCCTTTGCCAATACCACAATAACAGCCTTAGCCAAAGGCTCCTTGAAGGGAAAGATGTAACTGTGTGAGATGAATTAACACAACACAGAGCAGTTTCTCAGAAAGCTTCTTTCCAGTTTTGAACGGAAGATATTTCCTTTTTCACCATAGCCCTCTATGGGCTTTCAAATATCCCTTTGCCAATTCCACAATAACAGCCTTAGCGAAAGGCTTCTTGAAGGGAAAGATGTAACTCTGTGAGATGAATTAACAGAACACAGAGCAGTTTCTCAGAAAGCTTCTTTCCAGTTTTGAACGGAAGATATTTCCTTTTTCACCATAGCCCTCTATGGGCTTCCAAATATCACTTTGCCAATTCCGCAAGAACAGCCTAAGCGAAGGGCTTTTTGAAGGGAAAGATGTAAGTCTGTAAGATGAATTAACAGAACACAGAGCAGTTTCTCAGAAAGCTTCTTTCCAGTTTTGAAGGGAAGATAGTTCCTTTTTCACCATAGCCCTCTATGGGCTCCCAAATATCACTTTGCCCATTCCACAAGAACAGCCTTAGCGAAAGGCTTCTTGAAGGGAAAGATGTAACTCTTAGAGATGAATTAACAGAACACAGAGCAGTTTCTCAGATAGCTTCTTTCCAATATTGAACGCAAGATATTTCCTTTTTCACAGTAGCCCTCCATGGACTTCCAAATATCACTTTGCCAATTCCACAAGAACAGCCTTAGCGAAAGGCTTCTTGAAGGGAAAGCTGTAACTCTGTGAGTTGAATTAACAGAACACAGAGCAGTTTCTCAGAAAGCTTCTTTCCAGTTTTGAACGGAAGATACTTCGTTTTTCACCATAGCCCTCTATGGGCTTCCAAATATCCCTTTGCCAATTCCACAAGAACAGCCTTAGCGAAAGGCTTCTTGAAGGGAAACATGTAACTCTGTGAGATGAATTAACAGAACACAGAGCAGTTTCTCAGAAAGCTTCTTTCCAGTTTTGAACGGAAGATATTTCCTTTTTCACCATAGCCTTCTATGGGCTTCCAAATATCCCTTTGCCAATTCCACAAGAACAGCCTTAGCGAAAGGCTTCTTGAAGGGAAAGATGTAACTCTGTGAGATGAATTAACAGAACACAGAGCAGTTTCTCAGAAAGCTTCTTTCCAGTTTTGAACGGAAGATATTTCCTTTTTCACCATAGCCCTATATGGGCCTCCAAATATTCCTTTGCCAATTCCACAAGTACAGCCTTAGCGAAAGGCTTCTTGAAGGGAAAGATGTAACTCTGTTAGATGAATTAACAGAACACAGAGAAGTTTCTCAGAAAGCTTCTTTCTAGTTTTGAAAGGAAGATACTTCCTTTTTCACCATAGCCCTCTATGGGCTTCCAAATATGACTTTGCCAATTCCACAAGAACAGCCTTAGCGAAAGGCTTCTTGAAGGGAAAGATGTAACTCTGTGAGATGAATTAACAGAACACAGAGCAGTTTCTCAGAAAGCTTCTTTCCAGTTTTGAACGGAAGATATTTCCTTTTCACCATAGCCCTCTTTGGGCTTCCAAATATCCCTTTGCCAATTACACAAGAACAGCCTTAGCGAAAGGCTTCTTAAATTGAAAGATGTAACTCTGTGAGATGAAATAACAGAACACAGAGCAGTTTCTCAGAAAGCTTCTTTCCAGTATTGAACGCAAGATATTTCCTTTTTCACCGTAGTCCTCTGTGGCCTTCCAAATATCACTTTGCCAATTCCACAAGAACAGTCTTAGCGAAAGGCTTCTTGAAGGCAAAGATGTAGCTCTGTGAGATGAATTACCAGAACACAGAGCAGTTTCTCAGAAAGCTTCTTTCCAGTTTTGAACGGAAGATATTTCCTTTTTCACCATAGCCCTCTATGGGCTTCCAAATATCACTTTGCCAATTCCACAAGAACAGCCTTAGCGAAAATCTTCTTGAAGGGAAAGATGTAACTCTGTGAGATGAATTAACAGAACACAGAGCAGTTTCTCAGAAAGCTTCTTTCCAGTATTGAACGCAAGATATTTCCTTTTTTCAGTATCAATCCATGGACTTCCAAATATGACTTTGCCAATTCCAAAAGAACAGCCTTAGCGAAAGGCTTCTTGAAGGGAAAGATGTAACTCTGTGAGATGAATTAACAGAACACAGAGCAGTTTCTCAGAAATCTTCTTTCCAGTTTTTAACGCAAGTTATTTCCTTTTTCACCATAGCCCTATATGGGCTTCCAAATATCACTTTGCCAATTCCACAAGAACAGCCTTAGCGAAAGGCTTCTTTAAGGGAAAGATGTAACTGTGTGAGATGAATTAACAGAACACAGAGCAGTTTCTCAGAAAGCTTCTTTCCAGTTTTGAAAGGAAAATACTTCCTTTTTCACCATAGCCCTCTAAGGGCTTCCAAATATCCCGTTGCCAATTCCACAAGAACAGCCTTAGCGAAAGGCTTCTTGAAGGGACAGATGTAACTCTGTGAGATGAATTAACAGAACACAGAGCAGTTTCTCAGAAAGCTTCTTTCCAGTTTTGAACGGAAGATATTTCCTTTTTCACCATAGCCCTCTATGGGCTTCCAAATATCACTTTGCCAATTCCGCAAGAACAGCCTAAGCGAAGGGCTTTTTGAAGGGAAAGATGTAAGTCTGTAAGATGTATTAACAGAACACAGAGCAGTTTCTCAGAAAGCTTCTTTCCAGTTTTGAAGGGAAGATAGTTCCTTTTTCACCATAGCCCTCTATGGGCTCCCAAATATCACTTTGCCCATTCCACAAGAACAGCCTTAGCGAAAGGCTTCTTGAAGGGAAAGATGTAACTCTTAGAGATGAATTAACAGAACACAGAGCAG
Source organism: Chlorocebus sabaeus (assembly GCF_047675955.1). NCBI lineage: Eukaryota > Metazoa > Chordata > Mammalia > Primates > Cercopithecidae > Chlorocebus > Chlorocebus sabaeus. Next base: position 116,633 of record NW_027327633.1, read on the forward strand.
TTTCTCAGATAGCTTCTTTCCAATATTGAACGCAAGATATTTCCTTTTTCACAGTAGCCCTCCATGGACTTCCAAATATCACTTTGCCAATTCCACAAGAACAGCCTTAGCGAAAGGCTTCTTGAAGGGAAAGCTGTAACTCTGTGAGTTGAATTAACAGAACACAGAGCAGTTTCTCAGAAAGCTTCTTTCCAGTTTTGAACGGAAGATACTTCGTTTTTCACCATAGCCCTCTATGGGCTTCCAAATATCCCTTTGCCAATTCCACAAGAACAGCCTTAGCGAAAGGCTTCTTGAAGGGAAACATGTAACTCTGTGAGATGAATTAACAGAACACAGAGCAGTTTCTCAGAAAGCTTCTTTCCAGTTTTGAACGGAAGATATTTCCTTTTTCACCATAGCCTTCTATGGGCTTCCAAATATCCCTTTGCCAATTCCACAAGAACAGCCTTAGCGAAAGGCTTCTTGAAGGGAAAGATGTAACTCTGTGAGATGAATTAACAGAACACAGAGCAGTTTCTCAGAAAGCTTCTTTCCAGTTTTGAACGGAAGATATTTCCTTTTTCACCATAGCCCTATATGGGCCTCCAAATATTCCTTTGCCAATTCCACAAGTACAGCCTTAGCGAAAGGCTTCTTGAAGGGAAAGATGTAACTCTGTTAGATGAATTAACAGAACACAGAGAAGTTTCTCAGAAAGCTTCTTTCTAGTTTTGAAAGTAAGATACTTCCTTTTTCACCATAGCCCTCTATGGGCTTCCAAATATGACTTTGCCAATTCCACAAGAACAGCCTTAGCGAAAGGCTTCTTGAAGGGAAAGATGTAACTCTGTGAGATGAATTAACAGAACACAGAGCAGTTTCTCAGAAAGCTTCTTTCCAGTTTTGAACGGAAGATATTTCCTTTTCACCATAGCCCTCTTTGGGCTTCCAAATATCCCTTTGCCAATTACACAAGAACAGCCTTAGCGAAAGGCTTCTTAAATTGAAAGATGTAACTCTGTGAGATGAAATAACAGAACACAGAGCAGTTTCTCAGAAAGCTTCTTTCCAGTATTGAACGCAAGATATTTCCTTTTTCACCGTAGTCCTCTGTGGCCTTCCAAATATCACTTTGCCAATTCCACAAGAACAGTCTTAGCGAAAGGCTTCTTGAAGGCAAAGATGTAGCTCTGTGAGATGAATTACCAGAACACAGAGCAGTTTCTCAGAAAGCTTCTTTCCAGTTTTGAACGGAAGATATTTCCTTTTTCACCATAGCCCTCTATGGGCTTCCAAATATCACTTTGCCAATTCCACAAGAACAGCCTTAGCGAAAATCTTCTTGAAGGGAAAGATGTAACTCTGTGAGATGAATTAACAGAACACAGAGCAGTTTCTCAGAAAGCTTCTTTCCAGTATTGAACGCAAGATATTTCCTTTTTTCAGTATCAATCCATGGACTTCCAAATATGACTTTGCCAATTCCAAAAGAACAGCCTTAGCGAAAGGCTTCTTGAAGGGAAAGATGTAACTCTGTGAGATGAATTAACAGAACACAGAGCAGTTTCTCAGAAATCTTCTTTCCAGTTTTTAACGCAAGTTATTTCCTTTTTCACCATAGCCCTATATGGGCTTCCAAATATCACTTTGCCAATTCCACAAGAACAGCCTTAGCGAAAGGCTTCTTTAAGGGAAAGATGTAACTGTGTGAGATGAATTAACAGAACACAGAGCAGTTTCTCAGAAAGCTTCTTTCCAGTTTTGAAAGGAAAATACTTCCTTTTTCACCATAGCCCTCTAAGGGCTTCCAAATATCCCGTTGCCAATTCCACAAGAACAGCCTTAGCGAAAGGCTTCTTGAAGGGACAGATGTAACTCTGTGAGATGAATTAACAGAACACAGAGCAGTTTCTCAGAAAGCTTCTTTCCAGTTTTGAACGGAAGATATTTCCTTTTTCACCATAGCCCTCTATGGGCTTCCAAATATCACTTTGCCAATTCCACAAGAACAGCCTAAGCGAAGGGCTTTTTGAAGGGAAAGATGTAAGTCTGTAAGATGAATTAACAGAACACAGAGCAGTTTCTCAGAAAGCTTCTTTCCAGTTTTGAAGGGAAGATACTTCCTTTTTCACCATAAACCTCTATGGGCTTCCAAATATCACTTTGCCCATTCCACAAGAACAGCCTTAGCGAAAGGCTTCTTGAAGGGAAAGATGTAACTCTTAGAGATGAATTAACAGAACACAGAGCAGTTTCTCAGATAGCTTCTTTCCAATATTGAACGCAAGATATTTCCTTTTTCACAGTACCCCTCCATGGACTTCCAAATATCACTTTGCCAATACCACAAGAACAGCCTTAGCGAAAGGCTTCTTGAAGGGAAAGGTGTAACTCTGTGAGTTGAATTAACAGAACACAGAGCAGTTTCTCAGAAAGCTTCTTTCCAGTTTTGAACGGAAGATATTTCCTTTTTCACCATAGCCCTCTAAGGGCTTCCAAATATCACTTTGCCAATTCCACAAGAACAACATTAGCGAAAGGATTCATGAAGGGAAAGGTGTAACTCTGTGAGATGAATTAAAATTACGCAGAGTAGTTTCTCAGAAAGCTTCTTTCCAGTTTTGAAAGGAAGATATTTCCTTTTTCACCATAGCCCTCTATGGGCTTCCAAATATCCCTTTGCCAATTCAACAAGAACAGCCTTAGCGAAAGGATTCCTGAAGGGAAAGATGTAACTCTTTGTGATGAATTAACAGAACACAGAGCAGTTTCTCAGAAAGGTTCTTTCCAGTTTTGAACGGAAGATATTTCCTTTTTCACCATAGCCCTCTATGGGCTTCCAAATATCCCTTTGCCAATTCCACAAGAACAGCCTTAGCGAAAGGCTTCTTGAAGGGAAAGATGTAACTCTGTGAGATGAATTAACAGAACACAGAGCAGTTTCTCAGAAAGCTTCTTTCCAGTTTTGAACGGAAGATATTTCCTTTTTCACCATAGCCCTCTATGGGCTTCCAAATATCCCTTTGCCATTTCCACAAGAACAGCCTTAGCGAAAGGCTTCTTGAAGGGAAAGATGTAACTCTGTGAGATGAATTAACAGAACACAGAGCAGTTTCTCAGAAAGCTTCTTTCCAGTTTTGAAAGGAAGATACTTCCTTTTTCACCATAGCCCTCTATGGGCTTCCAAATATCACTTTGCCAATTCCACAAGAACAGCCTTAGCGAAAGGCTTCTTGAAGGGAAAGATGTAACTCTGTGAGATGAATTAACAGAACACAGAGCAGTTTCTCAGAAAGCTTCTTTCCAGTTTTGAACGGAAGATATTTCCTTTTCACCATAGCCCTCTTTGGGCTTCCAAATATCCCTTTGCCAATTCCACAAGAACAGCCTTAGCGAAAGGCTTCTTGAAGGGAAAGATGTAACTCTCTGAGATGAATTAACAGAACACAGAGCAGTTTCTCAGAAAGCTTCTTTCCAGTTTTGAACGGAAGATATTTCCTTTTTCACCATAGCCCTCTATGGGCTTCCAAATATCACTTTGCCAATTCCACAAGAAAAACATTAGCGAAAGGCTTCTTGAAGGGAAAGATGTAACTCTGTGAGATGAATTAACAGAACGCAGAGCAGTTTCTGAGAAAGCTTCTTTCCAGTTTTGAACGGAAGATATTTCCTTTTTCACCATAGCCCTCTATGGGCTTCCAAATAACCCTTTGCCAATTCCACAAGAACAGCCTAAGCGAAGGGCTTCTTGAAGGGAAAGATGTAAGTCTGTGAGATGAATTAACAGAACACAGAGCAGTTTCTCAGAAAGCTTCTTTCCAGTTTTGAAAGGAAGATATTTCCTTTTTCACCATAGCCCTCTATGGACTTCCAAATATCACTTTGCCAATTCCACAAGAACAACATTAGCGAAAGGATTCATGAAGGGAAAGATGTAACTCTGTGAGATGAATTAACAGAACACAGAGCAGTTTCTCAGAAAGCGTCTTTCCACTTTAGAACGGAAGATACCTCCTTTTTCAACATAGCCCTCTATGGGCTTCCAAATATCCCTTTGCCAATTCCACAAGAACAGCCTAAGCGAAGGGCTTCTTGAAGGGAAACATGTAAGTCTGTGAGATGAATTAACAGAACACAGAGGAATTTCTCAGAAAGCTTCTTTCCAGTTTTGAACGGAAGATACTTCCTTTTTCACCATAGCCCTCTATGGGCTTCCAAATATCCCTTTGCCAATTCCACAAGAACAGCCTTAGCGAAAGGCTTCCTGAAGGGAAAGATGTAACTCTGTGAGATGAATTAACAGAACACAGAGCAATTTCTCAGAAAGCTTCTTTCCAATATTGAACGCAAGATATTTCCTTTTTCACAGTAGCCCTCCATGGACTTCCAAATATCACTTTGCCAATTCCACAAGAACAGCCTTAGCGAAAGGCTTCTTGAAGGGAAAGATGTAACTCTGTGAGATGAATTAACAAAACACAGAGCAGTTTCTCAGAAAGCTTCTTTCCAGTTTTGAACGGAAGATATTTCCTTTTTCACCATAGTCCTCTATGGGCTTCCAAATATCACTTTGCCAATTCCACAAGAACAACCTTAGCGAAAGGCTTCTTGAAGGGAAAGACGTAACAATGTGAGATGAATTAAGAGAACACAGAGCAGTTTCTCAGAAAGCTTCTTTCCAGTTTTGAACGGAAGATATTTCCTTTTTCACCATAGTCCTCTATGGGCTTCCAAATATCCCTTTGCCAATTCCACAAGAACAGCCTTAGCGAAAGGCTTATTGAAGGGAAATATGTAACTCTGTAAGATGAATTAACAGAACACAGAGCAGTTTCTCAGAAAGCTTCTTTCCAGTTTTGAACGGAAGATATTTCAGTTTTCACCATAGCCCTCTATGGGCTTCCAAATATCACTTTGCCAACTCCCCAAGAACAGCCTCAGCGAAAGGCTTCTTGAAGGGAAAGATGTAACTCTGTGATTTGAATTAACAGAACACAGAGGAGTTTCTCAGAAAGCTTCACTCCAGTTTTGAACGGAAGATACCTCCTTTTTCACCATAGCCCTCTATGGGCTTCCAAATATCCCTTTGCCAATTCCACAAGAACAGCCTTAGCGAAAGGCTTCTTGAAGGGAAAGATGTAACTCTGTGAGATGAATTAACAGAACACAGAGCAGTTTCTCAGAAAGCTTCTTTCCAGTTTTCAACGGAAGATACTTCGTTTTTCACCATAGCCCTCTATGGGCTTTCAAATATCCCTTTGCCAATTCCACAATAACAGCCTTAGACAAGGGCTTATTGAAGGGAAATATGTAAGTCTGTGAGATGAATTAACAGAACACAGAGCAGTTTCTCAGAAAGATTCTTTCCAGTTTTGAACGGAAGATACTTCCTTTTTCACCATAGCCCTCTATGGTCTTCCAAATATCCCTTTGCCAATTCCACAAGAACAGCCTTAGCGAAAGGCTTCTTGAAGGGAAAGATGTAACTCTGTGAGATGAAATAACCGAACACAGAGCAGTTTCTCAGAAAGCTTCTTTCCAGTTTAGAACGGAAGATATTTCCTTTTTCACCATAGCCCTCTAAGGGCTTCCAAATATCACTTTGCCAATTCCACAAGAACAACATTAGCGAAAGGATTCATGAAGGGAAAGATGTAAATCTGTGAGATGAATTAGAAGAACGCAGAACAGTTTCTCAGAAAGCTTCTTTCCAGTTTTGAACGTAAGATATTTCCTATTTCACCATAGCCCTCTATGGGCTTCCAAATATCACTTTGGCAAATCCACAAGAACAGCCTTAGCGAAAGGCTTCTTGAAGGGAAAGATGTAACACTGTGGGTTGAATTAACAGAAAAAAGAGCAGTTTCTCAGAAAGCTTCTTTCCAGTTTTGAACGGAAGATACTTCCTTTTTCACCATAGCCCTCTATGGGCTTCCAAATATCCCTTTGCCAATTCCACAAGAACAGCCTTAGCGAAAGGCTTCTTGAAGGGAAAGATGTAACTCTGTGAGATGAATTAACAGAACGCACTGGAGTTTCTCAGAAAGCTTCTTTCCAGTTTTGAACGGAAGATATTTCGTTTTTCACCATAGCCCTCTATGGGCTTCCAAATATCACTTTGCCAATTCCACAAGAACAACCTTAGCGAAAGGCTTCTTGAAGGGAAAGATGTAACTCTGTGAGATGAATTAACAGAACACAGAGCAGTTTCTCAGAAAGCTTTTTTCCAGTATTGAACGCAGGATACTTCCTTTTTCACCGTTGCCCTCTGTGGCTTTCCAAATATCACTTTGCCAATTCCACAAGAACAGTCTTAGCGAAAGGCTTCTTGAAGGCAAAGATGTAGCTCTGTGAGATGAATTAACAGAACACAGAGTAGTTTCTCAGAAAGCTTCTTTCCAGTTTTGAACGGAAGATATTTCCTTTTTCACCATAGCCCTCTATGGGCTTCCAAATATCACTTTGCCAATTCCACAAGAACAGCCTTAGCGAAAGGCTTCTTGAAGGGAAAGATGTAACTCTGTAAGATGAATTAACAGAACACAGAGCAGTTTCTCAGAAAGCTTCTTTCCAGTTTTGAACGGAAGATACTTCGTTTTTCACTAGAGCCCTCTATGGGCTTCCAAATATCCCTTTCTCCATTCCACAAGAACAGCCTTAGAGAAGGGCTTATTGAAGGGAAATATGTAACTCTGTGAGATGAATTAAGAGAACACAGAGCAGTTTCTCAGAAAGCTTCTTTCCAGTTTTGAACGGAAGATATTTCCTTTTTCACCATAGCCTTCTATGGGCTTCCAAATATCACGTTGCCAATACCACAATAACAGCCTTAGCGAAAGGCTTCTTGAAGGGAAAGATGTAACTCTGTGAGATGAATTAACAGAACACAGAGCAGTTTCTCAGAAAGCTTCTTTCCAGTTTTGAACGGAAGATATTTCCTTTTTCACCATAGCCCTATATGGGCCTCCAAATATCCCTTTGCCAATTCCACAAGTACAGCCTTAGCGAAAGGCTTCTTGAAGGGAAAGATGTAACTCTGTGAGATGAATTAACAGAACACAGAGCAGTTTCTCAGAAAGCTTCTTTCCAGTTTTGAAAGGAAGATACTTCCTTTTTCACCATAGCCCTCTATGGGCTTCCAAATATCACTTTGCCAATTCCACAAGAACAGCCTTAGCGAAAGGCTTCTTGAAGGGAAAGATGTAACTCTGTGAGATGAATTAACAGAACACAGAGCAGTTTCTCAGAAAGCTTCTTTCCAGTTTTGAACGGAAGATATTTCCTTTTCACCATAGCCCTCTTTGGGCTTCCAAATATCCCTTTGCCAATTCCACAAGAACAGCCTTAGCGAAAGGCTTCTTAAATTGAAAGATGTAACTCTGTGAGATGAAATAACAGAACACAGAGCAGTTTCTCAGAAAGCTTCTTTCCAGTATTGAACGCAAGATATTTCCTTTTTCACCGTAGTCCTCTGTGGCCTTCCAAATATCACTTTGCCAATTCCACAAGAACAGTCTTAGCGAAAGGCTTCTTGAAGGCAAAGATGTAGCTCTGTGAGATGAATTAACAGAACACAGAGCAGTTTCTCAGAAAGCTTCTTTCCAGTTTTGAACGGAAGATATTTCCTTTTTCACCATAGCCCTCTATGGGCTTCCAAATATCCCTTTGCCAATTCCACAAGAACAGCCTGAGCGAAAGGCTTCTTGAAGGGAAAGATGTAACTCTGTGAGATGAATTAACAGAACACAGAGCAGTTTCTCAGAAAGCTTCTTTCCAGTATTGAACGCAAGATATTTCCTTTTTTCAGTATCCCTCCATGGACTTCCAAATATCACTTTGCCAATTCCAAAAGAACAGCCTTAGCGAAAGGCTTCTTCAAGGGAAAGATGTAACTCTGTGAGATGAATTAACAGAACACAGAGCAGTTTCTCAGAAATCTTCTTTCCAGTTTTTAACGGAAGATATTTCCTTTTTCACCATAGCCCTATATGGGCTTCCAAATATCACTTTGCCAATTCCACAAGAACAGCCTTAGCGAAAGGCTTCTTTAAGGGAAAGATGTAACTCTGTGAGATGAATTAACAGAACACAGAGCAGTTTCTCAGAAAGCTTCTTTCCAGTTTTGAAAGGAAAATACTTCCTTTTTCACCATAGCCCTCAAAGGGCTTCCAAATATCCCGTAGCCAATTCCACAAGAACAGCCTTAGCGAAAGGCTTCTTGAAGGGAAAGATGTAACTCTGTGAGATGAATTAACAGAACGCAGAACAGTTTCTCAGAAAGCTTCTTTCCAGTTTTGAACGGAAGATATTTCGTTTTTCACCATAGCCCTCTATGGGCTTCCAAATATCACTTTGCCAATTCCACAAGAACAGCCTTAGCGAAGGGCTTATTGAAGGGAACGATGTAAGTCTGTGAGATGAATTATCAGAACACAGAACAGTTTCTCAGAAAGCTTCTTTCCAGTTTTGAACGTAAGATATTTCCTTTTTCACAGTTGCCCTCCATGGACTTCCAAATATCACTTTGCCAGTTCCACAAGAACAGCCTTAGCGAAAGGCTTCTTGAAGGGAAAGCTGTAACTCTGTCAGTTGAATTAACAGAACACAGAGCAGTTTCTCAGAAAGCTTCTTTCCAGTTTTGAACGGAAGATACTTCGTTTTTCACCATAGAACTCTATGGGCTTCCAAATATCCCTTTGCCAATTCCACAAGAACAGCCTTAGAGAAGGGCTTATTGAAGGGAAATATGTAACTCTGTGAGATGAATTAAGAGAACACAGAGCAGTTTCTCAGAAAGCTTCTTTCCAGTTTTGAACGGAAGATATTTCCTTTTTCACCATAGCCCTCTATGGGCTTCCAAATATCACTTTGCCAATACCACAATAACAGCCTTAGCGAAAGGCTTCTTTAAGGGAAAGATGTAACTCTGTGAGATGAATTAACAGAACACAGAGCAGTTTCTCAGAAAGCTTCTTTCCAGTTTTGAACGGAAGATATTTCCTTTTTCACCATAGCCCTCTATGAGCTTCCAAATATCCCTTTGCCAATTCCACAAGAACAGTCTTAGCGAAAGGCTTCTTGAAGGGAAAGATGTAACTCTGTGAGATGAATTAACAGAACACAGAGCAGTTTCTCAGAAAGCTTCTTTCCAGTTTTGAACGGAAGATATTTCCTTTTTCACCGTAGCCTTCTATGGGCTTCCAAATATCCCTTTGCCAATTCCACAAGAACAGCCTTAGCGAAAGGCTTCTTGAAGGGAAAGATGTAACTCTGTGAGATGAATTAACAGAACACAGAGCAGTTTCTCAGAAAGCTTCTTTCCAGTTTTGAACGGAAGATATTTCCTTTTTCACCATAGCCCTCAATGGGCCTCCAAATATCCCTTTGCCAATTCCACAAGTACAGCCTTAGCGAAAGGCTTCTTGAAGGGAAAGATGTAACTCTGTGAGATGAATTAACAGAACACAGAGCAGTTTCTCAGAAAGCTTCTTTCCAGTTTTGAAAGGAAGATACTTCCTTTTTCACCATAGCCCTCTATGGGCTTCCAAATATCACTTTGCCAATTCCACAAGAACAGCCTTAGCGAAAGGCTTCTTGAAGGGAAAGATGTAACTCTGTGAGATGAATTTACAGAACACACAGCAGTTTCTCAGAAAGCTTCTTTCCAGTTTTGAACGGAAGATATTTCGTTTTCACCATAGCCCTCTTTGGGCTTCCAAATATCCCGTAGCCAATTCCACAAGAACAGCCTTAGCGAAAGGCTTCTTGAAGGGAAAGATGTAACTCTGTGAGATGAATTAACAGAACGCAGAGCAGTTTCCCAGAATGCTTCTTTCCAGTATTGAACGCAAGATATTTCCTTTTTTCAGTATCCCTCCATGGACTTCCAAATATGACTTTGCCAATTCCAAAAGAACAGCCTTAGCGAAAGGCTTCTTGAAGGGAAAGATGTAACTCTGTGAGATGAATTAACAGAACACAGAGCAGTTTCTCAGAAATCTGCTTTCCAGTTTTTAACGGAAGATATTTCCTTTTTCACCATAGCCCTATATGGGCTTCCAAATATCACTTTGCCAATTCCACAAGAACAGCCTTAGCGAAAGGCTTCTTTAAGGGAAAGATGTAACTCTGTGAGATGAATTAACAGAACACAGAGCAGTTTCTCAGAAAGCTTCTTTCCAGTTTTGAACGGAAGATATTTCCTTTTTCACCATAGACCTCTATGGGCTTCCAAATATCACTTTGCCAATTCCACAAGAACACCCTAAGCGAAGGGCTTTTTGAAGGGAACGATGTAAGTCTGTGAGATGAATTAACAGAACACAGAGCAGTTTCTCAGAAAGCTTCTTTCCAGTTTTGAAGGGAAGATACTTCCTTTTTCACCATAAACCTCTATGGGCTTCCAAATATCACTTTGCCCATTCCACAAGAACAGCCTTAGCGAAAGGCTTCTTGAAGGGAAAGATGTAACTCTTAGAGATGAATTAACAGAACACAGAGCAGTTTCTCAGATAGCTTCTTTCCAATATTGAACGCAAGATATTTCCTTTTTCACAGTAGCCCTCCATGGGCTTCCAAATATCACTTTGCCAATTCCACAAGAACAGCCTTAGCGAAAGGCTTCTTGAAGGGAAAGGTGTAACTCTGTGAGTTGAATTAACAGAACACAGACCAGTTTCTCAGAAAGCTTCTTTCCAGTTTTGAACGGAAGATACTTCGTTTTTCACCATAGCCCTCTATGGGCTTCCAAATATCCCTTTGCCAATTCCACAAGAACAGCCTTAGCAAAAGGCTTCTTGAAGGGAAAGATGTAACTCTGTGAGATGAAGTAACTGAACACAGAGCAGTTTCTCAGAAAGCTTCTTTCCAGTTTAGAACGGAAGATATTTCCTTTTTCACCATAGCCCTCTAAGGGCTTCCAAATATCACTTTGCCAATTCCACAAGAACAGCATTAGCGAAAGGATTCATGAAGGGAAAGATGTAACTCTGTGAGATGAATTAAAAGAACGCAGAGCAGTTTCTCAGAAAGCTTCTTTCCAGTTGTGAACGGAAGATATTTCCTTTTTCACCATAGCCCTCTATGGGCTTCCAAATATCACTTTGCCAATTCCACAAGAACAGACTTAGCGAAAGGCTTCTTGAAGGGAAAGATGTAACTCTGTGAGATGAATTAACAGAACACAGAGCAGTTTCTCAGAAAGCTTCTTTCCAGTATTGAACGCAAGATATTTCCTTTTTCACCCTAGCCCTCCATGGGCTTCCAAATATCACTTTGCCAATTCCACAACAACAGCCTTAGCGAAAGGCATCTTGAAGGGAAATATGTAACTCGGTGAGATGAATTAACAGAACACAGAGCAGTTTCTCAGAAAGCTTCTTTCCAGTATTGAACGCAAGATATTTCCTTTTTCACCATAGCCCTCTATGTGCTTCCAAATATCACTTTGCCAATTCCACAAGAACAGCCGTAGCGAAAGGCTTCATGAAGGGAAAGATGTAACTCTGTGAGATGAATTAACAGAACACAGAGCAGTTTCTCAGAAAGCTTCTACCAGTTTTGAACGGAAGATATTTCCTTTTTCACCATAGCCATCTATGGGCTTCCAAATATCCCTTTGCCAATTCCACAAGAACAGCCTTAGCGAAAGGCTTCTTGAAGGGAAAGATGTAACTCTGGGAGATGAATTAATAGAACACAGAGCAGTTTCTCAGAAAGCTTCTTTCCAGTTTTGAACGGAAGATATTTCCTTTTTCACCATAGCCCTCTATGGGCTTCCAAATATCACTTTGCCAATTCCACAAGAACAGCCTTAGAGAAAGGCTTCTTTAAGGGAAAGATGTAACTCTGTGAGATGAATTAACAGAACACAGAGCAGTTTCTCAGAAAGCTTCTTTCCAGTATTGAACGCAAGATATTTCCTTTTTTCAGTATCGCTCCATGGACTTCCAAATATCACTTTGCCAATTCCAAAAGAACAGCCTTAGCGAAAGGCTTCTTGAAGGGAAAGATGTAACACTGTGAGATGAATTAACAGAACACAGAGCAGTTTCTCAGAAAGCTTCTTTCCAGTTTTTAACGGAAGATATTTCCTTTTCACCATAGCCCTATATTGGCTTCCAAATACCACTTTGCCAATTCCACAAGAACAGCCTTAGCGAAAGGCTTCTTGAAGGGAAAGATGTAACTCTGTGAGATGAATTAACAGAACACAGAGCAGTTTCTCAGAAAGCTTCTTTCCAGTTTTGAAAGGAAAATAGTTCCTTTTTCACCATAGCCCTCTAAGGGCTTCCAAATATCCCGTTGCCAATTCCACAAGAACAGCCTTAGCGAAAGGCTTCTTGAAGGGAAAGATGTACGTCTGTGAGATGAATTAACAGAACACAGAGCAGTTTCTCAGAAAGCTTCTTTCCAGTTTTGAACGGAAGATACTTCCTTTTTCACCAAAGCCCTCTATGGGCTTCCAAATATCACTTTGCCCATTCCACAAGAACAGCCTTAGCGAAAGGCTTCTTGAAGGGAAAGATGTAACTCTTAGAGATGAATTAACAGAACACAGAGCAGTTTCTCAGAAAGCTTCTTTCAAGTTTTGAACGCAAGATATTTCCTTTTTCACAGTAGCCCTCCATGGACTTCCAAATATCACTTTGCCAATTCCACAAGAGCAGCCTTAGCGAAGGGCTTATTGAAGGGGAATATGTAACTCTCTGAGATGAATTAACAGAACACAGAGCAGTTTCTCAGAAAGCTTCTTTCCAGTTTTGAACGGAAGATATTTCGTTTTTCACCATAGCCCTCTATGGGCTTCCAAATATCCCTTTGCCAATACCACAATAACAGCCTTAGCCAAAGGCTCCTTGAAGGGAAAGATGTAACTGTGTGAGATGAATTAACACAACACAGAGCAGTTTCTCAGAAAGCTTCTTTCCAGTTTTGAACGGAAGATATTTCCTTTTTCACCATAGCCCTCTATGGGCTTTCAAATATCCCTTTGCCAATTCCACAATAACAGCCTTAGCGAAAGGCTTCTTGAAGGGAAAGATGTAACTCTGTGAGATGAATTAACAGAACACAGAGCAGTTTCTCAGAAAGCTTCTTTCCAGTTTTGAACGGAAGATATTTCCTTTTTCACCATAGCCCTCTATGGGCTTCCAAATATCACTTTGCCAATTCCGCAAGAACAGCCTAAGCGAAGGGCTTTTTGAAGGGAAAGATGTAAGTCTGTAAGATGAATTAGCAGAACACAGAGCAGTTTCTCAGAAAGCTTCTTTCCAGTTTTGAAGGGAAGATAGTTCCTTTTTCACCATAGCCCTCTATGGGCTCCCAAATATCACTTTGCCCATTCCACAAGAACAGCCTTAGCGAAAGGCTTCTTGAAGGGAAAGATGTAACTCTTAGAGATGAATTAACAGAACACAGAGCAGTTTCTCAGATAGCTTCTTTCCAATATTGAACGCAAGATATTTCCTTTTTCACAGTAGCCCTCCATGGACTTCCAAATATCACTTTGCCAATTCCACAAGAACAGCCTTAGCGAAAGGCTTCTTGAAGGGAAAGCTGTAACTCTGTGAGTTGAATTAACAGAACACAGAGCAGTTTCTCAGAAAGCTTCTTTCCAGTTTTGAACGGAAGATACTTCGTTTTTCACCATAGCCCTCTATGGGCTTCCAAATATCCCTTTGCCAATTCCACAAGAACAGCCTTAGCGAAAGGCTTCTTGAAGGGAAACATGTAACTCTGTGAGATGAATTAACAGAACACAGAGCAGTTTCTCAGAAAGCTTCTTTCCAGTTTTGAACGGAAGATATTTCCTTTTTCACCATAGCCTTCTATGGGCTTCCAAATATCCCTTTGCCAATTCCACAAGAACAGCCTTAGCGAAAGGCTTCTTGAAGGGAAAGATGTAACTCTGTGAGATGAATTAACAGAACACAGAGCAGTTTCTCAGAAAGCTTCTTTCCAGTTTTGAACGGAAGATATTTCCTTTTTCACCATAGCCCTATATGGGCCTCCAAATATTCCTTTGCCAATTCCACAAGTACAGCCTTAGCGAAAGGCTTCTTGAAGGGAAAGATGTAACTCTGTTAGATGAATTAACAGAACACAGAGAAGTTTCTCAGAAAGCTTCTTTCTAGTTTTGAAAGGAAGATACTTCCTTTTTCACCATAGCCCTCTATGGGCTTCCAAATATGACTTTGCCAATTCCACAAGAACAGCCTTAGCGAAAGGCTTCTTGAAGGGAAAGATGTAACTCTGTGAGATGAATTAACAGAACACAGAGCAGTTTCTCAGAAAGCTTCTTTCCAGTTTTGAACGGAAGATATTTCCTTTTCACCATAGCCCTCTTTGGGCTTCCAAATATCCCTTTGCCAATTACACAAGAACAGCCTTAGCGAAAGGCTTCTTAAATTGAAAGATGTAACTCTGTGAGATGAAATAACAGAACACAGAGCAGTTTCTCAGAAAGCTTCTTTCCAGTATTGAACGCAAGATATTTCCTTTTTCACCGTAGTCCTCTGTGGCCTTCCAAATATCACTTTGCCAATTCCACAAGAACAGTCTTAGCGAAAGGCTTCTTGAAGGCAAAGATGTAGCTCTGTGAGATGAATTACCAGAACACAGAGCAGTTTCTCAGAAAGCTTCTTTCCAGTTTTGAACGGAAGATATTTCCTTTTTCACCATAGCCCTCTATGGGCTTCCAAATATCACTTTGCCAATTCCACAAGAACAGCCTTAGCGAAAATCTTCTTGAAGGGAAAGATGTAACTCTGTGAGATGAATTAACAGAACACAGAGCAGTTTCTCAGAAAGCTTCTTTCCAGTATTGAACGCAAGATATTTCCTTTTTTCAGTATCAATCCATGGACTTCCAAATATGACTTTGCCAATTCCAAAAGAACAGCCTTAGCGAAAGGCTTCTTGAAGGGAAAGATGTAACTCTGTGAGATGAATTAACAGAACACAGAGCAGTTTCTCAGAAATCTTCTTTCCAGTTTTTAACGCAAGTTATTTCCTTTTTCACCATAGCCCTATATGGGCTTCCAAATATCACTTTGCCAATTCCACAAGAACAGCCTTAGCGAAAGGCTTCTTTAAGGGAAAGATGTAACTGTGTGAGATGAATTAACAGAACACAGAGCAGTTTCTCAGAAAGCTTCTTTCCAGTTTTGAAAGGAAAATACTTCCTTTTTCACCATAGCCCTCTAAGGGCTTCCAAATATCCCGTTGCCAATTCCACAAGAACAGCCTTAGCGAAAGGCTTCTTGAAGGGACAGATGTAACTCTGTGAGATGAATTAACAGAACACAGAGCAGTTTCTCAGAAAGCTTCTTTCCAGTTTTGAACGGAAGATATTTCCTTTTTCACCATAGCCCTCTATGGGCTTCCAAATATCACTTTGCCAATTCCACAAGAACAGCCTAAGCGAAGGGCTTTTTGAAGGGAAAGATGTAAGTCTGTAAGATGAATTAACAGAACACAGAGCAGTTTCTCAGAAAGCTTCTTTCCAGTTTTGAAGGGAAGATACTTCCTTTTTCACCATAAACCTCTATGGGCTTCCAAATATCACTTTGCCCATTCCACAAGAACAGCCTTAGCGAAAGGCTTCTTGAAGGGAAAGATGTAACTCTTAGAGATGAATTAACAGAACACAGAGCAGTTTCTCAGATAGCTTCTTTCCAATATTGAACGCAAGATATTTCCTTTTTCACAGTACCCCTCCATGGACTTCCAAATATCACTTTGCCAATACCACAAGAACAGCCTTAGCGAAAGGCTTCTTGAAGGGAAAGGTGTAACTCTGTGAGTTGAATTAACAGAACACAGAGCAGTTTCTCAGAAAGCTTCTTTCCAGTTTTGAACGGAAGATATTTCCTTTTTCACCATAGCCCTCTAAGGGCTTCCAAATATCACTTTGCCAATTCCACAAGAACAACATTAGCGAAAGGATTCATGAAGGGAAAGGTGTAACTCTGTGAGATGAATTAAAATTACGCAGAGTAGTTTCTCAGAAAGCTTCTTTCCAGTTTTGAAAGGAAGATATTTCCTTTTTCACCATAGCCCTCTATGGGCTTCCAAATATCCCTTTGCCAATTCAACAAGAACAGCCTTAGCGAAAGGATTCCTGAAGGGAAAGATGTAACTCTTTGTGATGAATTAACAGAACACAGAGCAGTTTCTCAGAAAGGTTCTTTCCAGTTTTGAACGGAAGATATTTCCTTTTTCACCATAGCCCTCTATGGGCTTCCAAATATCCCTTTGCCAATTCCACAAGAACAGCCTTAGCGAAAGGCTTCTTGAAGGGAAAGATGTAACTCTGTGAGATGAATTAACAGAACACAGAGCAGTTTCTCAGAAAGCTTCTTTCCAGTTTTGAACGGAAGATATTTCCTTTTTCACCATAGCCCTCTATGGGCTTCCAAATATCCCTTTGCCATTTCCACAAGAACAGCCTTAGCGAAAGGCTTCTTGAAGGGAAAGATGTAACTCTGTGAGATGAATTAACAGAACACAGAGCAGTTTCTCAGAAAGCTTCTTTCCAGTTTTGAACGTAAGATATTTCCTTTTTCACCATAGCCCTCTATGGGCTTCCAAATATCACTTTGCCAACTCCACAAGAACAGCCTTAGCGAAAGGCTTCTTGAAGGGAAAGATGTAACACTGTGGGTTGAATTAACAGAACAAAGAGCAGTTTCTCAGAAAGCTTCTTTCCAGTTTTGAACGGAAGATATTTCGTTTTTCACCATAGCCCTCTATGGGCTTCCAAATATCCCTTTGCCAATTCCACAAGAACAGCCTTAGCGAAAGGCTTATTGAAGGGAAAGATGTAACTCTGTGAGATGAATTAACAGAACACACAGCAGTTTCTCAGAAAGCTTCTTTCCAGTTTTGAACGGAAGATATTTCCTTTTTCACCATAGCCCTCTATGGGCTTCCAAATATCACTTTGCGAATTCCACAAGAACAGCCTTAGCGAAAGGCTTCTTGAAGGGAAAGATGTAACTCTGTGAGATGAATTAACAGAACACAGAGCAGTTTCTCAGAAAGCTTCTTTCCAGTATTGAACGCAAGATATTTCCTTTTTCACCATAGCCCTCTATGGGCTTCCAAATATCACTTTGCCAATTCCACAAGAACAGCCTTAGCGAAGGGCTTATTGAAGGGAAAGATGTAACTCTGTGAGATGAATTAACAGAACACAGAGCAGTTTCTCAGAAAGCTTTTTTCCAGTATTGAACGCAAGATATTTCCTTTTTCACCGTTGCCCTCTGTGGCCTTCCAAATATCCCTTTGCCAATTCCACAAGAACAGTCTTAGCGAAAGGCTTCTTGAAGGCAAAGATGTAGCTCTGTGAGATGAATTAACAGAACACAGAGCAGTTTCTCAGAAAGCTTCTTTCCAGTTTTGAACGGAAGATATTTCCTTTTTCACCATAGCCCTCTATGGGCTTCCAAATATCCCTTTGCCAATTCCACAAGAACAGCCTTAGCGAAAGGCTTCTTGAAGGGAAAGATGTAACTCTGTGAGATGAATTAACAGAACACAGAGCAGTTTCTCAGAAAGCTTCTTTCCAGTATTGAACGCAAGATATTTCCTTTTTCACCATAGCCCTCTAAGGGCTTCCAAATATCACTTTGCCAATTCCACAAGAACAGCCTTAGCGAAAGGCTTCTTGAAGGGAAAGATGTAACTCTGTGAGATGAATTAACAGAACACAGAGCAGTTTCTCAGAAAGCTTCTTTCCAGTATTGAACGCAAGATATTTCCTTTTTCACCGTAGTGCTCTGTGGCCTTCCAAATATCACTTTGCCAATTCCACAAGAACAGTCTTAGCGAAAGGCTTCTTGAAGGCAAAGATGTAGCTCTGTGAGATGAATTAACAGAACACAGAGCAGTTTCTCAGAAAGCTTCTTTCCAGTTTTGAACCGAAGATATTTCCTTTTTCACCATAGCCCTCTATGGGCTTCCAAATATCACTTTGCCAATTCCACAAGAACAGCCTTAGCGAAAGGCTTCTTGAAGGGAAAGATGTAACTCTGTGAGATGAATTAACAGAACGCAGAGCAGTTTCCCAGAATGCTTCTTTCCAGTATTGAACGCAAGATATTTCCTTTTTTCAGTATCCCTCCATGGACTTCCAAATATCACTTTGCCAATTCCACAAGAACAGCATTAGCGAAAGGATTCATGAAGGGAAAGATGTAACTCTGTGAGATGAATTAAAAGAACGCAGAGCAGTTTCTCAGAAAGCTTCTTTCCAGTTGTGAACGGAAGATATTTCCTTTTTCACCATAGCCCTCTATGGGCTTCCAAATATCACTTTGCCAATTCCACAAGAACAGACTTAGCGAAAGGCTTCTTGAAGGGAAAGATGTAACTCTGTGAGATGAATTAACAGAACACAGAGCAGTTTCTCAGAAAGCTTCTTTCCAGTATTGAACGCAAGATATTTCCTTTTTCACCCTAGCCCTCCATGGGCTTCCAAATATCACTTTGCCAATTCCACAACAACAGCCTTAGCGAAAGGCATCTTGAAGGGAAATATGTAACTCGGTGAGATGAATTAACAGAACACAGAGCAGTTTCTCAGAAAGCTTCTTTCCAGTATTGAACGCAAGATATTTCCTTTTTCACCATAGCCCTCTATGTGCTTCCAAATATCACTTTGCCAATTCCACAAGAACAGCCGTAGCGAAAGGCTTCATGAAGGGAAAGATGTAACTCTGTGAGATGAATTAACAGAACACAGAGCAGTTTCTCAGAAAGCTTCTTTCCAGTATTGAACGCAAGATATTTCCTTTTTTCAGTATCGCTCCATGGACTTCCAAATATCACTTTGCCAATTCCAAAAGAACAGCCTTAGCGAAAGGCTTCTTGAAGGGAAAGATGTAACTCTCTGAGATGAATTAACAGAACACAGAGCAGTTTCTCAGAAAGCTTCTTTCCAGTTTTTAACGGAAGATATTTCCTTTTCACCATAGCCCTATATTGGCTTCCAAATACCACTTTGCCAATTCCACAAGAACAGCCTTAGCGAAAGGCTTCTTGAAGGGAAAGATGTAACTCTGTGAGATGAATTAACAGAACACAGAGCAGTTTCTCAGAAAGCTTCTTTCCAGTTTTGAAAGGAAAATAGTTCCTTTTTCACCATAGCCCTCTAAGGGCTTCCAAATATCCCGTTGCCAATTCCACAAGAACAGCCTTAGCGAAAGGCTTCTTGAAGGGAAAGATGTACGTCTGTGAGATAAATAAACAGAACACAGAGCAGTTTCTCAGAAAGCTTCTTTCCAGTTTTGAACGGAAGATACTTCCTTTTTCACCAAAGCCCTCTATGGGCTTCCAAATATCACTTTGCCCATTCCACAAGAACAGCCTTAGCGAAAGGCTTCTTGAAGGGAAAGATGTAACTCTTAGAGATGAATTAACAGAACACAGAGCAGTTTCTCAGAAAGCTTCTTTCAAGTTTTGAACGCAAGATATTTCCTTTTTCACAGTAGCCCTCCATGGACTTCCAAATATCACTTTGCCAATTCCACAAGAACAGCCTTAGGGAAAGGCTTCTTGAAGGGAAAGCTGTAACACTGTGAGTTGAATTAACAGAACACAGAGCAGTTTCTCAGAAACCTTCTTTCCAGTTTTGAACGGAAGATATTTCGTTTTTCACCATAGCCCTCTATGGGCTTCCAAATATCACTTTGCCAATTCCACAAGAGCAGCCTTAGCGAAGGGCTTATTGAAGGGAAATATGTAACTCTCTGAGATGAATTAACAGAACACAGAGCAGTTTCTCAGAAAGCTTCTTTCCAGTTTTGAACGGAAGATATTTCGTTTTTCACCATAGCCCTCTATGGGCTTCCAAATATCCCTTTGCCAATACCACAATAACAGCCTTAGCCAAAGGCTCCTTGAAGGGAAAGATGTAACTGTGTGAGATGAATTAACACAACACAGAGCAGTTTCTCAGAAAGCTTCTTTCCAGTTTTGAATGGAAGATATTTCCTTTTTCACCATAGCCCTCTATGGGCTTCAAAATATCCCTTTGCCAATTCCACAATAACAGCCTTAGCGAAAGGCTTCTTGAAGGGAAAGATGTAACTCTGTGAGATGAATTAACAGAACACAGAGCAGTTTCTCAGAAAGCTTCTTTCCAGTTTTGAACGGAAGATATTTCCTTTTTCACCATAGCCCTCTATGGGCTTCCAAATATCACTTTGCCAATTCCGCAAGAACAGCCTAAGCGAAGGGCTTTTTGAAGGGAAAGATGTAAGTCTGTAAGATGAATTAACAGAACACAGAGCAGTTTCTCAGAAAGCTTCTTTCCAGTTTTGAAGGGAAGATAGTTCCTTTTTCACCATAGCCCTCTATGGGCTCCCAAATATCACTTTGCCCATTCCACAAGAACAGCCTTAGCGAAAGGCTTCTTGAAGGGAAAGATGTAACTCTTAGAGATGAATTAACAGAACACAGAGCAGTTTCTCAGATAGCTTCTTTCCAATATTGAACGCAAGATATTTCCTTTTTCACAGTAGCCCTCCATGGACTTCCAAATATCACTTTGCCAATTCCACAAGAACAGCCTTAGCGAAAGGCTTCTTGAAGGGAAAGCTGTAACTCTGTGAGTTGAATTAACAGAACACAGAGCAGTTTCTCAGAAAGCTTCTTTCCAGTTTTGAACGGAAGATACTTCGTTTTTCACCATAGCCCTCTATGGGCTTCCAAATATCCCTTTCCCAATTCCACAAGAACAGCCTTAGCGAAAGGCTTCTTGAAGGGAAACATGTAACTCTGTGAGATGAATTAACAGAACACAGAGCAGTTTCTCAGAAAGCTTCTTTCCAGTTTTGAACGGAAGATATTTCCTTTTTCACCATAGCCTTCTATGGGCTTCCAAATATCCCTTTGCCAATTCCACAAGAACAGCCTTAGCGAAAGGCTTCTTGAAGGGAAAGATGTAACTCTGTGAGATGAATTAACAGAACACAGAGCAGTTTCTCAGAAAGCTTCTTTCCAGTTTTGAACGGAAGATATTTCCTTTTTCACCATAGCCCTATATGGGCCTCCAAATATCCCTTTGCCAATTCCACAAGTACAGCCTTAGCAAAAGGCTTCTTGAAGGGAAAGATGTAACTCTGTGAGATGAATTAACAGAACACAGAGCAGTTTCTCAGAAAGCTTCTTTCCAGTTTTGAACGGAAGATATTTCCTTTTCACCATAGCCCTCTTTGGGCTTCCAAATATCCCTTTGCCAATTACACAAGAACAGCCTTAGCGAAAGGCTTCTTAAATTGAAAGATGTAACTCTGTGAGATGAAATAACAGAACACAGAGCAGTTTCTCAGAAAGCTTCTTTCCAGTATTGAACGCAAGATATTTCCTTTTTCACCGTAGTCCTCTGTGGCCTTCCAAATATCACTTTGCCAATTCCACAAGAACAGTCTTAGCGAAAGGCTTCTTGAAGGCAAAGATGTAGCTCTGTGAGATGAATTAACAGAACACAGAGCAGTTTCTCAGAAAGCTTCTTTCCAGTTTTGAACGGAAGATATTTCCTTTTTCACCATAGCCCTCTATGGGCTTCCAAATATCACTTTGCCAATTCCACAAGAACAGCCTTAGCGAAAATCTTCTTGAAGGGAAAGATGTAACTCTGTGAGATGAATTAACAGAACACAGAGCAGTTTCTCAGAAAGCTTCTTTCCAGTATTGAACGCAAGATATTTCCTTTTTTCAGTATCAATCCATGGACTTCCAAATATGACTTTGCCAATTCCAAAAGAACAGCCTTAGCGAAAGGCTTCTTGAAGGGAAAGATGTAACTCTGTGAGATGAATTAACAGAACACAGAGCAGTTTCTCAGAAATCTTCTTTCCAGTTTTTAACGGAAGATATTTCCTTTTTCACCATAGCCCTATATGGGCTTCCAAATATCACTTTGCCAATTCCACAAGAACAGCCTTATCGAAAGGCTTCTTTAAGGGAAAGATGTAACTGTGTGAGATGAATTAACAGAACACAGAGCAGTTTCTCAGAAAGCTTCTTTCCAGTTTTGAAAGGAAAATACTTCCTTTTTCACCATAGCCCTCTAAGGGCTTCCAAATATCCCGTTGCCAATTCCACAAGAACAGCCTTAGCGAAAGGCTTCTTGAAGGGACAGATGTAACTCTGTGAGATGAATTAACAGAACACAGAGCAGTTTCTCAGAAAGCTACTTTCCAGTTTTGAACGGAAGATATTTCCTTTTTCACCATAGCCCTCTATGGGCTTCCAAATATCACTTTGCCAATTCCACAAGAACAGCCTAAGCGAAGGGCTTTTTGAAGGGAAAGATGTAAGTCTGTAAGATGAATTAACAGAACACAGAGCAGTTTCTCAGAAAGCTTCTTTCCAGTTTTGAAGGGAAGATACTTCCTTTTTCACCATAAACCTCTATGGGCTTCCAAATATCACTTTGCCCATTCCACAAGAACAGCCTTAGCGAAAGGCTTCTTGAAGGGAAAGATGTAACTCTTAGAGATGAATTAACAGAACACAGAGCAGTTTCTCAGATAGCTTCTTTCCAATATTGAACGCAAGATATTTCCTTTTTCACAGTACCCCTCCATGGACTTCCAAATATCACTTTGCCAATACCACAAGAACAGCCTTAGCGAAAGGCTTCTTGAAGGGAAAGGTGTAACTCTGTGAGTTGAATTAACAGAACACAGAGCAGTTTCTCAGAAAGCTTCTTTCCAGTTTTGAACGGAAGATATTTCCTTTTTCACCATAGCCCTCTAAGGGCTTCCAAATATCACTTTGCCAATTCCACAAGAACAACCTTAGCGAAAGGATTCATGAAGGGAAAGATGTAACTCTGTGAGATGAATTAAAATTACGCAGAGCAGTTTCTCAGAAAGCTTCTTTCCAGTTTTGAAAGGAAGATATTTCCTTTTTCACCATAGCCCTCTATGGGCTTCCAAATATCCCTTTGCCAATTCAACAAGAACAGCCTTAGCGAAAGGATTCCTGAAGGGAAAGATGTAACTCTTTGTGATGAATTAACAGAACACAGAGCAGTTTCTCAGAAAGCTTCTTTCCAGTTTTGAACGGAAGATATTTCCTTTTTCACCATAGCCCTCTATGGGCTTCCAAATATCCCTTTGCCAATTCCACAAGAACAGCCTTAGCGAAAGGCTTCTTGAAGGGAAAGATGTAACTCTGTGAGATGAATTAACAGAACACAGAGCAGTTTCTCAGAAAGCTTCTTTCCAGTATTGAACGCAAGATATTTCCTTTTTCACCATAGCCCTCTATGGGCTTCCAAATATCACTTTGCCAATTCCACAAGAACAGCCTTAGCGAAGGGCTTATTGAAGGGAAAGATGTAACTCTGTGAGATGAATTAACAGAACACAGAGCAGTTTCTCAGAAAGCTTTTTTCCAGTATTGAACGCAAGTTATTTCCTTTTTCACCGTTGCCCTCTGTGGCCTTCCAAATATCCCTTTGCCAATTCCACAAGAACAGTCTTAGCGAAAGGCTTCTTGAAGGCAAAGATGTAGCTCTGTGAGATGAATTAACAGAACACAGAGCAGTTTCTCAGAAAGCTTCTTTCCAGTTTTGAACGGAAGATATTTCCTTTTTCACCATAGCCCTCTATGGGCTTCCAAATATCCCTTTGCCAATTCCACAAGAACAGCCTTAGCGAAAGGCTTCTTGAAGGGAAAGATGTAACTCTGTGAGATGAATTAACAGAACACAGAGCAGTTTCTCAGAAAGCTTCTTTCCAGTTTTGAACGGAAGATATTTCCTTTTTCACCATAGCCCTCTATGGGCTTCCAAATATCCCTTTGCCATTTCCACAAGAACAGCCTTAGCGAAAGGCTTCTTGAAGGGAAAGATGTAACTCTGTGAGATGAATTAACAGAACACAGAGCAGTTTCTCAGAAAGCTTCTTTCCAGTTTTGAACGTAAGATATTTCCTTTTTCACCATAGCCCTCTATGGGCTTCCAAATATCACTTTGCCAACTCCACAAGAACAGCCTTAGCGAAAGGCTTCTTGAAGGGAAAGATGTAACACTGTGGGTTGAATTAACAGAACAAAGAGCAGTTTCTCAGAAAGCTTCTTTCCAGTTTTGAACGGAAGATATTTCGTTTTTCACCATAGCCCTCTATGGGCTTCCAAATATCCCTTTGCCAATTCCACAAGAACAGCCTTAGCGAAAGGCTTATTGAAGGGAAAGATGTAACTCTGTGAGATGAATTAACAGAACACACAGCAGTTTCTCAGAAAGCTTCTTTCCAGTTTTGAACGGAAGATATTTCCTTTTTCACCATAGCCCTCTATGGGCTTCTAAATATCACTTTGCCAATTCCACAAGAACAGCCTTAGCGAAAGGCTTCTTGAAGGGAAAGATGTAACTCTGTGAGATGAATTAACAGAACACAGAGCAGTTTCTCAGAAAGCTTCTTTCCAGTATTGAACGCAAGATATTTCCTTTTTCACCATAGCCCTCTATGGGCTTCCAAATATCACTTTGCCAATTCCACAAGAACAGCCTCAGCGAAGGGCTTATTGAAGGGAAAGATGTAACTCTGTGAGATGAATTAACAGAACACAGAGCAGTTTCTCAGAAAGCTTTTTTCCAGTATTGAACGCAAGATATTTCCTTTTTCACCGTTGCCCTCTGTGGCCTTCCAAATATCACTTTGCCAATTCCACAAGAACAGTCTTAGCGAAAGGCTTCTTGAAGGAAAAGATGTAGCTCTGTGAGATGAATTAACAGAACACAGAGCAGTTTCTCAGAAAGCTTCTTTCCAGTTTTGAACGGAAGATATTTCCTTTTTCACCATAGCCCTCTATGGGCTTCCAAATATCACTTTGCCAATTCCACAAGAACAGCCTTAGCGAAAGGCTTCTTGAAGGGAAAGATGTAACTCTGTGAGATGAATTAACAGAACACAGAGCAGTTTCTCAGAAAGCTTCTTTCCAGTATTGAACGCAAGATATTTCCTTTTTCACCATAGCCCTCTATGGGCTTCCAAATATCACTTTGCCAATTCCACAAGAACAGCCTTAGCGAAAGGCTTCTTGAAGGGAAAGATGTAACTCTGTGAGATGAATTAACAGAACACAGAGCAGTTTCTCAGAAAGCTTCTTTCCAGTATTGAACGCAAGATATTTCCTTTTTTCAGTATCCCTCCATGGACTTCCAAATATCATTTTGCCAATTCCAAAAGAACAGCCTTAGCGAAAGGCTTCTTGAAGGGAAAGATGTAACTCTGTGAGATGAATTAACAGAACACAGAGCATTTTCTCAGAAATCTTCTTTCCAGTTTTTAACGGAAGATATTTCCTTTTTCACCATAGCCCTATATTGGCTTCCAAATATCACTTTGCCAATTGCACAAGAACAGCCTTAGCGAAAGGCTTCTTGAAGGGAAAGATGTAACTCTGTGAGATGAATTAACATAACACAGAGCAGTTTCTCAGAAAGCTTCTTTCCAGTTTTGAAAGGAAAATACTTCCTTTTTCACCATAGCCCTCTAAGGGCTTCCAAATATCCCGTTGCCAATTCCACAAGAACAGCCTTAGCGAAAGGCTTCTTGAAGGGAAAGATGTAACTCTGTGAGATGAATTAACAGAACGCAGAGCAGTTTCTCAGAAAGCTTCTTTCCAGTTTTGAACGGAAGATATTTCCTTTTTCACCATAGCCCTCTATGGGCTTCCAAATATCCCTTTGCCAATTCCACAAGAACAGCCTAAGAGAAGGGCTTTTTGAAGGGAAAGATGTAAGTCGGTGAGATGAATTAACAGAACACATAGCAGTTTCTCAGAAAGCTTCTTTCCAGTTTTGAACGGAAGATACTTCCTTTTTCACCATAGCCCTCTATGGGCTTCCAAATATCACTTTGCCCATTCCACAAGAACAGCCTTAGCGAAAGGCTTCTTGAAGGGAAAGATGTAACTCTTAGAGATGAATTAACAGAACACAGAGCAGTTTCTCAGATAGCTTCTTTCCAATATTGAACGCAAGATATTTCCTTTTTCACAGTACCCCTCCATGGACTTCCAAATATCACTTTGCCAATACCACAAGAACAGCCTTAGCGAAAGGCTTCTTGAAGGGAAAGGTGTAACTCTGTGAGTTGAATTAACAGAACACAGAGCAGTTTCTCAGAAAGCTTCTTTCCAGTTTTGAACGGAAGATATTTCCTTTTTCACCATAGCCCTCTAAGGGCTTCCAAATATCACTTTGCCAATTCCACAAGAACAACATTAGCGAAAGGATTCATGAAGGGAAAGGTGTAACTCTGTGAGATGAATTAAAATTACGCAGAGTAGTTTCTCAGAAAGCTTCTTTCCAGTTTTGAAAGGAAGATATTTCCTTTTTCACCATAGCCCTCTATGGGCTTCCAAATATCCCTTTGCCAATTCAACAAGAACAGCCTTAGCGAAAGGATTCCTGAAGGGAAAGATGTAACTCTTTGTGATGAATTAACAGAACACAGAGCAGTTTCTCAGAAAGGTTCTTTCCAGTTTTGAACGGAAGATATTTCCTTTTTCACCATAGCCCTCTATGGGCTTCCAAATATCCCTTTGCCAATTCCACAAGAACAGCCTTAGCGAAAGGCTTCTTGAAGGGAAAGATGTAACTCTGTGAGATGAATTAACAGAACACAGAGCAGTTTCTCAGAAAGCTTCTTTCCAGTTTTGAACGGAAGATATTTCCTTTTTCACCATAGCCCTCTATGGGCTTCCAAATATCCCTTTGCCATTTCCACAAGAACAGCCTTAGCGAAAGGCTTCTTGAAGGGAAAGATGTAACTCTGTGAGATGAATTAACAGAACACAGAGCAGTTTCTCAGAAAGCTTCTTTCCAGTTTTGAACGTAAGATATTTCCTTTTTCACCATAGCCCTCTATGGGCTTCCAAATATCACTTTGCCAACTCCACAAGAACAGCCTTAGCGAAAGGCTTCTTGAAGGGAAAGATGTAACACTGTGGGTTGAATTAACAGAACAAAGAGCAGTTTCTCAGAAAGCTTCTTTCCAGTTTTGAACGGAAGATATTTCGTTTTTCACCATAGCCCTCTATGGGCTTCCAAATATCCCTTTGCCAATTCCACAAGAACAGCCTTAGCGAAAGGCTTATTGAAGGGAAAGATGTAACTCTGTGAGATGAATTAACAGAACACACAGCAGTTTCTCAGAAAGCTTCTTTCCAGTTTTGAACGGAAGATATTTCCTTTTTCACCATAGCCCTCTATGGGCTTCCAAATATCACTTTGCGAATTCCACAAGAACAGCCTTAGCGAAAGGCTTCTTGAAGGGAAAGATGTAACTCTGTGAGATGAATTAACAGAACACAGAGCAGTTTCTCAGAAAGCTTCTTTCCAGTATTGAACGCAAGATATTTCCTTTTTCACCATAGCCCTCTATGGGCTTCCAAATATCACTTTGCCAATTCCACAAGAACAGCCTTAGCGAAGGGCTTATTGAAGGGAAAGATGTAACTCTGTGAGATGAATTAACAGAACACAGAGCAGTTTCTCAGAAAGCTTTTTTCCAGTATTGAACGCAAGATATTTCCTTTTTCACCGTTGCCCTCTGTGGCCTTCCAAATATCCCTTTGCCAATTCCACAAGAACAGTCTTAGCGAAAGGCTTCTTGAAGGCAAAGATGTAGCTCTGTGAGATGAATTAACAGAACACAGAGCAGTTTCTCAGAAAGCTTCTTTCCAGTTTTGAACGGAAGATATTTCCTTTTTCACCATAGCCCTCTATGGGCTTCCAAATATCCCTTTGCCAATTCCACAAGAACAGCCTTAGCGAAAGGCTTCTTGAAGGGAAAGATGTAACTCTGTGAGATGAATTAACAGAACACAGAGCAGTTTCTCAGAAAGCTTCTTTCCAGTATTGAACGCAAGATATTTCCTTTTTCACCATAGCCCTCTAAGGGCTTCCAAATATCACTTTGCCAATTCCACAAGAACAGCCTTAGCGAAAGGCTTCTTGAAGGGAAAGATGTAACTCTGTGAGATGAATTAACAGAACACAGAGCAGTTTCTCAGAAAGCTTCTTTCCAGTATTGAACGCAAGATATTTCCTTTTTCACCGTAGTGCTCTGTGGCCTTCCAAATATCACTTTGCCAATTCCACAAGAACAGTCTTAGCGAAAGGCTTCTTGAAGGCAAAGATGTAGCTCTGTGAGATGAATTAACAGAACACAGAGCAGTTTCTCAGAAAGCTTCTTTCCAGTTTTGAACCGAAGATATTTCCTTTTTCACCATAGCCCTCTATGGGCTTCCAAATATCACTTTGCCAATTCCACAAGAACAGCCTTAGCGAAAGGCTTCTTGAAGGGAAAGATGTAACTCTGTGAGATGAATTAACAGAACGCAGAGCAGTTTCCCAGAATGCTTCTTTCCAGTATTGAACGCAAGATATTTCCTTTTTTCAGTATCCCTCCATGGACTTCCAAATATCACTTTGCCAATTCCACAAGAACAGCATTAGCGAAAGGATTCATGAAGGGAAAGATGTAACTCTGTGAGATGAATTAAAAGAACGCAGAGCAGTTTCTCAGAAAGCTTCTTTCCAGTTGTGAACGGAAGATATTTCCTTTTTCACCATAGCCCTCTATGGGCTTCCAAATATCACTTTGCCAATTCCACAAGAACAGACTTAGCGAAAGGCTTCTTGAAGGGAAAGATGTAACTCTGTGAGATGAATTAACAGAACACAGAGCAGTTTCTCAGAAAGCTTCTTTCCAGTATTGAACGCAAGATATTTCCTTTTTCACCCTAGCCCTCCATGGGCTTCCAAATATCACTTTGCCAATTCCACAACAACAGCCTTAGCGAAAGGCATCTTGAAGGGAAATATGTAACTCGGTGAGATGAATTAACAGAACACAGAGCAGTTTCTCAGAAAGCTTCTTTCCAGTATTGAACGCAAGATATTTCCTTTTTCACCATAGCCCTCTATGTGCTTCCAAATATCACTTTGCCAATTCCACAAGAACAGCCGTAGCGAAAGGCTTCATGAAGGGAAAGATGTAACTCTGTGAGATGAATTAACAGAACACAGAGCAGTTTCTCAGAAAGCTTCTTTCCAGTATTGAACGCAAGATATTTCCTTTTTTCAGTATCGCTCCATGGACTTCCAAATATCACTTTGCCAATTCCAAAAGAACAGCCTTAGCGAAAGGCTTCTTGAAGGGAAAGATGTAACTCTCTGAGATGAATTAACAGAACACAGAGCAGTTTCTCAGAAAGCTTCTTTCCAGTTTTTAACGGAAGATATTTCCTTTTCACCATAGCCCTATATTGGCTTCCAAATACCACTTTGCCAATTCCACAAGAACAGCCTTAGCGAAAGGCTTCTTGAAGGGAAAGATGTAACTCTGTGAGATGAATTAACAGAACACAGAGCAGTTTCTCAGAAAGCTTCTTTCCAGTTTTGAAAGGAAAATAGTTCCTTTTTCACCATAGCCCTCTAAGGGCTTCCAAATATCCCGTTGCCAATTCCACAAGAACAGCCTTAGCGAAAGGCTTCTTGAAGGGAAAGATGTACGTCTGTGAGATAAATAAACAGAACACAGAGCAGTTTCTCAGAAAGCTTCTTTCCAGTTTTGAACGGAAGATACTTCCTTTTTCACCAAAGCCCTCTATGGGCTTCCAAATATCACTTTGCCCATTCCACAAGAACAGCCTTAGCGAAAGGCTTCTTGAAGGGAAAGATGTAACTCTTAGAGATGAATTAACAGAACACAGAGCAGTTTCTCAGAAAGCTTCTTTCAAGTTTTGAACGCAAGATATTTCCTTTTTCACAGTAGCCCTCCATGGACTTCCAAATATCACTTTGCCAATTCCACAAGAACAGCCTTAGGGAAAGGCTTCTTGAAGGGAAAGCTGTAACACTGTGAGTTGAATTAACAGAACACAGAGCAGTTTCTCAGAAACCTTCTTTCCAGTTTTGAACGGAAGATATTTCGTTTTTCACCATAGCCCTCTATGGGCTTCCAAATATCACTTTGCCAATTCCACAAGAGCAGCCTTAGCGAAGGGCTTATTGAAGGGAAATATGTAACTCTCTGAGATGAATTAACAGAACACAGAGCAGTTTCTCAGAAAGCTTCTTTCCAGTTTTGAACGGAAGATATTTCGTTTTTCACCATAGCCCTCTATGGGCTTCCAAATATCCCTTTGCCAATACCACAATAACAG
The DNA here is from genome assembly GCF_047675955.1 of Chlorocebus sabaeus. Classification (NCBI taxonomy): domain Eukaryota; kingdom Metazoa; phylum Chordata; class Mammalia; order Primates; family Cercopithecidae; genus Chlorocebus; species Chlorocebus sabaeus. The sequence goes on from NW_027327633.1 coordinate 146,816, forward strand.
CCTTAGCCAAAGGCTCCTTGAAGGGAAAGATGTAACTGTGTGAGATGAATTAACACAACACAGAGCAGTTTCTCAGAAAGCTTCTTTCCAGTTTTGAATGGAAGATATTTCCTTTTTCACCATAGCCCTCTATGGGCTTCAAAATATCCCTTTGCCAATTCCACAATAACAGCCTTAGCGAAAGGCTTCTTGAAGGGAAAGATGTAACTCTGTGAGATGAATTAACAGAACACAGAGCAGTTTCTCAGAAAGCTTCTTTCCAGTTTTGAACGGAAGATATTTCCTTTTTCACCATAGCCCTCTATGGGCTTCCAAATATCACTTTGCCAATTCCGCAAGAACAGCCTAAGCGAAGGGCTTTTTGAAGGGAAAGATGTAAGTCTGTAAGATGAATTAACAGAACACAGAGCAGTTTCTCAGAAAGCTTCTTTCCAGTTTTGAAGGGAAGATAGTTCCTTTTTCACCATAGCCCTCTATGGGCTCCCAAATATCACTTTGCCCATTCCACAAGAACAGCCTTAGCGAAAGGCTTCTTGAAGGGAAAGATGTAACTCTTAGAGATGAATTAACAGAACACAGAGCAGTTTCTCAGATAGCTTCTTTCCAATATTGAACGCAAGATATTTCCTTTTTCACAGTAGCCCTCCATGGACTTCCAAATATCACTTTGCCAATTCCACAAGAACAGCCTTAGCGAAAGGCTTCTTGAAGGGAAAGCTGTAACGCTGTGAGTTGAATTAACAGAACACAGAGCAGTTTCTCAGAAAGCTTCTTTCCAGTTTTGAACGGAAGATACTTCGTTTTTCACCATAGCCCTCTATGGGCTTCCAAATATCCCTTTCCCAATTCCACAAGAACAGCCTTAGCGAAAGGCTTCTTGAAGGGAAACATGTAACTCTGTGAGATGAATTAACAGAACACAGAGCAGTTTCTCAGAAAGCTTCTTTCCAGTTTTGAACGGAAGATATTTCCTTTTTCACCATAGCCTTCTATGGGCTTCCAAATATCCCTTTGCCAATTCCACAAGAACAGCCTTAGCGAAAGGCTTCTTGAAGGGAAAGATGTAACTCTGTGAGATGAATTAACAGAACACAGAGCAGTTTCTCAGAAAGCTTCTTTCCAGTTTTGAACGGAAGATATTTCCTTTTTCACCATAGCCCTATATGGGCCTCCAAATATCCCTTTGCCAATTCCACAAGTACAGCCTTAGCAAAAGGCTTCTTGAAGGGAAAGATGTAACTCTGTGAGATGAATTAACAGAACACAGAGCAGTTTCTCAGAAAGCTTCTTTCCAGTTTTGAACGGAAGATATTTCCTTTTCACCATAGCCCTCTTTGGGCTTCCAAATATCCCTTTGCCAATTACACAAGAACAGCCTTAGCGAAAGGCTTCTTAAATTGAAAGATGTAACTCTGTGAGATGAAATAACAGAACACAGAGCAGTTTCTCAGAAAGCTTCTTTCCAGTATTGAACGCAAGATATTTCCTTTTTCACCGTAGTCCTCTGTGGCCTTCCAAATATCACTTTGCCAATTCCACAAGAACAGTCTTAGCGAAAGGCTTCTTGAAGGCAAAGATGTAGCTCTGTGAGATGAATTAACAGAACACAGAGCAGTTTCTCAGAAAGCTTCTTTCCAGTTTTGAACGGAAGATATTTCCTTTTTCACCATAGCCCTCTATGGGCTTCCAAATATCACTTTGCCAATTCCACAAGAACAGCCTTAGCGAAAATCTTCTTGAAGGGAAAGATGTAACTCTGTGAGATGAATTAACAGAACACAGAGCAGTTTCTCAGAAAGCTTCTTTCCAGTATTGAACGCAAGATATTTCCTTTTTTCAGTATCAATCCATGGACTTCCAAATATGACTTTGCCAATTCCAAAAGAACAGCCTTAGCGAAAGGCTTCTTGAAGGGAAAGATGTAACTCTGTGAGATGAATTAACAGAACACAGAGCAGTTTCTCAGAAATCTTCTTTCCAGTTTTTAACGGAAGATATTTCCTTTTTCACCATAGCCCTATATGGGCTTCCAAATATCACTTTGCCAATTCCACAAGAACAGCCTTATCGAAAGGCTTCTTTAAGGGAAAGATGTAACTGTGTGAGATGAATTAACAGAACACAGAGCAGTTTCTCAGAAAGCTTCTTTCCAGTTTTGAAAGGAAAATACTTCCTTTTTCACCATAGCCCTCTAAGGGCTTCCAAATATCCCGTTGCCAATTCCACAAGAACAGCCTTAGCGAAAGGCTTCTTGAAGGGACAGATGTAACTCTGTGAGATGAATTAACAGAACACAGAGCAGTTTCTCAGAAAGCTACTTTCCAGTTTTGAACGGAAGATATTTCCTTTTTCACCATAGCCCTCTATGGGCTTCCAAATATCACTTTGCCAATTCCACAAGAACAGCCTAAGCGAAGGGCTTTTTGAAGGGAAAGATGTAAGTCTGTAAGATGAATTAACAGAACACAGAGCAGTTTCTCAGAAAGCTTCTTTCCAGTTTTGAAGGGAAGATACTTCCTTTTTCACCATAAACCTCTATGGGCTTCCAAATATCACTTTGCCCATTCCACAAGAACAGCCTTAGCGAAAGGCTTCTTGAAGGGAAAGATGTAACTCTTAGAGATGAATTAACAGAACACAGAGCAGTTTCTCAGATAGCTTCTTTCCAATATTGAACGCAAGATATTTCCTTTTTCACAGTACCCCTCCATGGACTTCCAAATATCACTTTGCCAATACCACAAGAACAGCCTTAGCGAAAGGCTTCTTGAAGGGAAAGGTGTAACTCTGTGAGTTGAATTAACAGAACACAGAGCAGTTTCTCAGAAAGCTTCTTTCCAGTTTTGAACGGAAGATATTTCCTTTTTCACCATAGCCCTCTAAGGGCTTCCAAATATCACTTTGCCAATTCCACAAGAACAACCTTAGCGAAAGGATTCATGAAGGGAAAGATGTAACTCTGTGAGATGAATTAAAATTACGCAGAGCAGTTTCTCAGAAAGCTTCTTTCCAGTTTTGAAAGGAAGATATTTCCTTTTTCACCATAGCCCTCTATGGGCTTCCAAATATCCCTTTGCCAATTCAACAAGAACAGCCTTAGCGAAAGGATTCCTGAAGGGAAAGATGTAACTCTTTGTGATGAATTAACAGAACACAGAGCAGTTTCTCAGAAAGCTTCTTTCCAGTTTTGAACGGAAGATATTTCCTTTTTCACCATAGCCCTCTATGGGCTTCCAAATATCCCTTTGCCAATTCCACAAGAACAGCCTTAGCGAAAGGCTTCTTGAAGGGAAAGATGTAACTCTGTGAGATGAATTAACAGAACACAGAGCAGTTTCTCAGAAAGCTTCTTTCCAGTATTGAACGCAAGATATTTCCTTTTTCACCATAGCCCTCTATGGGCTTCCAAATATCACTTTGCCAATTCCACAAGAACAGCCTTAGCGAAGGGCTTATTGAAGGGAAAGATGTAACTCTGTGAGATGAATTAACAGAACACAGAGCAGTTTCTCAGAAAGCTTTTTTCCAGTATTGAACGCAAGTTATTTCCTTTTTCACCGTTGCCCTCTGTGGCCTTCCAAATATCCCTTTGCCAATTCCACAAGAACAGTCTTAGCGAAAGGCTTCTTGAAGGCAAAGATGTAGCTCTGTGAGATGAATTAACAGAACACAGAGCAGTTTCTCAGAAAGCTTCTTTCCAGTTTTGAACGGAAGATATTTCCTTTTTCACCATAGCCCTCTATGGGCTTCCAAATATCCCTTTGCCAATTCCACAAGAACAGCCTTAGCGAAAGGCTTCTTGAAGGGAAAGATGTAACTCTGTGAGATGAATTAACAGAACACAGAGCAGTTTCTCAGAAAGCTTCTTTCCAGTTTTGAACGGAAGATATTTCCTTTTTCACCATAGCCCTCTATGGGCTTCCAAATATCCCTTTGCCATTTCCACAAGAACAGCCTTAGCGAAAGGCTTCTTGAAGGGAAAGATGTAACTCTGTGAGATGAATTAACAGAACACAGAGCAGTTTCTCAGAAAGCTTCTTTCCAGTTTTGAACGTAAGATATTTCCTTTTTCACCATAGCCCTCTATGGGCTTCCAAATATCACTTTGCCAACTCCACAAGAACAGCCTTAGCGAAAGGCTTCTTGAAGGGAAAGATGTAACACTGTGGGTTGAATTAACAGAACAAAGAGCAGTTTCTCAGAAAGCTTCTTTCCAGTTTTGAACGGAAGATATTTCGTTTTTCACCATAGCCCTCTATGGGCTTCCAAATATCCCTTTGCCAATTCCACAAGAACAGCCTTAGCGAAAGGCTTATTGAAGGGAAAGATGTAACTCTGTGAGATGAATTAACAGAACACACAGCAGTTTCTCAGAAAGCTTCTTTCCAGTTTTGAACGGAAGATATTTCCTTTTTCACCATAGCCCTCTATGGGCTTCTAAATATCACTTTGCCAATTCCACAAGAACAGCCTTAGCGAAAGGCTTCTTGAAGGGAAAGATGTAACTCTGTGAGATGAATTAACAGAACACAGAGCAGTTTCTCAGAAAGCTTCTTTCCAGTATTGAACGCAAGATATTTCCTTTTTCACCATAGCCCTCTATGGGCTTCCAAATATCACTTTGCCAATTCCACAAGAACAGCCTCAGCGAAGGGCTTATTGAAGGGAAAGATGTAACTCTGTGAGATGAATTAACAGAACACAGAGCAGTTTCTCAGAAAGCTTTTTTCCAGTATTGAACGCAAGATATTTCCTTTTTCACCGTTGCCCTCTGTGGCCTTCCAAATATCACTTTGCCAATTCCACAAGAACAGTCTTAGCGAAAGGCTTCTTGAAGGAAAAGATGTAGCTCTGTGAGATGAATTAACAGAACACAGAGCAGTTTCTCAGAAAGCTTCTTTCCAGTTTTGAACGGAAGATATTTCCTTTTTCACCATAGCCCTCTATGGGCTTCCAAATATCACTTTGCCAATTCCACAAGAACAGCCTTAGCGAAAGGCTTCTTGAAGGGAAAGATGTAACTCTGTGAGATGAATTAACAGAACACAGAGCAGTTTCTCAGAAAGCTTCTTTCCAGTATTGAACGCAAGATATTTCCTTTTTCACCATAGCCCTCTATGGGCTTCCAAATATCACTTTGCCAATTCCACAAGAACAGCCTTAGCGAAAGGCTTCTTGAAGGGAAAGATGTAACTCTGTGAGATGAATTAACAGAACACAGAGCAGTTTCTCAGAAAGCTTCTTTCCAGTATTGAACGCAAGATATTTCCTTTTTTCAGTATCCCTCCATGGACTTCCAAATATCATTTTGCCAATTCCAAAAGAACAGCCTTAGCGAAAGGCTTCTTGAAGGGAAAGATGTAACTCTGTGAGATGAATTAACAGAACACAGAGCATTTTCTCAGAAATCTTCTTTCCAGTTTTTAACGGAAGATATTTCCTTTTTCACCATAGCCCTATATTGGCTTCCAAATATCACTTTGCCAATTGCACAAGAACAGCCTTAGCGAAAGGCTTCTTGAAGGGAAAGATGTAACTCTGTGAGATGAATTAACATAACACAGAGCAGTTTCTCAGAAAGCTTCTTTCCAGTTTTGAAAGGAAAATACTTCCTTTTTCACCATAGCCCTCTAAGGGCTTCCAAATATCCCGTTGCCAATTCCACAAGAACAGCCTTAGCGAAAGGCTTCTTGAAGGGAAAGATGTAACTCTGTGAGATGAATTAACAGAACGCAGAGCAGTTTCTCAGAAAGCTTCTTTCCAGTTTTGAACGGAAGATATTTCCTTTTTCACCATAGCCCTCTATGGGCTTCCAAATATCCCTTTGCCAATTCCACAAGAACAGCCTAAGAGAAGGGCTTTTTGAAGGGAAAGATGTAAGTCGGTGAGATGAATTAACAGAACACATAGCAGTTTCTCAGAAAGCTTCTTTCCAGTTTTGAACGGAAGATACTTCCTTTTTCACCATAGCCCTCTATGGGCTTCCAAATATCACTTTGCCCATTCCACAAGAACAGCCTTAGCGAAAGGCTTCTTGAAGGGAAAGATGTAACTCTTAGAGATGAATTAACAGAACACAGAGCAGTTTCTCAGAAAGCTTCTTTCCAGTTTTGAACGGAAGATATTTCCTTTTTCACCATAGCCCTCTATGGTCTTCCAAATATCCCTTTGCCAATACCACAATAACAGCCTTAGCCAAAGGCTTCTTGAAGGGAAAGATGTAACTCTGTGAGATGAATTAACAGAACACAGAGCAGTTTCTCAGAAAGCTTCTTTCCAGTTTTGAACGGAAGATATTTCCTTTTTCACCATAGACCTCTATGAGCTTCCAAATATCCCTTTGCCAATTCCACAATAACAGCCTTAGCGAAAGGCTTCTTGAAGGGAAAGATGTAACTCTGTGAGATGAATTAACAGAACACAGAGCAGTTTCTCAGAAAGCTTCTTTCCAGTTTTGAACGGAAGATATTTCCTTTCTCACCATAGCCCTCTATGGGCTTCCAAATATCACTTTGCCAATTCCACAAGAACAGCCTAAGCGAAGGGCTTTTGAAGGGAAAGATGTAAGTCTGTAAGATGAATTAACAGAACACAGAGCAGTTTCTCAGAAAGCTTCTTTCCAGTTTTGAAGGGAAGATACTTCCTTTTTCACCATAGCCCTCTATGGGCTTCCAAATATCACTTTGCCCATTCCACAAGAACAGCCTTAGCGAAAGGCTTCTTGAAGGGAAAGATGTAACTCTTAGAGATGAATTAACAGAACACAGAGCAGTTTCTCAGATAGCTTCTTTCCAATATTGAACGCAAGATATTTCCTTTTTCACCATAGCCCTCTATGGGCTTCCAAATATCCCTTTGCCAATACCACAATAACAGCCTTAGCGAAAGGCTTCTTGAAGGGAAAGATGTAACTCTGGGAGATGAATTAACAGAACACAGAGCAGTTTCTCAGAAAGCTTCTTCCCAGTTTTGAACGGAAGATATTTCCTTTTTCACCCTAGCCCTCTATGGGCTTCCAAATATCACTTTGCCAATTCCACAAGAACAACATTAGCGAAAGGATTCATGAAGGGAAAGAAGTAACTCTATGAGATGAATTAACAGAACGCAGAGCAGTTTCTCAGACAGCGTCTTTCCAGTTTTGAACGGAAGATATTTCCTTTTTCACCATAGATCTCTATGGGCTTCCAAATATCACTTTGCCAATTCCACAAGAACAGCCTTAGCGAAAGGCTTCTTGAAGGGAAAGATGTAACTCTGTGAGATGAATTAACAGAACACAGAGCAGTTTCTCAGAAAGCTTCTTTCCAGTTTTGAACGGAAGATATTTCCTTTTTCACCATAGCCCTCTATGGGCTTCCAAATATCACTTTGCCTATTCCGCAAGAACAGACTTAGCGAAAGGCTTCTTGAAGGGAAAGATGTAACTCTGTGAGATGAATTAACAGAACACAGAGCAGTTTCTCACAAAGCTTCTTTCCAGTATTGAACGCAAGATATTTCCTTTTTCACCGTAGCCCTCCATGGGCTTCCAAATATCACTTTGCCAATTCCACAAGAACAACCTTAGCGAAAGGCCTCTTGAAGGCAAAGATGTAACTCGGTGAGATGAATTAACAGAACACAGAGCAGTTTCTCAGAAAGCTTCTTTCCAGTTTTGAACGGAAGATATTTCCTTTTTCACAATAGCCCTCTATGGGCTTCCAAATATCCCTTTGCCAATATCAAATGAACAGCCTTAGCGAAAGGCTTCTTGAAGAGAAAGATGTAACTCTGTGAGATGAATTAACAGAACACAGAGCAGTTTCTCAGAAAGCTTCTTTCCAGTATTGAACGGAAGATATTTCCTTTTTCACCGTAGCCCTCTTTGGCCTTCCAAATATCACTTTGCCAATTCCACAAGAACAGTCTTAGCGAAAGGCTTCTTGAAGGCAAAGATGTAGCTCTGTGAGATGAATTAACAGAACACAGAGCAGTTTCTCAGAAAGCTTCTTTCCAGTTTTGAACGGAAGATATTTCATTTTTCACCATAGCCCTCTATGGGCTTCCAAATATCACTTTGCCAATTCCACAAGAACAGCCTTAGCGAAAGGCTTCTTGAAGGGAAAGATGTATCTGTTAGAGATGAATTAACAGAACACAGAGCAGTTTCTCAGAAAGCTTCTTTCCAATATTGAACGCAAGATATTTCCTTTTTCACAGTAGCCCTCCATGGACTTCCAAATATCACTTTGCCAATTCCACAAGAACAGTCTTAGCGAAAGGCTTCTTGAAGGGAAATTTGTAACTCTGTGAGTTGAAATAACAGAACACAGAGCAGTTTCTCAGAAAGCTTCTTTCCAGTTTTGAACGGAAGATATTTCGTTTTTCAACATAGCCCTCTATGGGCTTCCAAATATCACTTTGCCAATACCACAATAACAGCCTTAGCGAAAGGCTTCTTGGAGGGAAAGATGTAACTCTGTGAGATGAATTAACAGAACACAGCAGTTTCTCAGAAAGCTTCTTTCCAGTTTTGAACGGAAGATATTTCCTTTTTCACCATAGTCCTCTATGGGCTTCCAAATATCACTTTGCCAATTCCACAAAAACAACATTAGCGAAAGGATTCATAAGGGGAAAGATGTAACTCTGTGAGATGAATTAAAAGAACACAGAGCAGTTTCTCAGAAAGCTTCTTTCCAGTTTTGAAAGGAAGATACTTCCTTTTTCACCATAGCCCTCTATGGGCTTCCAAATATCCCTTTGCCAATTCCACAAGAACAGCCTTAGCGAAAGGCTTCTTGAAGGGAAAGATGTAACTCTGTGAGATGAATTAACAGAACACAGAGCAGTTTCTCAGAAAGCTTCTTTCCAGTTTTGAACGGAACATACTTCCTTTTTCACCATAGCCCCCTATGGGCTTGCAAATATCCCTTTGCTAATTAAACAAGAACAGACTTAGCGAAAGGCTTCTTGAAGGGAAAGATGTAACTCTGTGAGATGAATTAACAGAACACAGAGCAGTTTCTCAGAAAGCTTCTTTCCAGTTTTGAACGGAAGATATTTCCTTTTTCACCATAGCCCTCTATGGGCTTCCAAATATCACTTTGCCAGTTCCACAAGAACAGCCTTAGCGAAAGGCTTCTTGAAGGGAAAGATGTAACTCTGTGAGATAAATTACCAGAACACAGAGCAGTTTCTCAGAAAGCTTCTTTCCAGTTTTGACCGGAAGATACTTCCTTTTTCACCATAACCCTCCATGGGCTTCCAAATATCTCTTTGCCAATTCCACAAGAACAGCCTTAGCGAAAGGATTCTTGAAGGGAAAAATGTAACTCTGTGAGATGAATTAACAGAACACAGAGCAGTTTCTCAGAAAGCTTCTTTCCAGTTTTGAACGGAAGATATTTCGTTTTTCACCATAGCCCTCTATGCGCTTCCAAATATCACTTTGCCAATTCCACAAGAACAGCCTTAGCGAAGGGCTTATTGAAGGGAAATATGTAACTCTGTGAGATGAATTAACAGAACACAGAACTGTTTCTCAGAAAGCTTCTTTCCAGTTTTGAACGGAAGTTATTTCCTTTTTCACCATAGCCCACTATGGGCTTCCAAATATCCCTTTGCCAATACCACAATAACAGCCTTAGCGAAAGGCTTCTTGAAGGGAAAGATGTAACTCTGGGAGATGAATTAACAGAACACAGAGCAGTCTCTCAGAAAGCTTCTTCCCAATTTTGAACGGAAGATATTTCGTTTTTCACCATAGCCCCCTATGGGCTTCCAAATATCACTTTGCCAATTCCACTAGAACAATATTAGCGAAAGGATTCATGAAGGGAAAGATGTAACTCTATGAGATGAATTAACAGAACGCAGAGCAGTTTCTCAGACATCTTCTTTTCAGTTTTGAACGGAAGATATTTCCTTTTTCACCATAGATCTCTAAGGGGTTCCAAATATCACTTTGCCAATTCCACAAGAACAGACTTAGCGAAAGGCTTCTTGAAGGGAAAGATGTAACTCTGTGAGATGAATTAACAGAACACAGAGCAGTTTCTCAGAAAGCTTCTTTCCAGTTTTGAACGGAAGATATTTTCGTTTTCACCATACCCCTCTAAGGGCTTCCAAATATCACTTTGCCAATTCCGCAAGAACAGACTTAGCGAAAGGCTTCTTGAAGGGAAAGATGTAACTCTGTGAGATGAATTAACAGAACACAGAGCAGTTTCTCAGAAAGCTTCTTTCCAGTATTGAACGCAAGATATTTCCTTTTTCACCGTAGCCCTCCATGGGCTTCCAAATATCACTTTGCCAATTCCACAAGAACAACATTAGCGAAAGGCTTCTTGAAGGCAAAGATGTAACTCGGTGAGATGAATTAACAGAACACAGAGCAGTTTCTCAGAAAGCTTCTTTCCAGTATTGAACGCAAGATATTTCCTTTTTCACCGTAGCCCTCTGTGGCCTTCCAAATATCACTTTGCCAATTCCACAAGAACAGTCTTAGCGAAAGGCTTCTTGAAGGTAAAGATGTAGCTCTGTGAGATGAATTAACAGGACACAGAGCAGTTTCTCAGAAAGCTTCTTTCCAGTTTTGAACGGAAGATATTTCATTTTTCACCAAAGCCCTCTATGGGCTTCCAAATATCACTTTGCCAATTCCACAAGAACAGCCTTAGCGAAAGGCTTCTTGAAGGGAAAGATGTATCTGTTAGAGATGAATTAACAGAACACAGAGCAGTTTCTCAGAAAGCTTCTTTCCAGTTTTGAACGGAAGATATTTCCTTTTTCACCATAGCCCTATATGGGCCTCCAAATATCCCTTTGCCAATTCCAAAAGAACAGCCTTAGCGAAAGGCTTCTGGAAGGGAAAGATGTAACTCGGTGAGATGAATTAACAGAACACAGAGCAGTTTCTCAGAAAGCTTCTTTCCAGTTTTGAAAGGAAGATACTTCCTTTTTCACCATAGCCCACTATGGGCTTCCAAATATCACTTTGCCAATTCCACAAGAACAGCCTTAGCGAAAGGCTTCATGAAGGGAAAGATGTAACTCTGTGAGATGAATTAACAGAACACAGAGCAGTTTCTCAGAAAGCTTCTTTCCAGTTTTGAACGGAAGATATTTCCTTTTTCACCATAGCCCTCTAAGGGCTTCCAAATATCCCTTTGCCAATTCCACAAGAACAGCCTTAGCGAAAGGCTTCTTGAAGGGAAAGATGTAACTCTGTGAGATGAATTAACAGAACACAGAGCAGTTTCTCAGAAAGCTTCTTTCCAGTTTTGAACGGAAGATATTTCCTTTTTCACCATAGCCCTCTATGGGCTTCCAAATATCACTTTGCCAATTCCACAAGAACAACATTAGCGAAAGGATTCATGAAGGGAAAGATGTAACTCTGTGAGATGAATTAACAGAACGCAGAGAAGTTTCTCAGAAAGCTTCTTTCCAGTTTTGAACGGAAGATATTTCCTTTTTCACCATAGCCCTCTATGGGCTTCCAAATATCCCTTTGCCATTTCCACAAGAACAGCCTTAGCGAAAGGCTTCTTGAAGGGAAAGATGTAACTCTTAGAGATGAATTAACAGAACACAGAGCAGTTTCTCAGAAAGCTTCTTTCCAGTTTTGAACGGAAGATATTTCCTATTTCACCATAGCCCTCTATGGGCTTACAAATATCACTTTGCCAAATCCACAAGAACAGCCTTAGCGAAAGGCTTCTTGAAGGGAAAGATGTAACACTGTGGGTTGAATTAACAGAACAAAGAGCAGTTTCTCAGAAAGCTTCTTTCCAGTTTTGAACGGAAGATACTTCCTTTTTCACCATAGCCCTCTATGGGCTTCCAAATATCCCTTTGCCAATTCCACAAGAACAGCCTTAGCGAAAGGCTTCTTGAAGGGAAAGATGTAACTCTGTGAGATGAATTAACAGAACGCACTGGAGTTTCTCAGAAAGCTTCTTTCCAGTTTTGAACGGAAGATATTTCGTTTTTCACCATAGCCCTCTATGGGCTTCCAAATATCCCTTTGCCAATTCCACAAGAACAGCCTTAGCGAAAGGCTTCTTGAAGGGAAAGATGTAACTCTGTGAGATGAATTAACAGAACACACAGCAGTTTCTCAGAAAGCTTCTTTCCAGTTTTGAACGGAAGATATTTCCTTTTTCACCATAGCCCTCTATGGGCTTCCAAATATCACTTTGCCAATTCCACAAGAACAGCCTTAGCGAAAAGCTTCTTGAAGGGAAAGATGTAACTCTGTGAGATGAATTAACAGAACACAGAGCAGTTTCTCAGAAAGCTTCTTTCCAGTATTGAACGCAAGATATTTCCTTTTTCACCATAGCCCTCTATGGGCTTCCAAATATCACTTTGCCAATTCCACAAGAACAGCCTTAGCGAAAGGCTTCTTGAAGGGAAAGATGTAACTCTGTGAGATGAATTAACAGAACACAGAGCAGTTTCTCAGAAAGCTTTTTTGCAGTATTGAACGCAAGATATTTCCTTTTTCACCGTTGCCCTCTGTGGCCTTCCAAATATCACTTTGCCAATTCCACAAGAACAGTCTTAGCGAAAGGCTTCTTGAAGGCAAAGATGTAGATCTGTGAGATGAATTAACAGAACACAGAGCAGTTTCTCAGAAAGCTTCTTTCCAGTTTTGAACGGAAGATATTTCCTTTTTCACCATAGCCCTCTATGGGCTTCCAAATATCCCGTTGCCAATTCCACAAGAACAGCCTTAGCGAAAGGCTTCTTGAAGGGAAAGATGTAACTCTGTGAGATGAATTAACAGAACGCAGAGAAGTTTCTCAGAAAGCTTCTTTCCAGTTTTGAACGGAAGATATTTCGTTTTTCACCATAGCCCTCTATGGGCTTCCAAATATCACTTTGCCAATTCCACAAGAACAGCCTTAGCGAAGGGCTTATTGAAGGGAAATATGTAACTCTCTGAGATGAATTATCAGAACACAGAGCAGTTTCTCAGAAAGCTTCTTTCCAGTTTTGAACGGAAGATATTTCGTTTTTCACCATAGCCCTCTATGGACTTCCAAATATCCCTTTGCCATTTCCACAAGAACAGCCTTAGCGAAAGGCTTCTTGAAGGGAAAGATGTAACTCTGTGAGATGAATTAACAGAACACAGAGCAGTTTCTCAGAAAGCTTCTTTCCAGTTTTGAACGTAAGATATTTCCTTTTTCACAGTAGCCCTCCATGGACTTCCAAATATCACTTTGCCAGTTCCACAAGAACAGCCTTAGCGAAAGGCTTCTTGAAGGGAAAGCTGTAACTCTGTCAGTTGAATTAACAGAACACAGAGCAGTTTCTCAGAAAGCTTCTTTCCAGTTTTGAACGGAAGATACTTCGTTTTTCACCATAGCCCTCTATGGGCTTCCAAATATCCCTTTGCCAATTCCACAAGAACAGCCTTAGAGAAGGGCTTATTGAAGGGAAATATGCAACTCTGTGAGATGAATTAAGAGAACACAGAGCAGTTTCTCAGAAAGCTTCTTTCCAGTTTTGAACGGAAGATATTTCCTTTTTCACCATAGCCCTCTATGGGCTTCCAAATATCACTTTGCCAATTCCACAAGAACAGCCTTAGCGAAAGGCTTCTTGAAGGGAAAGATGTAACTCTGTGAGATGAATTAACAGAACACAGAGCAGTTTCTCAGAAAGCTTCTTTCCAGTTTTGAACGGAAGATATTTCCTTTTTCACCATAGCCCTCTATGAGCTTCCAAATATCCCTTTGCCAATTCCACAAGAACAGTCTTAGCGAAAGGCTTCTTGAAGGGAAAGATGTAACTCTGTGAGATGAATTAACAGAACACAGAGCAGTTTCTCAGAAAGCTTCTTTCCAGTTTTGAACGGAAGATATTTCCTTTTTCACCATAGCCTTCTATGGGCTTCCAAATATCCCTTTGCCAATTCCACAAGAACAGCCTTAGCGAAAGGCTTCTTGAAGGGAAAGATGTAACTCTGTGAGATGAATTATCAGAACACAGAGCAGTTTCTCAGAAAGCTTCTTTCCAGTTTTGAACGGAAGATATTTCCTTTTTCACCATAGCCCTATATGGGCCTCCAAATATCCCTTTGCCAATTCCACAAGTACAGCCTTAGCGAAAGGCTTCTTGAAGGGAAAGATGTAACTCTGTGAGATGAATTAACAGAACACAGAGCAGTTTCTCAGAAAGCTTCTTTCCAGTTTTGAAAGGAAGATACTTCCTTTTTCACCATAGCCCTCTATGGGCTTCCAAATATCACTTTGCCAATTCCAAAAGAACAGCCTTAGCGAAAGGCTTCTTGAAGGGAAAGATGTAACTCTGTGAGATGAATTAACAGAACGCAGAGCAGTTTCTCAGAAAGCTTCTTTCCAGTATTGAACGGAAGATACTTGGTTTTTCACCATAGCCCTCTATGGGCTTCCAAATATCCCTTTGCCAATTCCACAAGAACAGCCTTAGGGAAGGGCTTATTGAAGGGAAATATGTAACTCTGTGAGATGAATTAAGAGAACACAGAGCAGTTTCTCAGAAAGCTTCTTTCCAGTTTTGAACGGAAGATATTTCCTTTTTCACCATAGCCCTCTATGGGCTTCCAAATATCACTTTGCCAATACCACAATAACAGCCTTAGCGAAAGGCTTCTTGAAGGGAAAGATGTAACTCTGTGAGATGAATTAACAGAACACAGAGCAGTTTCTCAGAAAGCTTCTTTCCAGTTTTGAACGGAAGATATTTCCTTTTTCACCATAGCCCTCTATGGGCTTCCAAATATCACTTTGCCAATACCACAATAACAGCCTTAGCGAAAGGCTTCTTGAAGGGAAAGATGTAACTCTGTGAGATGAATTAACAGAACACAGAGCAGTTTCTCAGAAAGCTTCTTTCCAGTTTTGAACGGAAGATATTTCCTTTTTCACCATAGCCCTCTATGAGCTTCCAAATATCCCTTTGCCAATTCCACAAGAACAGTCTTAGCGAAAGGCTTCTTGAAGGGAAAGATGTAACTCTGTGAGATGAATTAACAGAACACAGAGCAGTTTCTCAGAAAGCTTCTTTCCAGTTTTGAACGGAAGATATTTCCTTTTTCACCATAGCCTTCTATGGGCTTCCAAATATCCCTTTGCCAATTCCACAAGAACAGCCTTAGCGAAAGGCTTCTTGAAGGGAAAGATGTAACTCTGTGAGATGAATTAACAGAACACAGAGCAGTTTCTCAGAAAGCTTCTTTCCAGTTTTGAACGGAAGATATTTCCTTTTTCACCATAGCCCTATATGGGCCTCCAAATATCCCTTTGCCAATTCCACAAGTACAGCCTTAGCGAAAGGCTTCTTGAAGGGAAAGATGTAACTCTGTGAGATGAATTAACAGAACACAGAGCAGTTTCTCAGAAAGATTCTTTCCAGTTTTGAAAGGAAGATACTTCCTTTTTCACCATAGCCCTCTATGGGCTTCCAAATATCACTTTGCCAATTCCAAAAGAACAGCCTTAGCGAAAGGCTTCTTGAAGGGAAAGATGTAACTCTGTGAGATGAATTAACAGAACGCAGAGCAGTTTCTCAGAAAGCTTCTTTCCAGTATTGAACGGAAGATACTTCGTTTTTCACCATAGCCCTCTATGGGCTTCCAAATATCCCTTTGCCAATTCCACAAGAACAGCCTTAGGGAAGGGCTTATTGAAGGGAAATATGTAACTCTGTGAGATGAATTAAGAGAACACAGAGCAGTTTCTCAGAAAGCTTCTTTCCAGTTTTGAACGGAAGATATTTCCTTTTTCACCATAGCCCTCTATGGGCTTCCAAATATCACTTTGCCAATACCACAATAACAGCCTTAGCGAAAGGCTTCTTGAAGGGAAAGATGTAACTCTGTGAGATGAATTAACAGAACACAGAGCAGTTTCTCAGAAAGCTTCTTTCCAGTTTTGAACGGAAGATATTTCCTTTTTCACCATAGCCCTCTATGAGCTTCCAAATATCCCTTTGCCAATTCCACAAGAACCGCCTTAGCGAAAGGCTTCTTGAAGGGAAAGATGTAACTCTGTGAGATGAATTAACAGAACACAGAGCAGTTTCTCAGAAAGCTTCTTTCCAGTTTTGAACGGAAGATATTTCCTTTTTCACCATAGCCTTCTATGGGCTTCCAAATATCCCTTTGCCAATTCCACAAGAACAGCCTTAGCGAAAGGCTTCTTGAAGGGAAAGATGTAACTCTGTGAGATGAATTAACAGAACACAGAGCAGTTTCACAGAAAGCTTCTTTCCAGTTTTGAACGGAAGATATTTCCTTTTTCACCATAGCCCTATATGGGCCTCCAAATATCCCTTTGCGAATTCCACAAGTACAGCCTTAGCGAAAGGCTTCTTGAAGGGAAAGATGTAACTCTGTGAGATGAATTAACAGAACACACAGCAGTTTCTCAGAAAGCTTCTTTCTAGTTTTGAAAGGAAGATACTTCCTTTTTCACCATAGCCCTCTATGGGCTTCCAAATATCACTTTGCCAATTCCACAAGAACAGCCTTAGCCAAAGGCTTCTTGAAGGGAAAGATGTAACTCTGTGAGATGAATTAACAGAACAAAGAGCAGTTTCTCAGAAAGCTTCTTTCCAGTTTCGAACGGAAGATATTTCGTTTTTCACCATAGCCCTCTATGGGCTTCCAAATATCATTTTGCCAACTCCACAAGAACAGCCTCTGCGAAAGGTTTCTTGAAGGGAAAGATGTAACTCTGTGATTTGAATTAACAGAACACAGAGCAGTTTCTCAGAAAGCTTCTCTCCAGTTTTGAACGGAAGATACTTCCTTTTTCACCATAGCCCTCTATGGGCTTCCAAATATCCCTTTGCCAACTCCACAAGAACAGCCTTAGCGAAAGGCTTCTTGAATTGAAAGATGTAACTCTGTGAGATGAAATAACAGAACACAGAGCAGTTTCTCAGAAAGTTTCTTTCCAGTATTGAACGCAAGATATTTCCTTTTTCACCGTAGTCCTCTGTGGCCTTCCAAATATCACTTTGCCAATTCCACAAGAACAGTCTTAGCGAAAGGCTTCTTGAAAGCAAAGATGTAGCTCTGTGAGATGAATTAACAGAACACAGAGCAGTTTCTCAGAAAGCCTCTTTCCAGTTTTGAACGGAAGATACTTCCTTTTTCACCATAGCCCTCTATGGGCTTCCAAATATCACTTTGCCCATTCCACAAGAACAGCCTTAGCGAAAGGCTTCTTGAAGGGAAAGATGTAACTCTTAGAGATGAATTAACAGAACACAGAGCAGTTTCTCAGAAAGCTTCTTTCCAATATTGAACGCAAGATATTTCCTTTTTCACCGTAGCCCTCCATGGGCTTCCAAATATCACTTTGCCAATTCCACAAGAACAGCCTTAGCGAAAGGCTTCTTGAAGGGAAATATGTAACTCGGTGAGATGAATTAACAGAACACAGAGCAGTTTCTCAGAAAGCTTCTTTCCAGTATTGAACGCAAGATATTTCCTTTTTCACCATAGCCCTCTATGTGCTTCCAAATATCACTTTGCCAATTCCACAAGAACAGCCTTAGCGAAAGGCTTCATGAAGGGAAAGATGTAACTCTGTGAGATGAATTAACAGAACACAGAGCAGTTTCTCAGAAAGCTTCTTTCCAGTTTTGAACGGAAGATATTTCCTTTTTCACCATAGCCATCTATGGGCTTCCAAATATCCCTTTGCCAATTCCACAAGAACAGCCTTAGCGAAAGGCTTCTTGAAGGGAAAGATGTTACTCTGTGAGATGAATTAACAGAACACAGAGCAGTTTCTCAGAAAGCTTCTTTCCAGTTTTGAACGGAAGATATTTCCTTTTTCACCATAGCCCTCTATGGGCTTCCAAATATCCCTTTGCCATTTCCACAAGAACAGCCTTAGCGAAAGGCTTCTTGAAGGGAAAGATGTAACTCTGTGAGATGAATTAACAGAACACAGAGCAGTTTCTCAGAAAGCTTCTTTCCAGTTTTGAACGTAAGATATTTCCTTTTTCACCATAGCCCTCTATGGGCTTCCAAATATCACTTTGCCAACTCCACAAGAACAGCCTTAGCGAAAGGCTTCTTGAAGGGAAAGATGTAACACTGTGGGTTGAATTAACAGAACAAAGAGCAGTTTCTCAGAAAGCTTCTTTCCAGTTTTGAACGGAAGATATTTCGTTTTTCACCATAGCCCTCTATGGGCTTCCAAATATCATTTTGCCAACTCCACAAGAACAGCCTCAGCGAAAGGTTTCTTGAAGGGAAAGATGTAACTCTGTGATTTGAATTAACAGAACACAGAGCAGTTTCTCAGAAAGCTTCTCTCCAGTTTTGAACGGAAGATACTTCCTTTTTCACCATAGCCCTCTATGGGCTTCCAAATATCCCTTTGCCAACTCCACAAGAACAGCCTTAGCGAAAGGCTTCTTGAATTGAATGATGTAACTCTGTGAGATGAAATAACAGAACACAGAGCAGTTTCTCAGAAAGTTTCTTTCCAGTATTGAACGCAAGATATTTCCTTTTTCACCGTAGTCCTCTGTGGCCTTCCAAATATCACTTTGCCAATTCCACAAGAACAGTCTTAGCGAAAGGCTTCTTGAAGGCAAAGATGTAGCTCTGTGAGATGAATTAACAGAACACAGAGCAGTTTCTCAGAAAGCTTCTTTCCAGTTTTGAACGGAAGATATTTCCTTTTTCACCATAGCCCTCTATGGGCTTCCAAATATCCCTTTCCCAATTCCACAAGAACAGCCTTAGCGAAAGGCTTCTTGAAGGGAAAGATGTAACTCTGTGAGATGAATTAACAGAACACAGAGCAGTTTCTCAGAAAGCTTCTTTCCAGTATTGAACGCAAGATATTTCCTTTTTTCAGTATCCCTCCATGGACTTCCAAATATCACTTTGCCAATTCCAAAAGAACAGCCTTAGCGAAAGGCTTCTTGAAGGGAAAGATGTAACTCTGTGAGATGAATTAACAGAACACAGAGCAGTTTCTCAGAAATCTTCTTTCCAGTTTTTAACGGAAGATATTTCCTTTTTCACCATAGCCCTATATGGGCTTCCAAATATCACTTTGCCAATTCCACAAGAACAGCCTTAGCGAAAGGCTTCTTTAAGGGAAAGATGTAACTCTGTGAGATGAATTAACAGAACACAGAGCAGTTTCTCAGAAAGCTTCTTTCCAGTTTTGAAAGGAAGATACTTCCTTTTTCACCATAGCCCTCTATGGGCTTCCAAATATCCCTTTGCCCATTCCACAAGAACAGCCTTAGCGAAAGGCTTCTTGAAGGGAAAGATGTAACTCTGTGAGAAAAATTAACAGAACACAGAGCAGTTTCTCAGAAAGCTTCTTTCCTTTTTTGAACGGAGGATACTTCCTTTTTTCACCATAGGCCTCTATGGGCTTCCAAATATCACTTTGCCAATTCCACAAGAACAGCCTTAGCGATAGGGTTCTTGAAGGGAAAGATGTAACTCGGTGAGATGAATTAACGGAACACAGAGCAGTTTCTCAGAAAGCTTCTTTCCAGTTTTGAACGGAAGTTATTTCCTTTTTCACCATAGCCCTCTATGGGCTTCCAAATATCACTTTGCCAATTCCACAAGAACAGCCTTAGCGAAAGGCTTCTTGAAGGGAAAGATGTAATTCTGTGCCATGAATTAACAGAACACAGAGCAGTTTCTCAGAAAGCTTCTTTCCAATATTGAACGCAAGATATTTCCTTTTTCACAGTAGCCCTCCATGGTCTTCCAAATATCACTTTGCAAGTTCCACAAGAACAGCCTTAGCGAAAGGCTTCTTGAAGGGAAAGATGTAACTCTGTGAGTTGAATTAACAGAACACAGAGCAGTTTCTCAGAAAGCTTCTTTCCAGTTTTGAACGGAAGATATTTCCTTTATCACCATAGCAATCTACGGGCTTCCAAATATCACTTTGCCAATTCCACAAGAACAGCCTTAGCGAAGGTCTTATTGAAGGGAAAGATGTAAATCTGTGAGATGAATTAACAGAACACAGAGCAGTTTCTCAGAAAGCTTCTTTCCAGTTTTGAACGGAAGATATTTCCTTTTTCACCATAGCCCTCTATGGGCTTCCAAATATCACTTTGCCAATTCCATAAGAACAACCTTAGCGAAAGGCTTCTTGAAGGGAAAGATGTAACTCTCTGAGATGAATTAACAGAACACAGAGCAGTTTCTCAGAAAGCTTCTTTCCAGTTTTGAACGGAAGTTATTTCCTTTTTCACAATAGCCCTCTATGGGCTTCCAAATATCCCTTTGCCAAATCCACAAGAACAGCCTTAGCGAAAGGCTTCTTGAAGGGAAAGATGTAACTCTGTGAGGTGAATTAACAGAACACAGAGCAGTTTCTCAGAAAGCTTCTTTCCAGTTTTGAACGGAAGATATTTCCTTTTTCACCATAGCCCTCTATGGGCTTCCAAATATCACTTTGCCAATTCCACAAGAACAGCCTTAGCGAAAGGCTTCTTGAAGGGAAAGATGTAACTCTGTGATATGAATTAACAGAACACAGAGCAGTTTCTCAGAAAGCTTCTTTCCAGTTTTGAACGGAAGATATTTCCTTTTTCACCATAGCCCTCTATGGGCTTCCAAATATCACTTTGCCAACTCCACAAGAAAAGCCTTAGCGAAAGGCTTCTTGAGGGGAAAGATGTAACTCTGTGAGATGAATTAACAGAACACAGAGCAGTTTCTCAGAAAGCTTCTTTCCAGTTTTGAACGGAAGTTATTTCCTTTTTCACTATAGCCCTCTATGGGCTTCCAAATATCCCTTTGCCAATTCCACAAGAACAGCCTTAGCGAAAGGCTTCTTGAAGGGAAAGATGTAACTCTGTGAGATGAATTAACAGAACACAGAGCAGTTTCTCAGAAAGCTTCTTTCCAGTTTTGAACGGAAGATATTTCCTTTTTCACCATTGCCCTCTATGGGCTTCCAAATATCACTTTGCCAATTCCACAAGAACAGACTTAGCGAAAGGCTTCTTGAAGGGAAAGATGTAACTCTGTGAGATGAATTAACAGAACACAGAGCAGTTTCTCAGAAAGCTTCTTTCCAGTATTGAACGCAAAATATTTCCTTTTTCACCGTAGCCCTCCATGGGCTTCCAAATATCACTTTGCCAATTCCACAAGAACAGCCTTAGCGAAAGGCTTCTTGAAGGGAAATATGTAACTCGGTGACATGAATTAACAGAACACAGAGCAGTTTCTCAGAAAGCTTCTTTCCAGTATTGAACGCAAGAAATTTCCTTTTTCACCATAGCCCTCTATGTGCTTCCAAATATCACTTTGCCAATTCCACAAGAACAGCCTTAGCGAAAGGCTTCATGAAGGGAAAGATGTAACTCTGTGAGATGAATTAACAGAACACAGAGCAGTTTCTCAGAAAGCTTCTTTCCAGTTTTGAACGGAAGATATTTCCTTTTTCACCATAGCCATCTATTGGCTTCCAAATATCCCTTTGCCAATTCCACAAGAAGAGCCTTAGCGAAATGATTATTGAAGGGAAAGGTGTAACTCTGTGAGTTGAATTAACAGAACACAGAGCAGTTTCTCAGAAAGCTTCTTTCCAGTTTTGAACGGAAGATACTTCGTTTTTCACTATAGCCCTCTATGGGCTTCCAAATATCCCTTTGCCAATTCCACAAGAACAGCCTTAGAGAAGGGCTTATTGAAGGGAAATATGTAACTCTGTGAGATGAATTAAGAGAACACAGAGCAGTTTCTCAGAAAGCTTCTTTCCAGTTTTGAACGGAAGATATTTCCTTTTTCACCATAGCCCTCTATGGGCTTCCAAATATCACTTTGCCAATACCACAATAACAGCCTTAGCGAAAGGCTGCTTGAAGGGAAAGATGTAACTCTGTGAGATGAATTAACAGAACACAGAGCAGTTTCTCAGAAAGCTTCTTTCCAGTTTTGAACGGAAGATATTTCCTTTTTCACCATAGCCCTCTATGAGCTTCCAAATATCCCTTTGCCAATTCCACAAGAACAGTCTTAGCGAAAGGCTTCTTGAAGGCAAAGATGTAGCTCTGTGAGATGAATTAACAGAACACAGAGCAGTTTCTCAGAAAGCTTCTTTCCAGTTTTGAACGGAAGATATTTCCTTTTTCACCATAGCCCTCTATGGGCTTCCAAATATCACTTTGCCAATTCCACAAGAACAGCCTTAGCGAAAGGCTTCTTGAAGGGAAAGATGTAACTCTGTGAGATGAATTAACAGAACACAGAGCAGTTTCTCAGAAAGCTTCTTTCCAGTATTGAACGCAAGATATTTCCTTTTTCACCGTAGCCCTCTGTGGCCTTCCAAATATCACTTTGCCAATTCCACAAGAACAGTCTTAGCGAAAGGCTTCTTGAAGGGAAAGATGTAACTCTGTGAGATGAAATAACAGAACACAGAGCAGTTTCTCAGAAAGCTTCTTTCCAGTTTTGAACGGAAGATATTTCCTTTTTCACCATAGCCCTGTATGGGCTTCCAAGTATCACTTTGCCAATTCCACAAGAACAGCCTTAGCGAAAGGCTTCTTGAAGGGAAAGATGTAACTCTGTGAGATGAATTAACAGAACACAGAGCATTTTCTCAGAAATCTTCTTTCCAGTTTTGAACGGAAGATATTTCCTTTTTCACCATAGCCCTATATTGGCTTCCAAATATCACTTTGCCAATTGCACAAGAACAGCCTTAGCGAAAGGCTTCTTGAAGGGAAAGATGTAACTCTGTGAGATGAATTAACATAACACAGAGCAGTTTCTCAGAAAGCTTCTTTCCAGTTTTGAAAGGAAAATACTTCCTTTTTCACCATAGCCCTCTAAGGGCTTCCAAATATCCCGTTGCCAATTCCACAAGAACAGCCTTAGCGAAAGGCTTCTTGAAGGGAAAGATGTAACTCTGTGAGATGAATTAACAGAACGCAGAGCAGTTTCTCAGAAAGCTTCTTTCCAGTTTTGAACGGAAGATATTTCCTTTTTCACCATTGCCCTCTATGGGCTTCCAAATATCACTTTGCCAATTCCACAAGAACAGCCTAAGAGAAGGGCTTTTTGAAGGGAAAGATGTAAGTCTGTGAGATGAATTAACAGAACACAGAGCAGTTTCTCAGAAAGCTTCTTTCCAGTTTTGAACGGAAGATACTTCCTTTTTCACCATAGCCCTCTATGGGCTTCCAAATATCACTTTGCCCATTCCACAAGAACAGCCTTAGCGAAAGGCTTCTTGAAGGGAAAGATGTAACTCTTAGAGATGAATTAACAGAACACAGAGCAGTTTCTCAGAAAGCTTCTTTCCAGTTTTGAACGGAAGATATTTCCTTTATCACCATAGCAATCTACGGGCTTCCAAATATCACTTTGCCAATTCCACAAGAACAGCCTTAGCGAAGGTCTTATTGAAGGGAAAGATGTAACTCTGTGAGATGAATTAACAGAACACAGATCAGTTTCTCAGAAAGCTTCTTTCCAGTTTTGAACGGAAGATATTTCCTTTTTCACCATAGCCCTCTATGGGCTTCCAAACATCACTTTGCCAATTCCATAAGAACAACCTTAGCGAAAGGCTTCTTGAAGTTAAAGATATAACTCTCTGAGATGAATTAACAGAACACAGAGCAGTTTCTCAGAAAGCTTCTTTCCAGTTTTGAACGGAAGTTATTTCCTTTTTCACAATAGCCCTCTATGGGCTTCCAAATATCCCTTTGCCAAATCCACAAGAACAGCCTTAGCGAAAGGCTTCTTGAAGGGAAAGATGTAACTCTGAGAGATGAATTAACAGAACACAGAGCAGTTTCTCAGAAAGCTTCTTTCCAGTTTTGAACGGAAGATATTTCCTTTTTCACCATAGCCCTCTATGGGCTTCCAAATATCACTTTGCCAATTCCACAAGAACAGACTTAGCGAAAGGCTTCTTGAAGGGAAAGATGTAACTCTGTGAGATGAATTAACAGAACACAGAGCAGTTTCTCAGAAAGCTTCTTTCCAATATTGAACGCAAGATATTTCCTTTTTCACCGTAGCCCTCCATGGGCTTCCAAATATCACTTTGCCAATTCCACAAGAACAGCCTTAGCGAAAGGCTTCTTGAAGGGAAATATGTAACTCGGTGAGATGAATTAACAGAACACAGAGCAGTTTCTCAGAAAGCTTCTTTCCAGTATTGAACGCAAGATATTTCCTTTTTCACCATAGCCCTCTATGTGCTTCCAAATATCACTTTGCCAATTCCACAAGAACAGCCTTAGCGAAAGGCTTCATGAAGGGAAAGATGTAACTCTGTGAGATGAATTAACAGAACACAGAGCAGTTTCTCAGAAAGCTTCTTTCCAGTTTTGAACGGAAGATATTTCCTTTTTCACCATAGCCTTCTATGGGCTTCCAAATATCCCTTTGCCAATTCCACAAGAACAGCCTTAGCGAAAGGCTTCTTGAAGGGAAAGATGTAACTCTGTGAGATGAATTAACAGAACACAGAGCAGTTTCTCAGAAAGCTTCTTTCCAGTTTTGAACGGAAGATATTTCCTTTTTCACCATAGCCCTATATGGGCCTCCAAATATCCCTTTGCCAATTCCACAAGTACAGCCTTAGCGAAAGGCTTCTTGAAGGGAAAGATGTAACTCTGTGAGATGAATTAACAGAACACAGAGCAGTTTCTCAGAAAGCTTCTTTCCAGTTTTGAACGGAAGATATTTCCTTTTTCACCATAGCCCTCTATGGGCTTCCAAATATCACTTTGCCAACTCCACAAGAACAGCCTTAGCGAAAGGCTTCTTGAAGGGAAAGATGTAACTCTGTGAGATGAATTAACAGAACACAGAGCAGTTTCTCAGAAAGCTTCTTTCCAGTTTTGAACGGAAGTTATTTCCTTTTTCACTATAGCCCTCTATGGGCTTCCAAATATCCCTTTGCCAATTCCACAAGAACAGCCTTAGCGAAAGGCTTCTTGAAGGGAAAGATGTAACTCTGTGAGATGAATTAACAGAACACAGAGCAGTTTCTCAGAAAGCTTCTTTCCAGTTTTGAACGGAAGATATTTCCTTTTTCACCATAGCCCTCTATGGGCTTCCAAATATCACTTTGCCAATTCCACAAGAACAGACTTAGCGAAAGGCTTCTTGAAGGGAAAGATGTAACTCTGTGAGATGAATTAACAGAACACAGAGCAGTTTCTCAGAAAGCTTCTTTCCAGTATTGAACGCAAAATATTTCCTTTTTCACCGTAGCCCTCCATGGGCTTCCAAATATCACTTTGCCAATTCCACAAGAACAGCCTTACCGAAAGGCTTCTTGAAGGGAAATATGTAACTCGGTGAGATGAATTAACAGAACACAGAGCAGTTTCTCAGAAAGCTTCTTTCCAGTTTTGAACGGAAGATGTTTCCTTTTTCACCATAGCCATCTATGGGCTTCCAAATATCCCTTTGCCAATTCCACAAGAAGAGCCTTAGCGAAAGGATTATTGAAGGGAAAGGTGTAACTCTGTGAGTTGAATTAACAGAACACAGAGCAGTTTCTCAGAAAGCTTCTTTCCAGTTTTGAACGGAAGATACTTCGTTTTTCACTATAGCCCTCTATGGGCTTCCAAATATCCCTTTGCCAATTCCACAAGAACAGCCTTAGAGAAGGGCTTATTGAAGGGAAATATGTAACTCTGTGAGATGAATTAAGAGAACACAGAGCAGTTTCTCAGAAAGCTTCTTTCCAGTTTTGAACGGAAGATATTTCCTTTTTCACCATAGCCCTCTATGGGCTTCCAAATATCACTTTGCCAATACCACAATAACAGCCTTAGCGAAAGGCTTCTTGAAGGGAAAGATGTAACTCTGTGAGATGAATTAACAGATCACAGAGCAGTTTCTCAGAAAGCTTCTTTCCAGTATTGAACGCAAGAAATTTCCTTTTTCACCATAGCCCTCTATGTGCTTCCAAATATCACTTTGCCAATTCCACAAGAACAGCCTTAGCGAAAGGCTTCATGAAGGGAAAGATGTAACTCTGTGAGATGAATTAACAGAACACAGAGCAGTTTCTCAGAAAGCTTCTTTCCAGTTTTGAACGGAAGATATTTCCTTTTTCACCATAGCCATCTATGGGCTTCCAAATATCCCTTTGCCAATTCCACAAGAAGAGCCTTAGCGACAGGATTATTGAAGGGAAAGGTGTAACTCTGTGAGTTGAATTAACAGAACACAGAGCAGTTTCTCAGAAAGCTTCTTTCCAGTTTTGAACGGAAGATACTTCGTTTTTCACTATAGCCCTCTATGGGCTTCCAAATATCCCTTTGCCAATTCCACAAGAACAGCCTTAGAGAAGGGCTTATTGAAGGGAAATATGTAACTCTGTGAGATGAATTAAGAGAACACAGAGCAGTTTCTCAGAAAGCTTCTTTCCAGTTTTGAACGGAAGATATTTCCTTTTTCACCATAGCCCTCTATGGGCTTCCAAATATCACTTTGCCAATACCACAATAACAGCCTTAGCGAAAGGCTGCTTGAAGGGAAAGATGTAACTCTGTGAGATGAATTAACAGAACACAGAGCAGTTTCTCAGAAAGCTTCTTTCCAGTTTTGAACGGAAGATATTTCCTTTTTCACCATAGCCCTCTATGAGCTTCCAAATATCCCTTTGCCAATTCCACAAGAACAGTCTTAGCGAAAGGCTTCTTGAAGGGAAAGATGTAACTCTGTGAGATGAATTAACAGAACACAGAGCAGTTTCTCAGAAAGCTTCTTTCCAGTTTTGAACGGAAGATATTTCCTTTTTCACCATAGCCTTCTATGGGCTTCCAAATATCCCTTTGCCTATTCCACAAGAACAGCCTTAGCGAAAGGCTTCTTGAAGGGAAAGATGTAACTCTGAGAGATGAATTAACAGAACACAGAGCAGTTTCTCAGAAAGCTTCTTTCCAGTTTTGAACGGAAGATATTTCCTTTTTCACCATAGCCCTCTATGGGCTTCCAAATATCACTTTGCCAATTCCACAAGAACAGACTTAGCGAAAGGCTTCTTGAAGGGAAAGATGTAACTCTGTGAGATGAATTAACAGAACACAGAGCAGTTTCTCAGAAAGCTTCTTTCCAATATTGAACGCAAGATATTTCCTTTTTCACCGTAGCCCTCCATGGGCTTCCAAATATCACTTTGCCAATTCCACAAGAACAGCCTTAGCGAAAGGCTTCTTGAAGGGAAATATGTAACTCGGTGAGATGAATTAACAGAACACAGAGCAGTTTCTCAGAAAGCTTCTTTCCAGTATTGAACGCAAGATATTTCCTTTTTCACCATAGCCCTCTATGTGCTTCCAAATATCACTTTGCCAATTCCACAAGAACAGCCTTAGCGAAAGGCTTCATGAAGGGAAAGATGTAACTCTGTGAGATGAATTAACAGAACACAGAGCAGTTTCTCAGAAAGCTTCTTTCCAGTTTTGAACGGAAGATATTTCCTTTTTCACCATAGCCATCTATGGGCTTCCAAATATCCCTTTGCCAATTCCACAAGAACAGCCTTAGCGAAAGGCTTCTTGAAGGGAAAGATGTAACTCTGGGAGATGAATTAACAGAACACAGAGCAGTTTCTCAGAAAGCTTCTTTCCAGTTTTGAACGGAAGATATTTCCTTTTTCACCATAGCCCTCTATGGGCTTCCAAATATCCCTTTGCCATTTCCACAAGAACAGCCTTAGCGAAAGGCTTCTGGAAGGGAAAGATGTAACTCTGTGAGATGAATTAACAGAACACAGAGCAGTTTCTCAGAAAGCTTCTTTCCAGTTTTGAACGTAAGATATTTCCTTTTTCACCATAGCCCTCTATGGGCTTCCAAATATCACTTTGCCAACTCCACAAGAACAGCCTTAGCGAAAGGCTTCTTGAAGGGAAAGATGTAACACTGTGGGTTGAATTAACAGAACAAAGAGCAGTTTCTCAGAAAGCTTCTTTCCAGTTTTGAACGGAAGATATTTCGTTTTTCACCATAGCCCTCTATGGGCTTCCAAATATCATTTTGCCAACTCCACAAGAACAGCCTCAGCGAAAGGTTTCTTGAAGGGAAAGATGTAACTCTGTGATTTGAATTAACAGAACACAGAGCAGTTTCTCAGAAAGCTTCTCTCCAGTTTTGAACGGAAGATACTTCCTTTTTCACCATAGCCCTCTATGGGCTTCCAAATATCCCTTTGCCAACTCCACAAGAACAGCCTTCGCGAAAGGCTTCTTGAATTGAATGATGTAACTCTGTGAGATGAAATAACAGAACACAGAGCAGTTTCTCAGAAAGTTTCTTTCCAGTATTGAACGCAAGATATTTCCTTTTTCACCGTAGTCCTCTGTGGCCTTCCAAATATCACTTTGCCAATTCCACAAGAACAGTCTTAGCGAAAGGCTTCTTGAAGGCAAAGATGTAGCTCTGTGAGATGAATTAACAGAACACAGAGCAGTTTCTCAGAAAGCTTCTTTCCAGTTTTGAACGGAAGATATTTCCTTTTTCACCATAGCCCTCTATGGGCTTCCAAATATCCCTTTGCCAATTCCACAAGAACAGCCTGAGCGAAAGGCTTCTTGAAGGGAAAGATGTAACTCTGTGAGATGAATTAACAGAACACAGAGCAGTTTCTCAGAAAGCTTCTTTCCAGTATTGAACGCAAGATATTTCCTTTTTTCAGTATCCCTCCATGGACTTCCAAATATCACTTTGCCAATTCCAAAAGAACAGCCTTAGCGAAAGGCTTCTTGAAGGGAAAGATGTAACTCTGTGAGATGAATTAACAGAACACAGAGCAGTTTCTCAGAAATCTTCTTTCCAGTTTTTAACGGAAGATATTTCCTTTTTCACCATAGCCCTATATGGGCTTCCAAATATCACTTTGCCAATTCCACAAGAACAGCCTTAGCGAAAGGCTTCTTTAAGGGAAAGATGTAACTCTGTGAGATGAATTAACAGAACAGAGAGCAGTTTCTCAGAAAGCTTCTTTCCAGTTTTGAAAGGAAGATACTTCCTTTTTCACCATAGCCCTCTATGGGCTTCCAAATATCCCTTTGCCCATTCCACAAGAACAGCCTTAGCGAAAGGCTTCTTGAAGGGAAAGATGTAACTCTGTGAGAAAAATTAACAGAACACAGAGCAGTTTCTCAGAAAGCTTCTTTCCAGTTTTGAACGGAGGATACTTCCTTTTTTCACCATAGGCCTCTATGGGCTTCCAAATATCACTTTGCCAATTCCACAAGAACAGCCTTAGCGATAGGGTTCTTGAAGGGAAAGATGTAACTCGGTGAGATGAATTAACGGAACACAGAGCAGTTTCTCAGAAAGCTTCTTTCCAGTTTTGAACGGAAGTTATTTCCTTTTTCACCATAGCCCTCTATGGGCTTCCAAATATCACTTTGCCAATTCCACAAGAACAGCCTTAGCGAAAGGCTTCTTGAAGGGAAAGATGTAATTCTGTGCCATGAATTAACAGAACACAGAGCAGTTTCTCAGAAAGCTTCTTTCCAATATTGAACGCAAGATATTTCCTTTTTCACAGTAGCCCTCCATGGTCTTCCAAATATCACTTTGCAAGTTCCACAAGAACAGCCTTAGCGAAAGGCTTCTTGAAGGGAAAGATGTAACTCTGTGAGATGAATTAACAGAACACAGAGCAGTTTCTCAGAAAGCTTCTTTCCAGTTTTGAACGGAAGATAATTCCTTTATCACCATAGCAATCTACGGGCTTCCAAATATCACTTTGCCAATTCCACAAGAACAGCCTTAGCGAAGGTCTTATTGAAGGGAAAGATGTAACTCTGTGAGATGAATTAACAGAACACAGAGCAGTTTCTCGGAAAGCTTCTTTCCAGTTTTGAACGGAAGATATTTCCTTTTTCACCATAGCCCTCTATGGGCTTCCAAATATCACTTTGCCAATTCCATAAGAACAACCTTAGCGAAAGGCTTCTTGAAGGGAAAGATGTAACTCTCTGAGATGAATTAACAGAACACAGAGCAGTTTCTCAGAAAGCTTCTTTCCAGTTTTGAACGGAAGTTATTTCCTTTTTCACAATAGCCCTCTATGGGCTTCCAAATATCCCTTTGCCAAATCCACAAGAACAGCCTTAGCGAAAGGCTTCTTGAAGGGAAAGATGTAACTCTGTGAGATGAATTAACAGAACACAGAGCAGTTTCTCAGAAAGCTTCTTTCCAGTTTTGAACGGAAGATATTTCCTTTTTCACCATAGCCCTCTATGGGCTTCCAAATATCCCTTTGCCAATTCCACAAGAACAGCCTTAGCGAAAGGCTTCTTGAAGGGAAAGATGTAACTCTGTGATATGAATTAACAGAACACAGAGCAGTTTCTCAGAAAGCTTCTTTCCAGTTTTGAACGGAAGATATTTCCTTTTTCACCATAGCCCTCTATGGGCTTCCAAATATCCCTTTGCCAATTCCACAAGAACAGCCTTAGCGAAAGGCTTCTTGAAGGGAAAGATGTAACTCTGTGAGATGAATTAACAGAACACAGAGCAGTTTCTCAGAAAGCTTCTTTCCAGTTTTGAACGGAAGATATTTCCTTTTTCACCATTGCCCTCTATGGGCTTCCAAATATCACTTTGCCAATTCCACAAGAACAGACTTAGCGAAAGGCTTCTTGAAGGGAAAGATGTAACTCTGTGAGATGAATTAACAGAACACAGAGCAGTTTCTCAGAAAGCTTCTTTCCAGTATTGAACGCAAAATATTTCCTTTTTCACCGTAGCCCTCCATGGGCTTCCAAATATCACTTTGCCAATTCCACAAGAACAGCCTTAGCGAAAGGCTTCTTGAAGGGAAATATGTAACTCGGTGACATGAATTAACAGAACACAGAGCAGTTTCTCAGAAAGCTTCTTTCCAGTATTGAACGCAAGAAATTTCCTTTTTCACCATAGCCCTCTATGTGCTTCCAAATATCACTTTGCCAATTCCACAAGAACAGCCTTAGCGAAAGGCTTCATGAAGGGAAAGATGTAACTCTGTGAGATGAATTAACAGAACACAGAGCAGTTTCTCAGAAAGCTTCTTTCCAGTTTTGAACGGAAGATATTTCCTTTTTCACCATAGCCATCTATGGGCTTCCAAATATCCCTTTGCCAATTCCACAAGAAGAGCCTTAGCGAAAGGATTATTGAAGGGAAAGGTGTAACTCTGTGAGTTGAATTAACAGAACACAGAGCAGTTTCTCAGAAAGCTTCTTTCCAGTTTTGAACGGAAGATACTTCGTTTTTCACTATAGCCCTCTATGGGCTTCCAAATATCCCTTTGCCAATTCCACAAGAACAGCCTTAGAGAAGGGCTTATTGAAGGGAAATATGTAACTCTGTGAGATGAATTAAGAGAACACAGAGCAGTTTCTCAGAAAGCTTCTTTCCAGTTTTGAACGGAAGATATTTCCTTTTTCACCATAGCCCTCTATGGGCTTCCAAATATCACTTTGCCAATACCACAATAACAGCCTTAGCGAAAGGCTGCTTGAAGGGAAAGATGTAACTCTGTGAGATGAATTAACAGAACACAGAGCAGTTTCTCAGAAAGCTTCTTTCCAGTTTTGAACGGAAGATATTTCCTTTTTCACCATAGCCCTCTATGAGCTTCCAAATATCCCTTTGCCAATTCCACAAGAACAGTCTTAGCGAAAGGCTTCTTGAAGGGAAAGATGTAACTCTGTGAGATGAATTAACAGAACACAGAGCAGTTTCTCAGAAAGCTTCTTTCCAGTTTTGAACGGAAGATATTTCCTTTTTCACCATAGCCTTCTATGGGCTTCCAAATATCCCTTTGCCAATTCCACAAGAACAGCCTTAGCGAAAGGCTTCTTGAAGGGAAAGATGTAACTCTGTGAGATGAATTAACAGAACACAGAGCAGTTTCTCAGAAAGCTTCTTTCCAGTTTTGAACGGAAGATATTTCCTTTTTCACCATAGCCCTATATGGGCCTCCAAATATCCCTTTGCCAATTCCACAAGTACAGCCTTAGCGAAAGGCTTCTTGAAGGGAAAGATGTAACTCTGTGAGATGAATTAACAGAACACAGAGCAGTTTCTCAGAAAGCTTCTTTCCAGTTTTGAAAGGAAGATACTTCCTTTTTCACCATAGCCCTCTATGGGCTTCCAAATATCACTTTGCCAATTCCAAAAGAACAGCCTTAGCGAAAGGCTTCTTGAAGGGAAAGATGTAACTCTGTGAGATGAATTAACAGAACGCAGAGCAGTTTCTCAGAAAGCTTCTTTCCAGTATTGAACGGAAGATACTTCGTTTTTCACCATAGCCCTCTATGGGCTTCCAAATATCCCTTTGCCGATTCCACAAGAACAGCCTTAGGGAAGGGCTTATTGAAGGGAAATATGTAACTCTGTGAGATGAATTAAGAGAACACAGAGCAGTTTCTCAGAAAGCTTCTTTCCAGTTTTGAACGGAAGATATTTCCTTTTTCACCATAGCCCTCTATGGGCTTCCAAATATCACTTTGCCAATACCACAATAACAGCCTTAGCGAAAGGCTTCTTGAAGGGAAAGATGTAACTCTGTGAGATGAATTAACAGAACACAGAGCAGTTTCTCAGAAAGCTTCTTTCCAGTTTTGAACGGAAGATATTTCCTTTTTCACCATAGCCCTCTATGGGCTTCCAAATATCACTTTGCCAATACCACAATAACAGCCTTAGCGAAAGGCTTCTTGAAGGGAAAGATGTAACTCTGTGAGATGAATTAACAGAACACAGAGCAGTTTCTCAGAAAGCTTCTTTCCAGTTTTGAACGGAAGATATTTCCTTTTTCACCATAGCCCTCTATGAGCTTCCAAATATCCCTTTGCCAATTCCACAAGAACAGTCTTAGCGAAAGGCTTCTTGAAGGGAAAGATGTAACTCTGTGAGATGAATTAACAGAACACAGAGCAGTTTCTCAGAAAGCTTCTTTCCAGTTTTGAACGGAAGATATTTCCTTTTTCACCATAGCCTTCTATGGGCTTCCAAATATCCCTTTGCCAATTCCACAAGAACAGCCTTAGCGAAAGGCTTCTTGAAGGGAAAGATGTAACTCTGTGAGATGAATTAACAGAACACAGAGCAGTTTCTCAGAAAGCTTCTTTCCAGTTTTGAACGGAAGATATTTCCTTTTTCACCATAGCCCTATATGGGCCTCCAAATATCCCTTTGCCAATTCCACAAGTACAGCCTTAGCGAAAGGCTTCTTGAAGGGAAAGATGTAACTCTGTGAGATGAATTAACAGAACGCAGAGCAGTTTCTCAGAAAGCTTCTTTCCAGTATTGAACGGAAGATACTTCGTTTTTCACCATAGCCCTCTATGGGCTTCCAAATATCCCTTTGCCAATTCCACAAGAACAGCCTTAGGGAAGGGCTTATTGAAGGGAAATATGTAACTCTGTGAGATGAATTAAGAGAACACAGAGCAGTTTCTCAGAAAGCTTCTTTCCAGTTTTGAACGGAAGATATTTCCTTTTTCACCATAGCCCTCTATGGGCTTCCAAATATCACTTTGCCAATACCACAATAACAGCCTTAGCGAAAGGCTTCTTGAAGGGAAAGATGTAACTCTGTGAGATGAATTAACAGAACACAGAGCAGTTTCTCAGAAAGCTTCTTTCCAGTTTTGAACGGAAGATATTTCCTTTTTCACCATAGCCCTCTATGAGCTTCCAAATATCCCTTTGCCAATTCCACAAGAACCGCCTTAGCGAAAGGCTTCTTGAAGGGAAAGATGTAACTCTGTGAGATGAATTAACAGAACACAGAGCAGTTTCTCAGAAAGCTTCTTTCCAGTTTTGAACGGAAGATATTTCCTTTTTCACCATAGCCTTCTATGGGCTTCCAAATATCCCTTTGCCAATTCCACAAGAACAGCCTTAGCGAAAGGCTTCTTGAAGGGAAAGATGTAACTCTGTGAGATGAATTAACAGAACACAGAGCAGTTTCACAGAAAGCTTCTTTCCAGTTTTGAACGGAAGATATTTCCTCTTTCACCATAGCCCTATATGGGCCTCCAAATATCCCTTTGCGAATTCCACAAGTACAGCCTTAGCGAAAGGCTTCTTGAAGGGAAAGATGTAACTCTGTGAGATGAATTAACAGAACACACAGCAGTTTCTCAGAAAGCTTCTTTCTAGTTTTGAAAGGAAGATACTTCCTTTTTCACCATAGCCCTCTATGGGCTTCCAAATATCACTTTGCCAATTCCACAAGAACAGCCTTAGCCAAAGGCTTCTTGAAGGGAAAGATGTAACTCTGTGAGATGAATTAACAGAACAAAGAGCAGTTTCTCAGAAAGCTTCTTTCCAGTTTCGAACGGAAGATATTTCGTTTTTCACCATAGCCCTCTATGGGCTTCCAAATATCATTTTGCCAACTCCACAAGAACAGCCTCTGCGAAAGGTTTCTTGAAGGGAAAGATGTAACTCTGTGATTTGAATTAACAGAACACAGAGCAGTTTCTCAGAAAGCTTCTCTCCAGTTTTGAACGGAAGATACTTCCTTTTTCACCATAGCCCTCTATGGGCTTCCAAATATCCCTTTGCCAACTCCACAAGAACAGCCTTAGCGAAAGGCTTCTTGAATTGAAAGATGTAACTCTGTGAGATGAAATAACAGAACACAGAGCAGTTTCTCAGAAAGTTTCTTTCCAGTATTGAACGCAAGATGTTTCCTTTTTCACCGTAGTCCTCTGTGGCCTTCCAAATATCACTTTGCCAATTCCACAAGAACAGTCTTAGCGAAAGGCTTCTTGAAAGCAAAGATGTAGCTCTGTGAGATGAATTAACAGAACACAGAGCAGTTTCTCAGAAAGCCTCTTTCCAGTTTTGAACGGAAGATACTTCCTTTTTCACCATAGCCCTCTATGGGCTTCCAAATATCACTTTGCCCATTCCACAAGAACAGCCTTAGCGAAAGGCTTCTTGAAGGGAAAGATGTAACTCTTAGAGATGAATTAACAGAACACAGAGCAGTTTCTCAGAAAGCTTCTTTCCAATATTGAACGCAAGATATTTCCTTTTTCACCGTAGCCCTCCATGGGCTTCCAAATATCACTTTGCCAATTCCACAAGAACAGCCTTAGCGAAAGGCTTCTTGAAGGGAAATATGTAACTCGGTGAGATGAATTAACAGAACACAGAGCAGTTTCTCAGAAAGCTTCTTTCCAGTATTGAACGCAAGATATTTCCTTTTTCACCATAGCCCTCTATGTGCTTCCAAATATCACTTTGCCAATTCCACAAGAACAGCCTTAGCGAAAGGCTTCATGAAGGGAAAGATGTAACTCTGTGAGATGAATTAACAGAACACAGAGCAGTTTCTCAGAAAGCTTCTTTCCAGTTTTGAACGGAAGATATTTCCTTTTTCACCATAGCCATCTATGGGCTTCCAAATATCCCTTTGCCAATTCCACAAGAACAGCCTTAGCGAAAGGCTTCTTGAAGGGAAAGATGTTACTCTGTGAGATGAATTAACAGAACACAGAGCAGTTTCTCAGAAAGCTTCTTTCCAGTTTTGAACGGAAGATATTTCCTTTTTCACCATAGCCCTCTATGGGCTTCCAAATATCCCTTTGCCATTTCCACAAGAACAGCCTTAGCGAAAGGCTTCTTGAAGGGAAAGATGTAACTCTGTGAGATGAATTAACAGAACACAGAGCAGTTTCTCAGAAAGCTTCTTTCCAGTTTTGAACGTAAGATATTTCCTTTTTCACCATAGCCCTCTATGGGCTTCCAAATATCACTTTGCCAACTCCACAAGAACAGCCTTAGCGAAAGGCTTCTTGAAGGGAAAGATGTAACACTGTGGGTTGAATTAACAGAACAAAGAGCAGTTTCTCAGAAAGCTTCTTTCCAGTTTTGAACGGAAGATATTTCGTTTTTCACCATAGCCCTCTATGGGCTTCCAAATATCATTTTGCCAACTCCACAAGAACAGCCTCAGCGAAAGGTTTCTTGAAGGGAAAGATGTAACTCTGTGATTTGAATTAACAGAACACAGAGCAGTTTCTCAGAAAGCTTCTCTCCAGTTTTGAACGGAAGATACTTCCTTTTTCACCATAGCCCTCTATGGGCTTCCAAATATCCCTTTGCCAACTCCACAAGAACAGCCTTAGCGAAAGGCTTCTTGAATTGAATGATGTAACTCTGTGAGATGAAATAACAGAACACAGAGCAGTTTCTCAGAAAGTTTCTTTCCAGTATTGAACGCAAGATATTTCCTTTTTCACCGTAGTCCTCTGTGGCCTTCCAAATATCACTTTGCCAATTCCACAAGAACAGTCTTAGCGAAAGGCTTCTTGAAGGCAAAGATGTAGCTCTGTGAGATGAATTAACAGAACACAGAGCAGTTTCTCAGAAAGCTTCTTTCCAGTTTTGAACGGAAGATATTTCCTTTTTCACCATAGCCCTCTATGGGCTTCCAAATATCCCTTTCCCAATTCCACAAGAACAGCCTTAGCGAAAGGCTTCTTGAAGGGAAAGATGTAACTCTGTGAGATGAATTAACAGAACACAGAGCAGTTTCTCAGAAAGCTTCTTTCCAGTATTGAACGCAAGATATTTCCTTTTTTCAGTATCCCTCCATGGACTTCCAAATATCACTTTGCCAATTCCAAAAGAACAGCCCTAGCGAAAGGCTTCTTGAAGGGAAAGATGTAACTCTGTGAGATGAATTAACAGAACACAGAGCAGTTTCTCAGAAATCTTCTTTCCAGTTTTTAACGGAAGATATTTCCTTTTTCACCATAGCCCTATATGGGCTTCCAAATATCACTTTGCCAATTCCACAAGAACAGCCTTAGCGAAAGGCTTCTTTAAGGGAAAGATGTAACTCTGTGAGATGAATTAACAGAACACAGAGCAGTTTCTCAGAAAGCTTCTTTCCAGTTTTGAAAGGAAGATACTTCCTTTTTCACCATAGCCCTCTATGGGCTTCCAAATATCCCTTTGCCCATTCCACAAGAACAGCCTTAGCGAAAGGCTTCTTGAAGGGAAAGATGTAACTCTGTGAGAAAAATTAACAGAACACAGAGCAGTTTCTCAGAAAGCTTCTTTCCTTTTTTGAACGGAGGATACTTCCTTTTTTCACCATAGGCCTCTATGGGCTTCCAAATATCACTTTGCCAATTCCACAAGAACAGCCTTAGCGATAGGGTTCTTGAAGGGAAAGATGTAACTCGGTGAGATGAATTAACGGAACACAGAGCAGTTTCTCAGAAAGCTTCTTTCCAGTTTTGAACGGAAGTTATTTCCTTTTTCACCATAGCCCTCTATGGGCTTCCAAATATCACTTTGCCAATTCCACAAGAACAGCCTTAGCGAAAGGCTTCTTGAAGGGAAAGATGTAATTCTGTGCCATGAATTAACAGAACACAGAGCAGTTTCTCAGAAAGCTTCTTTCCAATATTGAACGCAAGATATTTCCTTTTTCACAGTAGCCCTCCATGGTCTTCCAAATATCACTTTGCAAGTTCCACAAGAACAGCCTTAGCGAAAGGCTTCTTGAAGGGAAAGATGTAACTCTGTGAGTTGAATTAACAGAACACAGAGCAGTTTCTCAGAAAGCTTCTTTCCAGTTTTGAACGGAAGATATTTCCTTTATCACCATAGCAATCTACGGGCTTCCAAATATCACTTTGCCAATTCCACAAGAACAGCCTTAGCGAAGGTCTTATTGAAGGGAAAGATGTAAATCTGTGAGATGAATTAACAGAACACAGAGCAGTTTCTCAGAAAGCTTCTTTCCAGTTTTGAACGGAAGATATTTCCTTTTTCACCATAGCCCTCTATGGGCTTCCAAATATCACTTTGCCAATTCCATAAGAACAACCTTAGCGAAAGGCTTCTTGAAGGGAAAGATGTAACTCTCTGAGATGAATTAACAGAACACAGAGCAGTTTCTCAGAAAGCTTCTTTCCAGTTTTGAACGGAAGTTATTTCCTTTTTCACAATAGCCCTCTATGGGCTTCCAAATATCCCTTTGCCAAATCCACAAGAACAGCCTTAGCGAAAGGCTTCTTGAAGGGAAAGATGTAACTCTGTGAGGTGAATTAACAGAACACAGAGCAGTTTCTCAGAAAGCTTCTTTCCAGTTTTGAACGGAAGATATTTCCTTTTTCACCATAGCCCTCTATGGGCTTCCAAATATCCCTTTGCCAATTCCACAAGAACAGCCTTAGCGAAAGGCTTCTTGAAGGGAAAGATGTAACTCTGTGATATGAATTAACAGAACACAGAGCAGTTTCTCAGAAAGCTTCTTTCCAGTTTTGAACGGAAGATATTTCCTTTTTCACCATAGCCCTCTATGGGCTTCCAAATATCACTTTGCCAACTCCACAAGAAAAGCCTTAGCGAAAGGCTTCTTGAGGGGAAAGATGTAACTCTGTGAGATGAATTAACAGAACACAGAGCAGTTTCTCAGAAAGCTTCTTTCCAGTTTTGAACGGAAGTTATTTCCTTTTTCACTATAGCCCTCTATGGGCTTCCAAATATCCCTTTGCCAATTCCACAAGAACAGCCTTAGCGAAAGGCTTCTTGAAGGGAAAGATGTAACTCTGTGAGATGAATTAACAGAACACAGAGCAGTTTCTCAGAAAGCTTCTTTCCAGTTTTGAACGGAAGATATTTCCTTTTTCACCATTGCCCTCTATGGGCTTCCAAATATCACTTTGCCAATTCCACAAGAACAGACTTAGCGAAAGGCTTCTTGAAGGGAAAGATGTAACTCTGTGAGATGAATTAACAGAACACAGAGCAGTTTCTCAGAAAGCTTCTTTCCAGTATTGAACGCAAAATATTTCCTTTTTCACCGTAGCCCTCCATGGGCTTCCAAATATCACTTTGCCAATTCCACAAGAACAGCCTTAGCGAAAGGCTTCTTGAAGGGAAATATGTAACTCGGTGACATGAATTAACAGAACACAGAGCAGTTTCTCAGAAAGCTTCTTTCCAGTATTGAACGCAAGAAATTTCCTTTTTCACCATAGCCCTCTATGTGCTTCCAAATATCACTTTGCCAATTCCACAAGAACAGCCTTAGCGAAAGGCTTCATGAAGGGAAAGATGTAACTCTGTGAGATGAATTAACAGAACACAGAGCAGTTTCTCAGAAAGCTTCTTTCCAGTTTTGAACGGAAGATATTTCCTTTTTCACCATAGCCATCTATTGGCTTCCAAATATCCCTTTGCCAATTCCACAAGAAGAGCCTTAGCGAAATGATTATTGAAGGGAAAGGTGTAACTCTGTGAGTTGAATTAACAGAACACAGAGCAGTTTCTCAGAAAGCTTCTTTCCAGTTTTGAACGGAAGATACTTCGTTTTTCACTATAGCCCTCTATGGGCTTCCAAATATCCCTTTGCCAATTCCACAAGAACAGCCTTAGAGAAGGGCTTATTGAAGGGAAATATGTAACTCTGTGAGATGAATTAAGAGAACACAGAGCAGTTTCTCAGAAAGCTTCTTTCCAGTTTTGAACGGAAGATATTTCCTTTTTCACCATAGCCCTCTATGGGCTTCCAAATATCACTTTGCCAATACCACAATAACAGCCTTAGCGAAAGGCTGCTTGAAGGGAAAGATGTAACTCTGTGAGATGAATTAACAGAACACAGAGCAGTTTCTCAGAAAGCTTCTTTCCAGTTTTGAACGGAAGATATTTCCTTTTTCACCATAGCCCTCTATGAGCTTCCAAATATCCCTTTGCCAATTCCACAAGAACAGTCTTAGCGAAAGGCTTCTTGAAGGCAAAGATGTAGCTCTGTGAGATGAATTAACAGAACACAGAGCAGTTTCTCAGAAAGCTTCTTTCCAGTTTTGAACGGAAGATATTTCCTTTTTCACCATAGCCCTCTATGGGCTTCCAAATATCACTTTGCCAATTCCACAAGAACAGCCTTAGCGAAAGGCTTCTTGAAGGGAAAGATGTAACTCTGTGAGATGAATTAACAGAACACAGAGCAGTTTCTCAGAAAGCTTCTTTCCAGTATTGAACGCAAGATATTTCCTTTTTCACCGTAGCCCTCTGTGGCCTTCGAAATATCACTTTGCCAATTCCACAAGAACAGTCTTAGCGAAAGGCTTCTTGAAGGGAAAGATGTAACTCTGTGAGATGAAATAACAGAACACAGAGCAGTTTCTCAGAAAGCTTCTTTCCAGTTTTGAACGGAAGATATTTCCTTTTTCACCATAGCCCTGTATGGGCTTCCAAGTATCACTTTGCCAATTCCACAAGAACAGCCTTAGCGAAAGGCTTCTTGAAGGGAAAGATGTAACTCTGTGAGATGAATTAACAGAACACAGAGCATTTTCTCAGAAATCTTCTTTCCAGTTTTGAACGGAAGATATTTCCTTTTTCACCATAGCCCTATATTGGCTTCCAAATATCACTTTGCCAATTGCACAAGAACAGCCTTAGCGAAAGGCTTCTTGAAGGGAAAGATGTAACTCTGTGAGATGAATTAACATAACACAGAGCAGTTTCTCAGAAAGCTTCTTTCCAGTTTTGAAAGGAAAATACTTCCTTTTTCACCATAGCCCTCTAAGGGCTTCCAAATATCCCGTTGCCAATTCCACAAGAACAGCCTTAGCGAAAGGCTTCTTGAAGGGAAAGATGTAACTCTGTGAGATGAATTAACAGAACGCAGAGCAGTTTCTCAGAAAGCTTCTTTCCAGTTTTGAACGGAAGATATTTCCTTTTTCACCATTGCCCTCTATGGGCTTCCAAATATCACTTTGCCAATTCCACAAGAACAGCCTAAGAGAAGGGCTTTTTGAAGGGAAAGATGTAAGTCTGTGAGATGAATTAACAGAACACAGAGCAGTTTCTCAGAAAGCTTCTTTCCAGTTTTGAACGGAAGATACTTCCTTTTTCACCATAGCCCTCTATGGGCTTCCAAATATCACTTTGCCCATTCCACAAGAACAGCCTTAGCGAAAGGCTTCTTGAAGGGAAAGATGTAACTCTTAGAGATGAATTAACAGAACACAGAGCAGTTTCTCAGAAAGCTTCTTTCCAGTTTTGAACGGAAGATATTTCCTTTATCACCATAGCAATCTACGGGCTTCCAAATATCACTTTGCCAATTCCACAAGAACAGCCTTAGCGAAGGTCTTATTGAAGGGAAAGATGTAACTCTGTGAGATGAATTAACAGAACACAGATCAGTTTCTCAGAAAGCTTCTTTCCAGTTTTGAACGGAAGATATTTCCTTTTTCACCATAGCCCTCTATGGGCTTCCAAACATCACTTTGCCAATTCCATAAGAACAACCTTAGCGAAAGGCTTCTTGAAGTTAAAGATATAACTCTCTGAGATGAATTAACAGAACACAGAGCAGTTTCTCAGAAAGCTTCTTTCCAGTTTTGAACGGAAGTTATTTCCTTTTTCACAATAGCCCTCTATGGGCTTCCAAATATCCCTTTGCCAAATCCACAAGAACAGCCTTAGCGAAAGGCTTCTTGAAGGGAAAGATGTAACTCTGAGAGATGAATTAACAGAACACAGAGCAGTTTCTCAGAAAGCTTCTTTCCAGTTTTGAACGGAAGATATTTCCTTTTTCACCATAGCCCTCTATGGGCTTCCAAATATCACTTTGCCAATTCCACAAGAACAGACTTAGCGAAAGGCTTCTTGAAGGGAAAGATGTAACTCTGTGAGATGAATTAACAGAACACAGAGCAGTTTCTCAGAAAGCTTCTTTCCAATATTGAACGCAAGATATTTCCTTTTTCACCGTAGCCCTCCATGGGCTTCCAAATATCACTTTGCCAATTCCACAAGAACAGCCTTAGCGAAAGGCTTCTTGAAGGGAAATATGTAACTCGGTGAGATGAATTAACAGAACACAGAGCAGTTTCTCAGAAAGCTTCTTTCCAGTATTGAACGCAAGATATTTCCTTTTTCACCATAGCCCTCTATGTGCTTCCAAATATCACTTTGCCAATTCCACAAGAACAGCCTTAGCGAAAGGCTTCATGAAGGGAAAGATGTAACTCTGTGAGATGAATTAACAGAACACAGAGCAGTTTCTCAGAAAGCTTCTTTCCAGTTTTGAACGGAAGATATTTCCTTTTTCACCATAGCCTTCTATGGGCTTCCAAATATCCCTTTGCCAATTCCACAAGAACAGCCTTAGCGAAAGGCTTCTTGAAGGGAAAGATGTAACTCTGTGAGATGAATTAACAGAACACAGAGCAGTTTCTCAGAAAGCTTCTTTCCAGTTTTGAACGGAAGATATTTCCTTTTTCACCATAGCCCTATATGGGCCTCCAAATATCCCTTTGCCAATTCCACAAGTACAGCCTTAGCGAAAGGCTTCTTGAAGGGAAAGATGTAACTCTGTGAGATGAATTAACAGAACACAGAGCAGTTTCTCAGAAAGCTTCTTTCCAGTTTTGAACGGAAGATATTTCCTTTTTCACCATAGCCCTCTATGGGCTTCCAAATATCACTTTGCCAACTCCACAAGAACAGCCTTA
This sequence comes from Chlorocebus sabaeus, assembly GCF_047675955.1. Taxonomy (NCBI): domain Eukaryota; kingdom Metazoa; phylum Chordata; class Mammalia; order Primates; family Cercopithecidae; genus Chlorocebus; species Chlorocebus sabaeus. The sequence goes on from NW_027327633.1 coordinate 189,299, forward strand.
GCGAAAGGCTTCTTGAAGGGAAAGATGTAACTCTGTGAGATGAATTAACAGAACACAGAGCAGTTTCTCAGAAAGCTTCTTTCCAGTTTTGAACGGAAGTTATTTCCTTTTTCAATATAGCCCTCTATGGGCTTCCAAATATCCCTTTGCCAATTCCACAAGAACAGCCTTAGCGAAAGGCTTCTTGAAGGGAAAGATGTAACTCTGTGAGATGAATTAACAGAACACAGAGCAGTTTCTCAGAAAGCTTCTTTCCAGTTTTGAACGGAAGATATTTCCTTTTTCACCATAGCCCTCTATGGGCTTCCAAATATCACTTTGCCAATTCCACAAGAACAGACTTAGCGAAAGGCTTCTTGAAGGGAAAGATGTAACTCTGTGAGATGAATTAACAGAACACAGAGCAGTTTCTCAGAAAGCTTCTTTCCAGTATTGAACGCAAAATATTTCCTTTTTCACCGTAGCCCTCCATGGGCTTCCAAATATCACTTTGCCAATTCCACAAGAACAGCCTTACCGAAAGGCTTCTTGAAGGGAAATATGTAACTCGGTGAGATGAATTAACAGAACACAGAGCAGTTTCTCAGAAAGCTTCTTTCCAGTTTTGAACGGAAGATGTTTCCTTTTTCACCATAGCCATCTATGGGCTTCCAAATATCCCTTTGCCAATTCCACAAGAAGAGCCTTAGCGAAAGGATTATTGAAGGGAAAGGTGTAACTCTGTGAGTTGAATTAACAGAACACAGAGCAGTTTCTCAGAAAGCTTCTTTCCAGTTTTGAACGGAAGATACTTCGTTTTTCACTATAGCCCTCTATGGGCTTCCAAATATCCCTTTGCCAATTCCACAAGAACAGCCTTAGAGAAGGGCTTATTGAAGGGAAATATGTAACTCTGTGAGATGAATTAAGAGAACACAGAGCAGTTTCTCAGAAAGCTTCTTTCCAGTTTTGAACGGAAGATATTTCCTTTTTCACCATAGCCCTCTATGGGCTTCCAAATATCACTTTGCCAATACCACAATAACAGCCTTAGCGAAAGGCTTCTTGAAGGGAAAGATGTAACTCTGTGAGATGAATTAACAGAACACAGAGCAGTTTCTCAGAAAGCTTCTTTCCAGTATTGAACGCAAGAAATTTCCTTTTTCACCATAGCCCTCTATGTGCTTCCAAATATCACTTTGCCAATTCCACAAGAACAGCCTTAGCGAAAGGCTTCATGAAGGGAAAGATGTAACTCTGTGAGATGAATTAACAGAACACAGAGCAGTTTCTCAGAAAGCTTCTTTCCAGTTTTGAACGGAAGATATTTCCTTTTTCACCATAGCCATCTATGGGCTTCCAAATATCCCTTTGCCAATTCCACAAGAAGAGCCTTAGCGACAGGATTATTGAAGGGAAAGGTGTAACTCTGTGAGTTGAATTAACAGAACACAGAGCAGTTTCTCAGAAAGCTTCTTTCCAGTTTTGAACGGAAGATACTTCGTTTTTCACTATAGCCCTCTATGGGCTTCCAAATATCCCTTTGCCAATTCCACAAGAACAGCCTTAGAGAAGGGCTTATTGAAGGGAAATATGTAACTCTGTGAGATGAATTAAGAGAACACAGAGCAGTTTCTCAGAAAGCTTCTTTCCAGTTTTGAACGGAAGATATTTCCTTTTTCACCATAGCCCTCTATGGGCTTCCAAATATCACTTTGCCAATACCACAATAACAGCCTTAGCGAAAGGCTGCTTGAAGGGAAAGATGTAACTCTGTGAGATGAATTAACAGAACACAGAGCAGTTTCTCAGAAAGCTTCTTTCCAGTTTTGAACGGAAGATATTTCCTTTTTCACCATAGCCCTCTATGAGCTTCCAAATATTCCTTTGCCAATTCCACAAGAACAGTCTTAGCGAAAGGCTTCTTGAAGGGAAAGATGTAACTCTGTGAGATGAATTAACAGAACACAGAGCAGTTTCTCAGAAAGCTTCTTTCCAGTTTTGAACGGAAGATATTTCCTTTTTCACCATAGCCTTCTATGGGCTTCCAAATATCCCTTTGCCTATTCCACAAGAACAGCCTTAGCGAAAGGCTTCTTGAAGGGAAAGATGTAACTCTGAGAGATGAATTAACAGAACACAGAGCAGTTTCTCAGAAAGCTTCTTTCCAGTTTTGAACGGAAGATATTTCCTTTTTCACCATAGCCCTCTATGGGCTTCCAAATATCACTTTGCCAATTCCACAAGAACAGACTTAGCGAAAGGCTTCTTGAAGGGAAAGATGTAACTCTGTGAGATGAATTAACAGAACACAGAGCAGTTTCTCAGAAAGCTTCTTTCCAATATTGAACGCAAGATATTTCCTTTTTCACCGTAGCCCTCCATGGGCTTCCAAATATCACTTTGCCAATTCCACAAGAACAGCCTTAGCGAAAGGCTTCTTGAAGGGAAATATGTAACTCGGTGAGATGAATTAACAGAACACAGAGCAGTTTCTCAGAAAGCTTCTTTCCAGTATTGAACGCAAGATATTTCCTTTTTCACCATAGCCCTCTATGTGCTTCCAAATATCACTTTGCCAATTCCACAAGAACAGCCTTAGCGAAAGGCTTCATGAAGGGAAAGATGTAACTCTGTGAGATGAATTAACAGAACACAGAGCAGTTTCTCAGAAAGCTTCTTTCCAGTTTTGAACGGAAGATATTTCCTTTTTCACCATAGCCATCTATGGGCTTCCAAATATCCCTTTGCCAATTCCACAAGAACAGCCTTAGCGAAAGGCTTCTTGAAGGGAAAGATGTAACTCTGGGAGATGAATTAACAGAACACAGAGCAGTTTCTCAGAAAGCTTCTTTCCAGTTTTGAACGGAAGATATTTCCTTTTTCACCATAGCCCTCTATGGGCTTCCAAATATCCCTTTGCCATTTCCACAAGAACAGCCTTAGCGAAAGGCTTCTGGAAGGGAAAGATGTAACTCTGTGAGATGAATTAACAGAACACAGAGCAGTTTCTCAGAAAGCTTCTTTCCAGTTTTGAACGTAAGATATTTCCTTTTTCACCATAGCCCTCTATGGGCTTCCAAATATCACTTTGCCAACTCCACAAGAACAGCCTTAGCGAAAGGCTTCTTGAAGGGAAAGATGTAACACTGTGGGTTGAATTAACAGAACAAAGAGCAGTTTCTCAGAAAGCTTCTTTCCAGTTTTGAACGGAAGATATTTCGTTTTTCACCATAGCCCTCTATGGGCTTCCAAATATCATTTTGCCAACTCCACAAGAACAGCCTCAGCGAAAGGTTTCTTGAAGGGAAAGATGTAACTCTGTGATTTGAATTAACAGAACACAGAGCAGTTTCTCAGAAAGCTTCTCTCCAGTTTTGAACGGAAGATACTTCCTTTTTCACCATAGCCCTCTATGGGCTTCCAAATATCCCTTTGCCAACTCCACAAGAACAGCCTTAGCGAAAGGCTTCTTGAATTGAATGATGTAACTCTGTGAGATGAAATAACAGAACACAGAGCAGTTTCTCAGAAAGTTTCTTTCCAGTATTGAACGCAAGATATTTCCTTTTTCACCGTAGTCCTCTGTGGCCTTCCAAATATCACTTTGCCAATTCCACAAGAACAGTCTTAGCGAAAGGCTTCTTGAAGGCAAAGATGTAGCTCTGTGAGATGAATTAACAGAACACAGAGCAGTTTCTCAGAAAGCTTCTTTCCAGTTTTGAGCGGAAGATATTTCCTTTTTCACCATAGCCCTCTATGGGCTTCCAAATATCCCTTTGCCAATTCCACAAGAACAGCCTTAGCGAAAGGCTTCTTGAAGGGAAAGATGTAACTCTGTGAGATGAATTAACAGAACACAGAGCAGTTTCTCAGAAAGCTTCTTTCCAGTATTGAACGCAAGATATTTCCTTTTTTCAGTATCCCTCCATGGACTTCCAAATATCACTTTGCCAATTCCAAAAGAACAGCCTTAGCGAAAGGCTTCTTGAAGGGAAAGATGTAACTCTGTGAGATGAATTAACAGAACACAGAGCAGTTTCTCAGAAATCTTCTTTCCAGTTTTTAACGGAAGATATTTCCTTTTTCACCATAGCCCTATATGGGCTTCCAAATATCACTTTGCCAATTCCACAAGAACAGCCTTAGCGAAAGGCTTCTTTAAGGGAAAGATGTAACTCTGTGAGATGAATTAACAGAACAGAGAGCAGTTTCTCAGAAAGCTTCTTTCCAGTTTTGAAAGGAAGATACTTCCTTTTTCACCATAGCCCTCTATGGGCTTCCAAATATCCCTTTGCCCATTCCACAAGAACAGCCTTAGCGAAAGGCTTCTTGAAGGGAAAGATGTAACTCTGTGAGAAAAATTAACAGAACACAGAGCAGTTTCTCAGAAAGCTTCTTTCCAGTTTTGAACGGAGGATACTTCCTTTTTTCACCATAGGCCTCTATGGGCTTCCAAATATCACTTTGCCAATTCCACAAGAACAGCCTTAGCGATAGGGTTCTTGAAGGGAAAGATGTAACTCGGTGAGATGAATTAACGGAACACAGAGCAGTTTCTCAGAAAGCTTCTTTCCAGTTTTGAACGGAATTTATTTCCTTTTTCACCATAGCCCTCTATGGGCTTCCAAATATCACTTTGCCAATTCCACAAGAACAGCCTTAGCGAAAGGCTTATTGAAGGGAAAGATGTAATTCTGTGCCATGAATTAACAGAACACAGAGCAGTTTCTCAGAAAGCTTCTTTCCAATATTGAACGCAAGATATTTCCTTTTTCACAGTAGCCCTCCATGGTCTTCCAAATATCACTTTGCAAGTTCCACAAGAACAGCCTTAGCGAAAGGCTTCTTGAAGGGAAAGATGTAACTCTGTGAGATGAATTAACAGAACACAGAGCAGTTTCTCAGAAAGCTTCTTTCCAGTTTTGAACGGAAGATAATTCCTTTATCACCATAGCAATCTACGGGCTTCCAAATATCACTTTGCCAATTCCACAAGAACAGCCTTAGCGAAGGTCTTATTGAAGGGAAAGATGTAACTCTGTGAGATGAATTAACAGAACACAGAGCAGTTTCTCGGAAAGCTTCTTTCCAGTTTTGAACGGAAGATATTTCCTTTTTCACCATAGCCCTCTATGGGCTTCCAAATATCACTTTGCCAATTCCATAAGAACAACCTTAGCGAAAGGCTTCTTGAAGGGAAAGATGTAACTCTCTGAGATGAATTAACAGAACACAGAGCAGTTTCTCAGAAAGCTTCTTTCCAGTTTTGAACGGAAGTTATTTCCTTTTTCACAATAGCCCTCTATGGGCTTCCAAATATCCCTTTGCCAAATCCACAAGAACAGCCTTAGCGAAAGGCTTCTTGAAGGGAAAGATGTAACTCTGTGAGATGAATTAACAGAACACAGAGCAGTTTCTCAGAAAGCTTCTTTCCAGTTTTGAACGGAAGATATTTCCTTTTTCACCATAGCCCTCTATGGGCTTCCAAATATCCCTTTGCCAATTCCACAAGAACAGCCTTAGCGAAAGGCTTCTTGAAGGGAAAGATGTAACTCTGTGATATGAATTAACAGAACACAGAGCAGTTTCTCAGAAAGCTTCTTTCCAGTTTTGAACGGAAGATATTTCCTTTTTCACCATAGCCCTCTATGGGCTTCCAAATATCCCTTTGCCAATTCCACAAGAACAGCCTTAGCGAAAGGCTTCTTGAAGGGAAAGATGTAACTCTGTGAGATGAATTAACAGAACACAGAGCAGTTTCTCAGAAAGCTTCTTTCCAGTTTTGAACGGAAGATATTTCCTTTTTCACCATTGCCCTCTATGGGCTTCCAAATATCACTTTGCCAATTCCACAAGAACAGACTTAGCGAAAGGCTTCTTGAAGGGAAAGATGTAACTCTGTGAGATGAATTAACAGAACACAGAGCAGTTTCTCAGAAAGCTTCTTTCCAGTATTGAACGCAAAATATTTCCTTTTTCACCGTAGCCCTCCATGGGCTTCCAAATATCACTTTGCCAATTCCACAAGAACAGCCTTAGCGAAAGGCTTCTTGAAGGGAAATATGTAACTCGGTGACATGAATTAACAGAACACAGAGCAGTTTCTCAGAAAGCTTCTTTCCAGTATTGAACGCAAGAAATTTCCTTTTTCACCATAGCCCTCTATGTGCTTCCAAATATCACTTTGCCAATTCCACAAGAACAGCCTTAGCGAAAGGCTTCATGAAGGGAAAGATGTAACTCTGTGAGATGAATTAACAGAACACAGAGCAGTTTCTCAGAAAGCTTCTTTCCAGTTTTGAACGGAAGATATTTCCTTTTTCACCATAGCCATCTATGGGCTTCCAAATATCCCTTTGCCAATTCCACAAGAAGAGCCTTAGCGAAAGGATTATTGAAGGGAAAGGTGTAACTCTGTGAGTTGAATTAACAGAACACAGAGCAGTTTCTCAGAAAGCTTCTTTCCAGTTTTGAACGGAAGATACTTCGTTTTTCACTATAGCCCTCTATGGGCTTCCAAATATCCCTTTGCCAATTCCACAAGAACAGCCTTAGAGAAGGGCTTATTGAAGGGAAATATGTAACTCTGTGAGATGAATTAAGAGAACACAGAGCAGTTTCTCAGAAAGCTTCTTTCCAGTTTTGAACGGAAGATATTTCCTTTTTCACCATAGCCCTCTATGGGCTTCCAAATATCACTTTGCCAATACCACAATAACAGCCTTAGCGAAAGGCTGCTTGAAGGGAAAGATGTAACTCTGTGAGATGAATTAACAGAACACAGAGCAGTTTCTCAGAAAGCTTCTTTCCAGTTTTGAACGGAAGTTATTTCCTTTTTCACTATAGCCCTCTATGGGCTTCCAAATATCCCTTTGCCAATTCCACAAGAACAGCCTTAGCGAAAGGCTTCTTGAAGGGAAAGATGTAACTCTGTGAGATGAATTAACAGAACACAGAGCAGTTTCTCAGAAAGCTTCTTTCCAGTTTTGAACGGAAGATATTTCCTTTTTCACCATAGCCCTCTATGGGCTTCCAAATATCCCTTTGCCAATTCCACAAGAACAGCCTTAGCGAAAGGCTTCTTGAAGGGAAAGATGTAACTCTGTGAGATGAATTAACAGAACACAGAGCAGTTTCTCAGAAAGCTTCTTTCCAGTATTGAACGCAAAATATTTCCTTTTTCACCGTAGCCCTCCATGGGCTTCCAAATATCACTTTGCCAATTCCACAAGAACAGCCTTACCGAAAGGCTTCTTGAAGGGAAATATGTAACTCGGTGAGATGAATTAACAGAACACAGAGCAGTTTCTCAGAAAGCTTCTTTCCAGTATTGAACGCAAGAAATTTCCTTTTTCACCATAGCCCTCTATGTGCTTCCAAATATCACTTTGCCAATTCCACAAGAACAGCCTTAGCGAAAGGCTTCATGAAGGGAAAGATGTAACTCTGTGAGATGAATTAACAGAACACAGAGCAGTTTCTCAGAAAGCTTCTTTCCAGTTTTGAACGGAAGATATTTCCTTTTTCACCATAGCCATCTATGGGCTTCCAAATATCCCTTTGCCAATTCCACAAGAAGAGCCTTAGCGAAAGGATTATTGAAGGGAAAGGTGTAACTCTGTGAGTTGAATTAACAGAACACAGAGCAGTTTCTCAGAAAGCTTCTTTCCAGTTTTGAACGGAAGATACTTCGTTTTTCACTATAGCCCTCTATGGGCTTCCAAATATCCCTTTGCCAATTCCACAAGAACAGCCTTAGAGAAGGGCTTATTGAAGGGAAATATGTAACTCTGTGAGATGAATTAAGAGAACACAGAGCAGTTTCTCAGAAAGCTTCTTTCCAGTTTTGAACGGAAGATATTTCCTTTTTCACCATAGCCCTCTATGGGCTTCCAAATATCACTTTGCCAGTACCACAATAACAGCCTTAGCGAAAGGCTTCTTGAAGGGAAAGATGTAACTCTGTGACATGAATTAACAGAACACAGAGCAGTTTCTCAGAAAGCTTCTTTCCAGTATTGAACGCAAGAAATTTCCTTTTTCACCATAGCCCTCTATGTGCTTCCAAATATCACTTTGCCAATTCCACAAGAACAGCCTTAGCGAAAGGCTTCATGAAGGGAAAGATGTAACTCTGTGAGATGAATTAACAGAACACAGAGCAGTTTCTCAGAAAGCTTCTTTCCAGTTTTGAACGGAAGATATTTCCTTTTTCACCATAGCCATCTATGGGCTTCCAAATATCCCTTTGCCAATTCCACAAGAAGAGCCTTAGCGACAGGATTATTGAAGGGAAAGGTGTAACTCTGTGAGTTGAATTAACAGAACACAGAGCAGTTTCTCAGAAAGCTTCTTTCCAGTTTTGAACGGAAGATACTTCGTTTTTCACTATAGCCCTCTATGGGCTTCCAAATATCCCTTTGCCAATTCCACAAGAACAGCCTTAGAGAAGGGCTTATTGAAGGGAAATATGTAACTCTGTGAGATGAATTAAGAGAACACAGAGCAGTTTCTCAGAAAGCTTCTTTCCAGTTTTGAACGGAAGATATTTCCTTTTTCACCATAGCCCTATATGGGCCTCCAAATATCCCTTTGCCAATTCCACAAGTACAGCCTTAGCGAAAGGCTTCTTGAAGGGAAAGATGTAACTCTGTGAGATGAATTAACAGAACACAGAGCAGTTTCTCAGAAAGCTTCTTTCCAGTTTTGAACGGAAGATATTTCCTTTTTCACCATAGCCCTCTATGGGCTTCCAAATATCACTTTGCCAACTCCACAAGAACAGCCTTAGCGAAAGGCTTCTTGAAGGGAAAGATGTAACTCTGTGAGATGAATTAACAGAACACAGAGCAGTTTCTCAGAAAGCTTCTTTCCAGTTTTGAACGGAAGTTATTTCCTTTTTCACTATAGCCCTCTATGGGCTTCCAAATATCCCTTTGCCAATTCCACAAGAACAGCCTTAGGGAAAGGCTTCTTGAAGGGAAAGATGTAACTCTGTGAAATGAATTAACAGGACACAGAGCAGTTTCTCAGAAAGCTTCTTTCCAGTTTTGAACGGAAGATATTTCCTTTTTCACCATAGCCCTCTATGGGCTTCCAAATATCACTTTGCCAATTCCACAAGAACAGCCTTAGCGAAAGACTTCTTGAAGGGAAAGATGTATCTCTGTGAGATGAATTAACAGAACACAGAGCAGTTTCTCAGAAAGCTTCTTTCCAGTTTTAAACGGAAGATATTTCGTTTTTCACCATAGCCCTCTATGGGCTTCCAAATATCCCTTTGCCAATTCAACAAGAACAGCCTTAGCGAAAGGCTTCTTGAAGGGAAAGATGTAACTCTGTGAGATGAATTAACAGAACTCAGGGCAGTTTCTCAGAAACCTTCTTTCCAGTTTTGAACGGAAGATATTTCCTTTTTCACCGTAGCCCTCTAGGTGCTTCCAAATATCACTGTACCAATTCCACAAGAACAGCCTTAGCGAAAGGCTTCTTGAAGGGAAAGATGTAACTCTGTGAGATGAATTAACAGAACACAGAGCAGTTTCTCAGAAAGCTTCTTTCCAGTTTTGAACGGAAGATATTTCCTTTTTCACCGTAGCCCTATATGGGCCTCCAAATATCCCTTTGTCAATTCCACAAGAACAGCCTCAGCGAAAGGCTTCTTGAAGGGAAAGATGTAACTCGTTGAGATGAATTAACAGAACACAGAGCAGTTTCTCAGAAAGCTTCTTTCCAGTTTTGAACGGAAGATATTTCCTTTTTCACCTTTGCCCTCTATGGGCTTCCAAATATCACTTTGCCAATTCCACAAGAACAGACTTAGCGAAAGGCTTCTTGAAGGGAAAGATGTAACTCTGTGAGATGAATTAACAGAACACAGAGCAGTTTCTCAGAAAGCTTCTTTCCAGTATTGAACGCAAAATATTTCCTTTTTCACCGTAGCCCTCCATGGGCTTCCAAATATCACTTTGCCAATTCCACAAGAACAGCCTTAGCGAAAGGCTTCTTGAAGGGAAATATGTAACTCGGTGACATGAATTAACAGAACACAGAGCAGTTTCTCAGAAAGCTTCTTTCCAGTATTGAACGCAAGAAATTTCCTTTTTCACCATAGCCCTCTATGTGCTTCCAAATATCACTTTGCCAATTCCACAAGAACAGCCTTAGCGAAAGGCTTCATGAAGGGAAAGATGTAACTCTGTGAGATGAATTAACAGAACACAGAGCAGTTTCTCAGAAAGCTTCTTTCCAGTTTTGAACGGAAGATATTTCCTTTTTCACCATAGCCATCTATTGGCTTCCAAATATCCCTTTGCCAATTCCACAAGAAGAGCCTTAGCGAAAGGATTATTGAAGGGAAAGGTGTAACTCTGTGAGTTGAATTAACAGAACACAGAGCAGTTTCTCAGAAAGCTTCTTTCCAGTTTTGAACGGAAGATACTTCGTTTTTCACTATAGCCCTCTATGGGCTTCCAAATATCCCTTTGCCAATTCCACAAGAACAGCCTTAGAGAAGGGCTTATTGAAGGGAAATATGTAACTCTGTGAGATGAATTAAGAGAACACAGAGCAGTTTCTCAGAAAGCTTCTTTCCAGTTTTGAACGGAAGATATTTCCTTTTTCACCATAGCCCTCTATGGGCTTCCAAATATCACTTTGCCAATACCACAATAACAGCCTTAGCGAAAGGCTGCTTGAAGGGAAAGATGTCACTCTGTGAGATGAATTAACAGAACACAGAGCAGTTTCTCAGAAAGCTTCTTTCCAGTTTTGAACGGAAGATATTTCCTTTTTCACCATAGCCCTCTATGAGCTTCCAAATATCCCTTTGCCAATTCCACAAGAACAGTCTTAGCGAAAGGCTTCTTGAAGGCAAAGATGTAGCTCTGTGAGATGAATTAACAGAACACAGAGCAGTTTCTCAGAAAGCTTCTTTCCAGTTTTGAACGGAAGATATTTCCTTTTTCACCATAGCCCTCTATGGGCTTCCAAATATCACTTTGCCAATTCCACAAGAACAGCCTTAGCGAAAGGCTTCTTGAAGGGAAAGATGTAACTCTGTGAGATGAATTAACAGAACACAGAGCAGTTTCTCAGAAAGCTTCTTTCCAGTATTGAACGCAAGATATTTCCTTTTTCACCATAGCCCTCTATGGGCTTCCAAATATCACTTTGCCAATTCCACAAGAACAGCCTTAGCGAAAGGCTTCTTGAAGGGAAAGATGGAACTCTGTGAGATGAATTAACAGAACACAGAGCAGTTTCTCAGAAAGCTTCTTTCCAGTATTGAACGCAAGATATTTCCTTTTTCACCGTAGCCCTCTGTGGCCTTCCAAATATCACTTTGCCAATTCCACAAGAACAGTCTTAGCGGAAGGCTTCTTGAAGGGAAAGATGTAACTCTGTGAGATGAAATAACAGAACACAGAGCAGTTTCTCAGAAAGCTTCTTTCCAGTTTTGAACGGAAGATATTTCCTTTTTCACCATAGCCCTGTATGGGCTTCCAAGTATCACTTTGCCAATTCCACAAGAACAGCCTTAGCGAAAGGCTTCTTGAAGGGAAAGATGTAACTCTGTGAGATGAATTAACAGAACACAGAGCATTTTCTCAGAAATCTTCTTTCCAGTTTTGAACGGAAGATATTTCCTTTTTCACCATAGCCCTATATTGGCTTCCAAATATCACTTTGCCAATTGCACAAGAACAGCCTTAGCGAAAGGCTTCTTGAAGGGAAAGATGTAACTCTGTGAGATGAATTAACATAACACAGAGCAGTTTCTCAGAAAGCTTCTTTCCAGTTTTGAAAGGAAAATACTTCCTTTTTCACCATAGCCCTCTAAGGGCTTCCAAATATCCCGTTGCCAATTCCACAAGAACAGCCTTAGCGAAAGGCTTCTTGAAGGGAAAGATGTAACTCTGTGAGATGAATTAACAGAACGCAGAGCAGTTTCTCAGAAAGCTTCTTTCCAGTTTTGAACGGAAGATATTTCCTTTTTCACCATTGCCCTCTATGGGCTTCCAAATATCACTTTGCCAATTCCACAAGAACAGCCTAAGAGAAGGGCTTTTTGAAGGGAAAGATGTAAGTCTGTGAGATGAATTAACAGAACACAGAGCAGTTTCTCAGAAAGCTTCTTTCCAGTTTTGAACGGAAGATACTTCCTTTTTCACCATAGCCCTCTATGGGCTTCCAAATATCACTTTGCCCATTCCACAAGAACAGCCTTAGCGAAAGGCTTCTTGAAGGGAAAGATGTAACTCTTAGAGGTGAATTAACAGAACACAGAGCAGTTTCTCAGAAAGCTTCTTTCCAGTTTTGAACGGAAGATATTTCCTTTATCACCATAGCAATCTACGGGCTTCCAAATATCACTTTGCCAATTCCACAAGAACAGCCTTAGCGAAGGTCTTATTGAAGGGAAAGATGTAACTCTGTGAGATGAATTAACAGAACACAGATCAGTTTCTCAGAAAGCTTCTTTCCAGTTTTGAACGGAAGATATTTCCTTTTTCACCATAGCCCTCTATGGGCTTCCAAACATCACTTTGCCAATTCCATAAGAACAACCTTAGCGAAAGGCTTCTTGAAGTTAAAGATATAACTCTCTGAGATGAATTAACAGAACACAGAGCAGTTTCTCAGAAAGCTTCTTTCCAGTTTTGAACGGAAGTTATTTCCTTTTTCACAATAGCCCTCTATGGGCTTCCAAATATCCCTTTGCCAAATCCACAAGAACAGCCTTAGCGAAAGGCTTCTTGAAGGGAAAGATGTAACTCTGAGAGATGAATTAACAGAACACAGAGCAGTTTCTCAGAAAGCTTCTTTCCAGTTTTGAACGGAAGATATTTCCTTTTTCACCATAGCCCTCTATGGGCTTCCAAATATCACTTTGCCAATTCCACAAGAACAGACTTAGCGAAAGGCTTCTTGAAGGGAAAGATGTAACTCTGTGAGATGAATTAACAGAACACAGAGCAGTTTCTCAGAAAGCTTCTTTCCAATATTGAACGCAAGATATTTCCTTTTTCACCGTAGCCCTCCATGGGCTTCCAAATATCACTTTGCCAATTCAACAAGTACAGCCTTAGCGAAAGGCTTCTTGAAGGGAAAGATGTAACTCTGTGAGATGAATTAACAGAACACAGAGCAGTTTCTCAGAAAGCTTCTTTCCAGTTTTGAACGGAAGATATTTCCTTTTTCACCATAGCCCTCTATGGGCTTCCAAATATCACTTTGCCAACTCCACAAGAACAGCCTTAGCGAAAGGCTTCTTGAAGGGAAAGATGTAACTCTGTGAGATGAATTAACAGAACACAGAGCAGTTTCTCAGAAAGCTTCTTTCCAGTTTTGAACGGAAGTTATTTCCTTTTTCACTATAGCCCTCTATGGGCTTCCAAATATCCCTTTGCCAATTCCACAAGAACAGCCTTAGCGAAAGGCTTCTTGAAGGGAAAGATGTAACTCTGTGAGATGAATTAACAGAACACAGAGCAGTTTCTCAGAAAGCTTCTTTCCAGTTTTGAACGGAAGATATTTCCTTTTTCACCATAGCCCTCTATGGGCTTCCAAATATCACTTTGCCAATTCCACAAGAACAGACTTAGCGAAAGGCTTCTTGAAGGGAAAGATGTAACTCTGTGAGATGAATTAACAGAACACAGAGCAGTTTCTCAGAAAGCTTCTTTCCAGTATTGAACGCAAAATATTTCCTTTTTCACCGTAGCCCTCCATGGGCTTCCAAATATCACTTTGCCAATTCCACAAGAACAGCCTTACCGAAAGGCTTCTTGAAGGGAAATATGTAACTCGGTGAGATGAATTAACAGAACACAGAGCAGTTTCTCAGAAAGCTTCTTTCCAGTTTTGAACGGAAGATATTTCCTTTTTCACCATAGCCATCTATGGGCTTCCAAATATCCCTTTGCCAATTCCACAAGAAGAGCCTTAGCGAAAGGATTATTGAAGGGAAAGGTGTAACTCTGTGAGTTGAATTAACAGAACACAGAGCAGTTTCTCAGAAAGCTTCTTTCCAGTTTTGAACGGAAGATACTTCGTTTTTCACTATAGCCCTCTATGGGCTTCCAAATATCCCTTTGCCAATTCCACAAGAACAGCCTTAGAGAAGGGCTTATTGAAGGGAAATATGTAACTCTGTGAGATGAATTAAGAGAACACAGAGCAGTTTCTCAGAAAGCTTCTTTCCAGTTTTGAACGGAAGATATTTCCTTTTTCACCATAGCCCTCTATGGGCTTCCAAATATCACTTTGCCAATACCACAATAACAGCCTTAGCGAAAGGCTTCTTGAAGGGAAAGATGTAACTCTGTGAGATGAATTAACAGAACACAGAGCAGTTTCTCAGAAAGCTTCTTTCCAGTATTGAACGCAAGAAATTTCCTTTTTCACCATAGCCCTCTATGTGCTTCCAAATATCCCTTTGCCAATTCCACAAGAACAGCCTTAGCGAAAGGCTTCATGAAGGGAAAGATGTAACTCTGTGAGATGAATTAACAGAACACAGAGCAGTTTCTCAGAAAGCTTCTTTCCAGTTTTGAACGGAAGATATTTCCTTTTTCACCATAGCCATCTATGGGCTTCCAAATATCCCTTTGCCAATTCCACAAGAAGAGCCTTAGCGACAGGATTATTGAAGGGAAAGGTGTAACTCTGTGAGTTGAATTAACAGAACACAGAGCAGTTTCTCAGAAAGCTTCTTTCCAGTTTTGAACGGAAGATACTTCGTTTTTCACTATAGCCCTCTATGGGCTTCCAAATATCCCTTTGCCAATTCCACAAGAACAGCCTTAGAGAAGGGCTTATTGAAGGGAAATATGTAACTCTGTGAGATGAATTAAGAGAACACAGAGCAGTTTCTCAGAAAGCTTCTTTCCAGTTTTGAACGGAAGATATTTCCTTTTTCACCATAGCCCTCTATGGGCTTCCAAATATCACTTTGCCAATACCACAATAACAGCCTTAGCGAAAGGCTGCTTGAAGGGAAAGATGTAACTCTGTGAGATGAATTAACAGAACACAGAGCAGTTTCTCAGAAAGCTTCTTTCCAGTTTTGAACGGAAGATATTTCCTTTTTCACCATAGCCCTCTATGAGCTTCCAAATATCCCTTTGCCAATTCCACAAGAACAGTCTTAGCGAAAGGCTTCTTGAAGGGAAAGATGTAACTCTGTGAGATGAATTAACAGAACACAGAGCAGTTTCTCAGAAAGCTTCTTTCCAGTTTTGAACGGAAGATATTTCCTTTTTCACCATAGCCATCTATGGGCTTCCAAATATCCCTTTGCCTATTCCACAAGAACAGCCTTAGCGAAAGGCTTCTTGAAGGGAAAGATGTAACTCTGAGAGATGAATTAACAGAACACAGAGCAGTTTCTCAGAAAGCTTCTTTCCAGTTTTGAACGGAAGATATTTCCTTTTTCACCATAGCCCTCTATGGGCTTCCAAATATCACTTTGCCAATTCCACAAGAACAGACTTAGCGAAAGGCTTCTTGAAGGGAAAGATGTAACTCTGTGAGATGAATTAACAGAACACAGAGCAGTTTCTCAGAAAGCTTCTTTCCAATATTGAACGCAAGATATTTCCTTTTTCACCGTAGCCCTCCATGGGCTTCCAAATATCACTTTGCCAATTCCACAAGAACAGCCTTAGCGAAAGGCTTCTTGAAGGGAAATATGTAACTCGGTGAGATGAATTAACAGAACACAGAGCAGTTTCTCAGAAAGCTTCTTTCCAGTATTGAACGCAAGATATTTCCTTTTTCACCATAGCCCTCTATGTGCTTCCAAATATCACTTTGCCAATTCCACAAGAACAGCCTTAGCGAAAGGCTTCATGAAGGGAAAGATGTAACTCTGTGAGATGAATTAACAGAACACAGAGCAGTTTCTCAGAAAGCTTCTTTCCAGTTTTGAACGGAAGATATTTCCTTTTTCACCATAGCCATCTATGGGCTTCCAAATATCCCTTTGCCAATTCCACAAGAACAGCCTTAGCGAAAGGCTTCTTGAAGGGAAAGATGTAACTCTGGGAGATGAATTAACAGAACACAGAGCAGTTTCTCAGAAAGCTTCTTTCCAGTTTTGAACGGAAGATATTTCCTTTTTCACCATAGCCCTCTATGGGCTTCCAAATATCCCTTTGCCATTTCCACAAGAACAGCCTTAGCGAAAGGCTTCTGGAAGGGAAAGATGTAACTCTGTGAGATGAATTAACAGAACACAGAGCAGTTTCTCAGAAAGCTTCTTTCCAGTTTTGAACGTAAGATATTTCCTTTTTCACCATAGCCCTCTATGGGCTTCCAAATATCACTTTGCCAACTCCACAAGAACAGCCTTAGCGAAAGGCTTCTTGAAGGGAAAGATGTAACACTGTGGGTTGAATTAACAGAACAAAGAGCAGTTTCTCAGAAAGCTTCTTTCCAGTTTTGAACGGAAGATATTTCGTTTTTCACCATAGCCCTCTATGGGCTTCCAAATATCATTTTGCCAACTCCACAAGAACAGCCTCAGCGAAAGGTTTCTTGAAGGGAAAGATGTAACTCTGTGATTTGAATTAACAGAACACAGAGCAGTTTCTCAGAAAGCTTCTCTCCAGTTTTGAACGGAAGATACTTCCTTTTTCACCATAGCCCTCTATGGGCTTCCAAATATCCCTTTGCCAACTCCACAAGAACAGCCTTAGCGAAAGGCTTCTTGAATTGAATGATGTAACTCTGTGAGATGAAATAACAGAACACAGAGCAGTTTCTCAGAAAGTTTCTTTCCAGTATTGAACGCAAGATATTTCCTTTTTCACCGTAGTCCTCTGTGGCCTTCCAAATATCACTTTGCCAATTCCACAAGAACAGTCTTAGCGAAAGGCTTCTTGAAGGCAAAGATGTAGCTCTGTGAGATGAATTAACAGAACACAGAGCAGTTTCTCAGAAAGCTTCTTTCCAGTTTTGAACGGAAGATATTTCCTTTTTCACCATAGCCCTCTATGGGCTTCCAAATATCCCTTTGCCAATTCCACAAGAACAGCCTGAGCGAAAGGCTTCTTGAAGGGAAAGATGTAACTCTGTGAGATGAATTAACAGAACACAGAGCAGTTTCTCAGAAAGCTTCTTTCCAGTATTGAACGCAAGATATTTCCTTTTTTCAGTATCCCTCCATGGACTTCCAAATATCACTTTGCCAATTCCAAAAGAACAGCCTTAGCGAAAGGCTTCTTGAAGGGAAAGATGTAACTCTGTGAGATGAATTAACAGAACACAGAGCAGTTTCTCAGAAATCTTCTTTCCAGTTTTTAACGGAAGATATTTCCTTTTTCACCATAGCCCTATATGGGCTTCCAAATATCACTTTGCCAATTCCACAAGAACAGCCTTAGCGAAAGGCTTCTTTAAGGGAAAGATGTAACTCTGTGAGATGAATTAACAGAACAGAGAGCAGTTTCTCAGAAAGCTTCTTTCCAGTTTTGAAAGGAAGATACTTCCTTTTTCACCATAGCCCTCTATGGGCTTCCAAATATCCCTTTGCCCATTCCACAAGAACAGCCTTAGCGAAAGGCTTCTTGAAGGGAAAGATGTAACTCTGTGAGAAAAATTAACAGAACACAGAGCAGTTTCTCAGAAAGCTTCTTTCCAGTTTTGAACGGAGGATACTTCCTTTTTTCACCATAGGCCTCTATGGGCTTCCAAATATCACTTTGCCAATTCCACAAGAACAGCCTTAGCGATAGGGTTCTTGAAGGGAAAGATGTAACTCGGTGAGATGAATTAACGGAACACAGAGCAGTTTCTCAGAAAGCTTCTTTCCAGTTTTGAACGGAAGTTATTTCCTTTTTCACCATAGCCCTCTATGGGCTTCCAAATATCACTTTGCCAATTCCACAAGAACAGCCTTAGCGAAAGGCTTCTTGAAGGGAAAGATGTAATTCTGTGCCATGAATTAACAGAACACAGAGCAGTTTCTCAGAAAGCTTCTTTCCAATATTGAACGCAAGATATTTCCTTTTTCACAGTAGCCCTCCATGGTCTTCCAAATATCACTTTGCAAGTTCCACAAGAACAGCCTTAGCGAAAGGCTTCTTGAAGGGAAAGATGTAACTCTGTGAGATGAATTAACAGAACACAGAGCAGTTTCTCGGAAAGCTTCTTTCCAGTTTTGAACGGAAGATATTTCCTTTTTCACCATAGCCCTCTATGGGCTTCCAAATATCACTTTGCCAATTCCATAAGAACAACCTTAGCGAAAGGCTTCTTGAAGGGAAAGATGTAACTCTGTGAGATGAATTAACAGAACACAGAGCAGTTTCTCAGAAAGCTTCTTTCCAGTTTTGAACGGAAGTTATTTCCTTTTTCACAATAGCCCTCTATGGGCTTCCAAATATCCCTTTGCCAAATCCACAAGAACAGCCTTAGCGAAAGGCTTCTTGAAGGGAAAGATGTAACTCTGTGAGATGAATTAACAGAACACAGAGCAGTTTCTCAGAAAGCTTCTTTCCAGTTTTGAACGGAAGATATTTCCTTTTTCACCATAGCCCTCTATGGGCTTCCAAATATCCCTTTGCCAATTCCACAAGAACAGCCTTAGCGAAAGGCTTCTTGAAGGGAAAGATGTAACTCTGTGATATGAATTAACAGAACACAGAGCAGTTTCTCAGAAAGCTTCTTTCCAGTTTTGAACGGAAGATATTTCCTTTTTCACCATAGCCCTCTATGGGCTTCCAAATATCACTTTGCCAACTCCACAAGAAAAGCCTTAGCGAAAGGCTTCTTGAGGGGAAAGATGTAACTCTGTGAGATGAATTAACAGAACACAGAGCAGTTTCTCAGAAAGCTTCTTTCCAGTTTTGAACGGAAGTTATTTCCTTTTTCACTATAGCCCTCTATGGGCTTCCAAATATCCCTTTGCCAATTCCACAAGAACAGCCTTAGCGAAAGGCTTCTTGAAGGGAAAGATGTAACTCTGTGAGATGAATTAACAGAACACAGAGCAGTTTCTCAGAAAGCTTCTTTCCAGTTTTGAACGGAAGATATTTCCTTTTTCACCATTGCCCTCTATGGGCTTCCAAATATCACTTTGCCAATTCCACAAGAAAAGACTTAGCGAAAGGCTTCTTGAAGGGAAAGATGTAACTCTGTGAGATGAATTAACAGAACACAGAGCAGTTTCTCAGAAAGCTTCTTTCCAGTATTGAACGCAAAATATTTCCTTTTTCACCGTAGCCCTCCATGGGCTTCCAAATATCACTTTGCCAATTCCACAAGAACAGCCTTAGCGAAAGGCTTCTTGAAGGGAAATATGTAACTCGGTGACATGAATTAACAGAACACAGAGCAGTTTCTCAGAAAGCTTCTTTCCAGTATTGAACGCAAGAAATTTCCTTTTTCACCATAGCCCTCTATGTGCTTCCAAATATCACTTTGCCAATTCCACAAGAACAGCCTTAGCGAAAGGCTTCATGAAGGGAAAGATGTAACTCTGTGAGATGAATTAACAGAACACAGAGCAGTTTCTCAGAAAGCTTCTTTCCAGTTTTGAACGGAAGATATTTCCTTTTTCACCATAGCCATCTATGGGCTTCCAAATATCCCTTTGCCAATTCCACAAGAAGAGCCTTAGCGAAAGGATTATTGAAGGGAAAGGTGTAACTCTGTGAGTTGAATTAACAGAACACAGAGCAGTTTCTCAGAAAGCTTCTTTCCAGTTTTGAACGGAAGATACTTCGTTTTTCACTATAGCCCTCTATGGGCTTCCAAATATCCCTTTGCCAATTCCACAAGAACAGCCTTAGAGAAGGGCTTATTGAAGGGAAATATGTAACTCTGTGAGATGAATTAAGAGAACACAGAGCAGTTTCTCAGAAAGCTTCTTTCCAGTTTTGAACGGAAGATATTTCCTTTTTCACCATAGCCCTCTATGGGCTTCCAAATATCACTTTGCCAATACCACAATAACAGCCTTAGCGAAAGGCTGCTTGAAGGGAAAGATGTAACTCTGTGAGATGAATTAACAGAACACAGAGCAGTTTCTCAGAAAGCTTCTTTCCAGTTTTGAACGGAAGATATTTCCTTTTTCACCATAGCCCTCTATGAGCTTCCAAATATCCCTTTGCCAATTCCACAAGAACAGTCTTAGCGAAAGGCTTCTTGAAG
The DNA here is from genome assembly GCF_047675955.1 of Chlorocebus sabaeus. NCBI lineage: Eukaryota > Metazoa > Chordata > Mammalia > Primates > Cercopithecidae > Chlorocebus > Chlorocebus sabaeus. The sequence goes on from NW_027327633.1 coordinate 209,441, forward strand.
GGAAAGATGTAACTCTGTGAGATGAATTAACAGAACACAGAGCAGTTTCTCAGAAAGCTTCTTTCCAGTTTTGAACGGAAGATATTTCCTTTTTCACCATAGCCTTCTATGGGCTTCCAAATATCCCTTTGCCAATTCCACAAGAACAGCCTTAGCGAAAGGCTTCTTGAAGGGAAAGATGTAACTCTGTGAGATGAATTAACAGAACACAGAGCAGTTTCTCAGAAAGCTTCTTTCCAGTTTTGAACGGAAGATATTTCCTTTTTCACCATAGCCCTATATGGGCCTCCAAATATCCCTTTGCCAATTCCACAAGTACAGCCTTAGCGAAAGGCTTCTTGAAGGGAAAGATGTAACTCTGTGAGATGAATTAACAGAACACAGAGCAGTTTCTCAGAAAGCTTCTTTCCAGTTTTGAACGGAAGATATTTCCTTTTTCACCATAGCCCTCTATGGGCTTCCAAATATCACTTTGCCAACTCCACAAGAACAGCCTTAGCGAAAGGCTTCTTGAAGGGAAAGATGTAACTCTGTGAGATGAATTAACAGAACACAGAGCAGTTTCTCAGAAAGCTTCTTTCCAGTTTTGAACGGAAGTTATTTCCTTTTTCACTATAGCCCTCTATGGGCTTCCAAATATCCCTTTGCCAATTCCACAAGAACAGCCTTAGCGAAAGGCTTCTTGAAGGGAAAGATGTAACTCTGTGAGATGAATTAACAGAACACAGAGCAGTTTCTCAGAAAGCTTCTTTCCAGTTTTGAACGGAAGATATTTCCTTTTTCACCATAGCCCTCTATGGGCTTCCAAATATCACTTTGCCAATTCCACAAGAACAGACTTAGCGAAAGGCTTCTTGAAGGGAAAGATGTAACTCTGTGAGATGAATTAACAGAACACAGAGCAGTTTCTCAGAAAGCTTCTTTCCAGTATTGAACGCAAAATATTTCCTTTTTCACCGTAGCCCTCCATGGGCTTCCAAATATCACTTTGCCAATTCCACAAGAACAGCCTTACCGAAAGGCTTCTTGAAGGGAAATATGTAACTCGGTGAGATGAATTAACAGAACACAGAGCAGTTTCTCAGAAAGCTTCTTTCCAGTATTGAACGCAAGAAATTTCCTTTTTCACCATAGCCCTCTATGTGCTTCCAAATATCACTTTGCCAATTCCACAAGAACAGCCTTAGCGAAAGGCTTCATGAAGGGAAAGATGTAACTCTGTGAGATGAATTAACAGAACACAGAGCAGTTTCTCAGAAAGCTTCTTTCCAGTTTTGAACGGAAGATATTTCCTTTTTCACCATAGCCATCTATGGGCTTCCAAATATCCCTTTGCCAATTCCACAAGAAGAGCCTTAGCGAAAGGATTATTGAAGGGAAAGGTGTAACTCTGTGAGTTGAATTAACAGAACACAGAGCAGTTTCTCAGAAAGCTTCTTTCCAGTTTTGAACGGAAGATACTTCGTTTTTCACTATAGCCCTCTATGGGCTTCCAAATATCCCTTTGCCAATTCCACAAGAACAGCCTTAGAGAAGGGCTTATTGAAGGGAAATATGTAACTCTGTGAGATGAATTAAGAGAACACAGAGCAGTTTCTCAGAAAGCTTCTTTCCAGTTTTGAACGGAAGATATTTCCTTTTTCACCATAGCCCTCTATGGGCTTCCAAATATCACTTTGCCAGTACCACAATAACAGCCTTAGCGAAAGGCTTCTTGAAGGGAAAGATGTAACTCTGTGAGATGAATTAACAGAACACAGAGCAGTTTCTCAGAAAGCTTCTTTCCAGTATTGAACGCAAGAAATTTCCTTTTTCACCATAGCCCTCTATGTGCTTCCAAATATCACTTTGCCAACTCCACAAGAACAGCCTTAGCGAAAGGCTTCTTGAAGGGAAAGATGTAACTCTGTGAGATGAATTAACAGAACACAGAGCAGTTTCTCAGAAAGCTTCTTTCCAGTTTTGAACGGAAGTTATTTCCTTTTTCACTATAGCCCTCTATGGGCTTCCAAATATCCCTTTGCCAATTCCACAAGAACAGCCTTAGGGAAAGGCTTCTTGAAGGGAAAGATGTAACTCTGTGAAATGAATTAACAGGACACAGAGCAGTTTCTCAGAAAGCTTCTTTCCAGTTTTGAACGGAAGATATTTCCTTTTTCACCATAGCCCTCTATGGGCTTCCAAATATCACTTTGCCAATTCCACAAGAACAGCCTTAGCGAAAGACTTCTTGAAGGGAAAGATGTATCTCTGTGAGATGAATTAACAGAACACAGAGCAGTTTCTCAGAAAGCTTCTTTCCAGTTTTAAACGGAAGATATTTCCTTTTTCACCGTTGCCCTCTATGGGCTTCCAAATATCCCTTTGCCAATTCAACAAGAACAGCCTTAGCGAAAGGCTTCTTGAAGGGAAAGATGTAACTCTGTGAGATGAATTAACAGAACTCAGGGCAGTTTCTCAGAAACCTTCTTTCCAGTTTTGAACGGAAGATATTTCCTTTTTCACCGTAGCCCTCTAGGTGCTTCCAAATATCACTGTACCAATTCCACAAGAACAGCCTTAGCGAAAGGCTTCTTGAAGGGAAAGATGTAACTCTGTGAGATGAATTAACAGAACACAGAGCAGTTTCTCAGAAAGCTTCTTTCCAGTTTTGAACGGAAGATATTTCCTTTTTCACCGTAGCCCTATATGGGCCTCCAAATATCCCTTTGTCAATTCCACAAGAACAGCCTCAGCGAAAGGCTTCTTGAAGGGAAAGATGTAACTCGTTGAGATGAATTAACAGAACACAGAGCAGTTTCTCAGAAAGCTTCTTTCCAGTTTTGAACGGAAGATATTTCCTTTTTCACCTTTGCCCTCTATGGGCTTCCAAATATCACTTTGCCAATTCCACAAGAACAGACTTAGCGAAAGGCTTCTTGAAGGGAAAGATGTAACTCTGTGAGATGAATTAACAGAACACAGAGCAGTTTCTCAGAAAGCTTCTTTCCAGTATTGAACGCAAAATATTTCCTTTTTCACCGTAGCCCTCCATGGGCTTCCAAATATCACTTTGCCAATTCCACAAGAACAGCCTTAGCGAAAGGCTTCTTGAAGGGAAATATGTAACTCGGTGACATGAATTAACAGAACACAGAGCAGTTTCTCAGAAAGCTTCTTTCCAGTATTGAACGCAAGAAATTTCCTTTTTCACCATAGCCCTCTATGTGCTTCCAAATATCACTTTGCCAATTCCACAAGAACAGCCTTAGCGAAAGGCTTCATGAAGGGAAAGATGTAACTCTGTGAGATGAATTAACAGAACACAGAGCAGTTTCTCAGAAAGCTTCTTTCCAGTTTTGAACGGAAGATATTTCCTTTTTCACCATAGCCATCTATTGGCTTCCAAATATCCCTTTGCCAATTCCACAAGAAGAGCCTTAGCGAAAGGATTATTGAAGGGAAAGGTGTAACTCTGTGAGTTGAATTAACAGAACACAGAGCAGTTTCTCAGAAAGCTTCTTTCCAGTTTTGAACGGAAGATACTTCGTTTTTCACTATAGCCCTCTATGGGCTTCCAAATATCCCTTTGCCAATTCCACAAGAACAGCCTTAGAGAATGGCTTATTGAAGGGAAATATGTAACTCTGTGAGATGAATTAAGAGAACACAGAGCAGTTTCTCAGAAAGCTTCTTTCCAGTTTTGAACGGAAGATATTTCCTTTTTCACCATAGCCCTCTATGGGCTTCCAAATATCACTTTGCCAATACCACAATAACAGCCTTAGCGAAAGGCTGCTTGAAGGGAAAGATGTAACTCTGTGAGATGAATTAACAGAACACAGAGCAGTTTCTCAGAAAGCTTCTTTCCAGTTTTGAACGGAAGATATTTCCTTTTTCACCATAGCCCTCTATGAGCTTCCAAATATCCCTTTGCCAATTCCACAAGAACAGTCTTAGCGAAAGGCTTCTTGAAGGCAAAGATGTAGCTCTGTGAGATGAATTAACAGAACACAGAGCAGTTTCTCAGAAAGCTTCTTTCCAGTTTTGAACGGAAGATATTTCCTTTTTCACCATAGCCCTCTATGGGCTTCCAAATATCACTTTGCCAATTCCACAAGAACAGCCTTAGCGAAAGGCTTCTTGAAGGGAAAGATGTAACTCTGTGAGATGAATTAACAGAACACAGAGCAGTTTCTCAGAAAGCTTCTTTCCAGTATTGAACGCAAGATATTTCCTTTTTCACCATAGCCCTCTATGGGCTTCCAAATATCACTTTGCCAATTCCACAAGAACAGCCTTAGCGAAAGGCTTCTTGAAGGGAAAGATGTAACTCTGTGAGATGAATTAACAGAACACAGAGCAGTTTCTCAGAAAGCTTCTTTCCAGTATTGAACGCAAGATATTTCCTTTTTCACCGTAGCCCTCTGTGGCCTTCCAAATATCACTTTGCCAATTCCACAAGAACAGTCTTAGCGAAAGGCTTCTTGAAGGGAAAGATGTAACTCTGTGAGATGAAATAACAGAACACAGAGCAGTTTCTCAGAAAGCTTCTTTCCAGTTTTGAACGGAAGATATTTCCTTTTTCACCATAGCCCTGTATGGGCTTCCAAGTATCACTTTGCCAATTCCACAAGAACAGCCTTAGCGAAAGGCTTCTTGAAGGGAAAGATGTAACTCTGTGAGATGAATTAACAGAACACAGAGCATTTTCTCAGAAATCTTCTTTCCAGTTTTGAACGGAAGATATTTCCTTTTTCACCATAGCCCTATATTGGCTTCCAAATATCACTTTGCCAATTGCACAAGAACAGCCTTAGCGAAAGGCTTCTTGAAGGGAAAGATGTAACTCTGTGAGATGAATTAACATAACACAGAGCAGTTTCTCAGAAAGCTTCTTTCCAGTTTTGAAAGGAAAATACTTCCTTTTTCACCATAGCCCTCTAAGGGCTTCCAAATATCCCGTTGCCAATTCCACAAGAACAGCCTTAGCGAAAGGCTTCTTGAAGGGAAAGATGTAACTCTGTGAGATGAATTAACAGAACGCAGAGCAGTTTCTCAGAAAGCTTCTTTCCAGTTTTGAACGGAAGATATTTCCTTTTTCACCATTGCCCTCTATGGGCTTCCAAATATCACTTTGCCAATTCCACAAGAACAGCCTAAGAGAAGGGCTTTTTGAAGGGAAAGATGTAAGTCTGTGAGATGAATTAACAGAACACAGAGCAGTTTCTCAGAAAGCTTCTTTCCAGTTTTGAACGGAAGATACTTCCTTTTTCACCATAGCCCTCTATGGGCTTCCAAATATCACTTTGCCCATTCCACAAGAACAGCCTTAGCGAAAGGCTTCTTGAAGGGAAAGATGTAACTCTTAGAGATGAATTAACAGAACACAGAGCAGTTTCTCAGAAAGCTTCTTTCCAGTTTTGAACGGAAGATATTTCCTTTATCACCATAGCAATCTACGGGCTTCCAAATATCACTTTGCCAATTCCACAAGAACAGCCTTAGCGAAGGTCTTATTGAAGGGAAAGATGTAACTCTGTGAGATGAATTAACAGAACACAGATCAGTTTCTCAGAAAGCTTCTTTCCAGTTTTGAACGGAAGATATTTCCTTTTTCACCATAGCCCTCTATGGGCTTCCAAACATCACTTTGCCAATTCCATAAGAACAACCTTAGCGAAAGGCTTCTTGAAGTTAAAGATATAACTCTCTGAGATGAATTAACAGAACACAGAGCAGTTTCTCAGAAAGCTTCTTTCCAGTTTTGAACGGAAGTTATTTCCTTTTTCACAATAGCCCTCTATGGGCTTCCAAATATCCCTTTGCCAAATCCACAAGAACAGCCTTAGCGAAAGGCTTCTTGAAGGGAAAGATGTAACTCTGAGAGATGAATTAACAGAACACAGAGCAGTTTCTCAGAAAGCTTCTTTCCAGTTTTGAACGGAAGATATTTCCTTTTTCACCATAGCCCTCTATGGGCTTCCAAATATCACTTTGCCAATTCCACAAGAACAGACTTAGCGAAAGGCTTCTTGAAGGGAAAGATGTAACTCTGTGAGATGAATTAACAGAACACAGAGCAGTTTCTCAGAAAGCTTCTTTCCAATATTGAACGCAAGATATTTCCTTTTTCACCGTAGCCCTCCATGGGCTTCCAAATATCACTTTGCCAATTCCACAAGAACAGCCTTAGCGAAAGGCTTCTTGAAGGGAAATATGTAACTCGGTGAGATGAATTAACAGAACACAGAGCAGTTTCTCAGAAAGCTTCTTTCCAGTATTGAACGCAAGATATTTCCTTTTTCACCATAGCCCTCTATGTGCTTCCAAATATCACTTTGCCAATTCCACAAGAACAGCCTTAGCGAAAGGCTTCATGAAGGGAAAGATGTAACTCTGTGAGATGAATTAACAGAACACAGAGCAGTTTCTCAGAAAGCTTCTTTCCAGTTTTGAACGGAAGATATTTCCTTTTTCACCATAGCCTTCTATGGGCTTCCAAATATCCCTTTGCCAATTCCACAAGAACAGCCTTAGCGAAAGGCTTCTTGAAGGGAAAGATGTAACTCTGTGAGATGAATTAACAGAACACAGAGCAGTTTCTCAGAAAGCTTCTTTCCAGTTTTGAACGGAAGATATTTCCTTTTTCACCATAGCCCTATATGGGCCTCCAAATATCCCTTTGCCAATTCCACAAGTACAGCCTTAGCGAAAGGCTTCTTGAAGGGAAAGATGTAACTCTGTGAGATGAATTAACAGAACACAGAGCAGTTTCTCAGAAAGCTTCTTTCCAGTTTTGAACGGAAGATATTTCCTTTTTCACCATAGCCCTCTATGGGCTTCCAAATATCACTTTGCCAACTCCACAAGAACAGCCTTAGCGAAAGGCTTCTTGAAGGGAAAGATGTAACTCTGTGAGATGAATTAACAGAACACAGAGCAGTTTCTCAGAAAGCTTCTTTCCAGTTTTGAACGGAAGTTATTTCCTTTTTCACTATAGCCCTCTATGGGCTTCCAAATATCCCTTTGCCAATTCCACAAGAACAGCCTTAGCGAAAGGCTTCTTGAAGGGAAAGATGTAACTCTGTGAGATGAATTAACAGAACACAGAGCAGTTTCTCAGAAAGCTTCTTTCCAGTTTTGAACGGAAGATATTTCCTTTTTCACCATAGCCCTCTATGGGCTTCCAAATATCACTTTGCCAATTCCACAAGAACAGACTTAGCGAAAGGCTTCTTGAAGGGAAAGATGTAACTCTGTGAGATGAATTAACAGAACACAGAGCAGTTTCTCAGAAAGCTTCTTTCCAGTATTGAACGCAAAATATTTCCTTTTTCACCGTAGCCCTCCATGGGCTTCCAAATATCACTTTGCCAATTCCACAAGAACAGCCTTACCGAAAGGCTTCTTGAAGGGAAATATGTAACTCGGTGAGATGAATTAACAGAACACAGAGCAGTTTCTCAGAAAGCTTCTTTCCAGTTTTGAACGGAAGATATTTCCTTTTTCACCATAGCCATCTATGGGCTTCCAAATATCCCTTTGCCAATTCCACAAGAAGAGCCTTAGCGAAAGGATTATTGAAGGGAAAGGTGTAACTCTGTGAGTTGAATTAACAGAACACAGAGCAGTTTCTCAGAAAGCTTCTTTCCAGTTTTGAACGGAAGATACTTCGTTTTTCACTATAGCCCTCTATGGGCTTCCAAATATCCCTTTGCCAATTCCACAAGAACAGCCTTAGAGAAGGGCTTATTGAAGGGAAATATGTAACTCTGTGAGATGAATTAAGAGAACACAGAGCAGTTTCTCAGAAAGCTTCTTTCCAGTTTTGAACGGAAGATATTTCCTTTTTCACCATAGCCCTCTATGGGCTTCCAAATATCACTTTGCCAATACCACAATAACAGCCTTAGCGAAAGGCTTCTTGAAGGGAAAGATGTAACTCTGTGAGATGAATTAACAGAACACAGAGCAGTTTCTCAGAAAGCTTCTTTCCAGTATTGAACGCAAGAAATTTCCTTTTTCACCATAGCCCTCTATGTGCTTCCAAATATCCCTTTGCCAATTCCACAAGAACAGCCTTAGCGAAAGGCTTCATGAAGGGAAAGATGTAACTCTGTGAGATGAATTAACAGAACACAGAGCAGTTTCTCAGAAAGCTTCTTTCCAGTTTTGAACGGAAGATATTTCCTTTTTCACCATAGCCATCTATGGGCTTCCAAATATCCCTTTGCCAATTCCACAAGAAGAGCCTTAGCGACAGGATTATTGAAGGGAAAGGTGTAACTCTGTGAGTTGAATTAACAGAACACAGAGCAGTTTCTCAGAAAGCTTCTTTCCAGTTTTGAACGGAAGATACTTCGTTTTTCACTATAGCCCTCTATGGGCTTCCAAATATCCCTTTGCCAATTCCACAAGAACAGCCTTAGAGAAGGGCTTATTGAAGGGAAATATGTAACTCTGTGAGATGAATTAAGAGAACACAGAGCAGTTTCTCAGAAAGCTTCTTTCCAGTTTTGAACGGAAGATATTTCCTTTTTCACCATAGCCCTCTATGGGCTTCCAAATATCACTTTGCCAATACCACAATAACAGCCTTAGCGAAAGGCTGCTTGAAGGGAAAGATGTAACTCTGTGAGATGAATTAACAGAACACAGAGCAGTTTCTCAGAAAGCTTCTTTCCAGTTTTGAACGGAAGATATTTCCTTTTTCACCATAGCCCTCTATGAGCTTCCAAATATCCCTTTGCCAATTCCACAAGAACAGTCTTAGCGAAAGGCTTCTTGAAGGGAAAGATGTAACTCTGTGAGATGAATTAACAGAACACAGAGCAGTTTCTCAGAAAGCTTCTTTCCAGTTTTGAACGGAAGATATTTCCTTTTTCACCATAGCCATCTATGGGCTTCCAAATATCCCTTTGCCTATTCCACAAGAACAGCCTTAGCGAAAGGCTTCTTGAAGGGAAAGATGTAACTCTGAGAGATGAATTAACAGAACACAGAGCAGTTTCTCAGAAAGCTTCTTTCCAGTTTTGAACGGAAGATATTTCCTTTTTCACCATAGCCCTCTATGGGCTTCCAAATATCACTTTGCCAATTCCACAAGAACAGACTTAGCGAAAGGCTTCTTGAAGGGAAAGATGTAACTCTGTGAGATGAATTAACAGAACACAGAGCAGTTTCTCAGAAAGCTTCTTTCCAATATTGAACGCAAGATATTTCCTTTTTCACCGTAGCCCTCCATGGGCTTCCAAATATCACTTTGCCAATTCCACAAGAACAGCCTTAGCGAAAGGCTTCTTGAAGGGAAATATGTAACTCGGTGAGATGAATTAACAGAACACAGAGCAGTTTCTCAGAAAGCTTCTTTCCAGTATTGAACGCAAGATATTTCCTTTTTCACCATAGCCCTCTATGTGCTTCCAAATATCACTTTGCCAATTCCACAAGAACAGCCTTAGCGAAAGGCTTCATGAAGGGAAAGATGTAACTCTGTGAGATGAATTAACAGAACACAGAGCAGTTTCTCAGAAAGCTTCTTTCCAGTTTTGAACGGAAGATATTTCCTTTTTCACCATAGCCATCTATGGGCTTCCAAATATCCCTTTGCCAATTCCACAAGAACAGCCTTAGCGAAAGGCTTCTTGAAGGGAAAGATGTAACTCTGGGAGATGAATTAACAGAACACAGAGCAGTTTCTCAGAAAGCTTCTTTCCAGTTTTGAACGGAAGATATTTCCTTTTTCACCATAGCCCTCTATGGGCTTCCAAATATCCCTTTGCCATTTCCACAAGAACAGCCTTAGCGAAAGGCTTCTGGAAGGGAAAGATGTAACTCTGTGAGATGAATTAACAGAACACAGAGCAGTTTCTCAGAAAGCTTCTTTCCAGTTTTGAACGTAAGATATTTCCTTTTTCACCATAGCCCTCTATGGGCTTCCAAATATCACTTTGCCAACTCCACAAGAACAGCCTTAGCGAAAGGCTTCTTGAAGGGAAAGATGTAACACTGTGGGTTGAATTAACAGAACAAAGAGCAGTTTCTCAGAAAGCTTCTTTCCAGTTTTGAACGGAAGATATTTCGTTTTTCACCATAGCCCTCTATGGGCTTCCAAATATCATTTTGCCAACTCCACAAGAACAGCCTCAGCGAAAGGTTTCTTGAAGGGAAAGATGTAACTCTGTGATTTGAATTAACAGAACACAGAGCAGTTTCTCAGAAAGCTTCTCTCCAGTTTTGAACGGAAGATACTTCCTTTTTCACCATAGCCCTCTATGGGCTTCCAAATATCCCTTTGCCAACTCCACAAGAACAGCCTTAGCGAAAGGCTTCTTGAATTGAATGATGTAACTCTGTGAGATGAAATAACAGAACACAGAGCAGTTTCTCAGAAAGTTTCTTTCCAGTATTGAACGCAAGATATTTCCTTTTTCACCGTAGTCCTCTGTGGCCTTCCAAATATCACTTTGCCAATTCCACAAGAACAGTCTTAGCGAAAGGCTTCTTGAAGGCAAAGATGTAGCTCTGTGAGATGAATTAACAGAACACAGAGCAGTTTCTCAGAAAGCTTCTTTCCAGTTTTGAACGGAAGATATTTCCTTTTTCACCATAGCCCTCTATGGGCTTCCAAATATCCCTTTGCCAATTCCACAAGAACAGCCTGAGCGAAAGGCTTCTTGAAGGGAAAGATGTAACTATGTGAGATGAATTAACAGAACACAGAGCAGTTTCTCAGAAAGCTTCTTTCCAGTATTGAACGCAAGATATTTCCTTTTTTCAGTATCCCTCCATGGACTTCCAAATATCACTTTGCCAATTCCAAAAGAACAGCCTTAGCGAAAGGCTTCTTGAAGGGAAAGATGTAACTCTGTGAGATGAATTAAAAGAACACAGAGCAGTTTCTCAGAAATCTTCTTTCCAGTTTTTAACGGAAGATATTTCCTTTTTCACCATAGCCCTATATGGGCTTCCAAATATCACTTTGCCAATTCCACAAGAACAGCCTTAGCGAAAGGCTTCTTTAAGGGAAAGATGTAACTCTGTGAGATGAATTAACAGAACAGAGAGCAGTTTCTCAGAAAGCTTCTTTCCAGTTTTGAAAGGAAGATACTTCCTTTTTCACCATAGCCCTCTATGGGCTTCCAAATATCCCTTTGCCCATTCCACAAGAACAGCCTTAGCGAAAGGCTTCTTGAAGGGAAAGATGTAACTCTGTGAGAAAAATTAACAGAACACAGAGCAGTTTCTCAGAAAGCATCTTTCCAGTTTTGAACGGAGGATACTTCCTTTTTTCACCATAGGCCTCTATGGGCTTCCAAATATCACTTTGCCAATTCCACAAGAACAGCCTTAGCGATAGGGTTCTTGAAGGGAAAGATGTAACTCGGTGAGATGAATTAACGGAACACAGAGCAGTTTCTCAGAAAGCTTCTTTCCAGTTTTGAACGGAAGTTATTTCCTTTTTCACCATAGCCCTCTATGGGCTTCCAAATATCACTTTGCCAATTCCACAAGAACAGCCTTAGCGAAAGGCTTCTTGAAGGGAAAGATGTAATTCTGTGCCATGAATTAACAGAACACAGAGCAGTTTCTCAGAAAGCTTCTTTCCAATATTGAACGCAAGATATTTCCTTTTTCACAGTAGCCCTCCATGGTCTTCCAAATATCACTTTGCAAGTTCCACAAGAACAGCCTTAGCGAAAGGCTTCTTGAAGGGAAAGATGTAACTCTGTGAGATGAATTAACAGAACACAGAGCAGTTTCTCAGAAAGCTTCTTTCCAGTTTTGAACGGAAGATAATTCCTTTATCACCATAGCAATCTACGGGCTTCCAAATATCACTTTGCCAATTCCACAAGAACAGCCTTAGCGAAGGTCTTATTGAAGGGAAAGATGTAACTCTGTGAGATGAATTAACAGAACACAGAGCAGTTTCTCGGAAAGCTTCTTTCCAGTTTTGAACGGAAGATATTTCCTTTTTCACCATAGCCCTCTATGGGCTTCCAAATATCACTTTGCCAATTCCATAAGAACAACCTTAGCGAAAGGCTTCTTGAAGGGAAAGATGTAACTCTCTGAGATGAATTAACAGAACACAGAGCAGTTTCTCAGAAAGCTTCTTTCCAGTTTTGAACGGAAGTTATTTCCTTTTTCACAATAGCCCTCTATGGGCTTCCAAATATCCCTTTGCCAAATCCACAAGAACAGCCTTAGCGAAAGGCTTCTTGAAGGGAAAGATGTAACTCTCTGAGATGAATTAACAGAACACAGAGCAGTTTCTCAGAAAGCTTCTTTCCAGTTTTGAACGGAAGATATTTCCTTTTTCACCATAGCCCTCTATGGGCTTCCAAATATCCCTTTGCCAATTCCACAAGAACAGCCTTAGCGAAAGGCTTCTTGAAGGGAAAGATGTAACTCTGTGAGATGAATTAACAGAACACAGAGCAGTTTCTCAGAAAGCTTCTTTCCAGTTTTGAACGGAAGATATTTCCTTTTTCACCATAGCCCTATATGGGCCTCCAAATATCCCTTTGCCAATTCCACAAGTACAGCCTTAGCGAAAGGCTTCTTGAAGGGAAAGATGTAACTCTGTGAGATGAATTAACAGAACACAGAGCAGTTTCTCAGAAAGCTTCTTTCCAGTTTTGAACGGAAGATATTTCCTTTTTCACCATAGCCCTCTATGGGCTTCCAAATATCCCTTTGCCAATTCCACAAGAACAGCCTTAGCGAAAGGCTTCTTGAAGGGAAAGATGTAACTCTGTGAGATGAATTAACAGAACACAGAGCAGTTTCTCAGAAAGCTTCTTTCCAGTTTTGAACGGAAGATATTTCCTTTTTCACCATAGCCCTATATGGGCCTCCAAATATCCCTTTGCCAATTCCACAAGTACAGCCTTAGCGAAAGGCTTCTTGAAGGGAAAGATGTAACTCTGTGAGATGAATTAACAGAACACAGAGCAGTTTCTCAGAAAGCTTCTTTCCAGTTTTGAACGGAAGATATTTCCTTTTTCACCATAGCCCTCTATGGGCTTCCAAATATCACTTTGCCAACTCCACAAGAACAGCCTTAGCGAAAGGCTTCTTGAAGGGAAAGATGTAACTCTGTGAGATGAATTAACAGAACACAGAGCAGTTTCTCAGAAAGCTTCTTTCCAGTTTTGAACGGAAGTTATTTCCTTTTTCACTATAGCCCTCTATGGGCTTCCAAATATCCCTTTGCCAATTCCACAAGAACAGCCTTAGCGAAAGGCTTCTTGAAGGGAAAGATGTAACTCTGTGAGATGAATTAACAGAACACAGAGCAGTTTCTCAGAAAGCTTCTTTCCAGTTTTGAACGGAAGATATTTCCTTTTTCACCATAGCCCTCTATGGGCTTCCAAATATCACTTTGCCAATTCCACAAGAACAGACTTAGCGAAAGGCTTCTTGAAGGGAAAGATGTAACTCTGTGAGATGAATTAACAGAACACAGAGCAGTTTCTCAGAAAGCTTCTTTCCAGTATTGAACGCAAAATATTTCCTTTTTCACCGTAGCCCTCCATGGGCTTCCAAATATCACTTTGCCAATTCCACAAGAACAGCCTTACCGAAAGGCTTCTTGAAGGGAAATATGTAACTCGGTGAGATGAATTAACAGAACACAGAGCAGTTTCTCAGAAAGCTTCTTTCCAGTATTGAACGCAAGAAATTTCCTTTTTCACCATAGCCCTCTATGTGCTTCCAAATATCACTTTGCCAATTCCACAAGAACAGCCTTAGCGAAAGGCTTCATGAAGGGAAAGATGTAACTCTGTGAGATGAATTAACAGAACACAGAGCAGTTTCTCAGAAAGCTTCTTTCCAGTTTTGAACGGAAGATATTTCCTTTTTCACCATAGCCATCTATGGGCTTCCAAATATCCCTTTGCCAATTCCACAAGAAGAGCCTTAGCGAAAGGATTATTGAAGGGAAAGGTGTAACTCTGTGAGTTGAATTAACAGAACACAGAGCAGTTTCTCAGAAAGCTTCTTTCCAGTTTTGAACGGAAGATACTTCGTTTTTCACTATAGCCCTCTATGGGCTTCCAAATATCCCTTTGCCAATTCCACAAGAACAGCCTTAGAGAAGGGCTTATTGAAGGGAAATATGTAACTCTGTGAGATGAATTAAGAGAACACAGAGCAGTTTCTCAGAAAGCTTCTTTCCAGTTTTGAACGGAAGATATTTCCTTTTTCACCATAGCCCTCTATGGGCTTCCAAATATCACTTTGCCAGTACCACAATAACAGCCTTAGCGAAAGGCTTCTTGAAGGGAAAGATGTAACTCTGTGAGATGAATTAACAGAACACAGAGCAGTTTCTCAGAAAGCTTCTTTCCAGTATTGAACGCAAGAAATTTCCTTTTTCACCATAGCCCTCTATGTGCTTCCAAATATCACTTTGCCAATTCCACAAGAACAGCCTTAGCGAAAGGCTTCATGAAGGGAAAGATGTAACTCTGTGAGATGAATTAACAGAACACAGAGCAGTTTCTCAGAAAGCTTCTTTCCAGTTTTGAACGGAAGATATTTCCTTTTTCACCATAGCCATCTATGGGCTTCCAAATATCCCTTTGCCAATTCCACAAGAAGAGCCTTAGCGACAGGATTATTGAAGGGAAAGGTGTAACTCTGTGAGTTGAATTAACAGAACACAGAGCAGTTTCTCAGAAAGCTTCTTTCCAGTTTTGAACGGAAGATACTTCGTTTTTCACTATAGCCCTCTATGGGCTTCCAAATATCCCTTTGCCAATTCCACAAGAACAGCCTTAGAGAAGGGCTTATTGAAGGGAAATATGTAACTCCGTGAGATGAATTAAGAGAACACAGAGCAGTTTCTCAGAAAGCTTCTTTCCAGTTTTGAACGGAAGATATTTCCTTTTTCACCATAGCCCTATATGGGCCTCCAAATATCCCTTTGCCAATTCCACAAGTACAGCCTTAGCGAAAGGCTTCTTGAAGGGAAAGATGTAACTCTGTGAGATGAATTAACAGAACACAGAGCAGTTTCTCAGAAAGCTTCTTTCCAGTTTTGAACGGAAGATATTTCCTTTTTCACCATAGCCCTCTATGGGCTTCCAAATATCACTTTGCCAACTCCACAAGAACAGCCTTAGCGAAAGGCTTCTTGAAGGGAAAGATGTAACTCTGTGAGATGAATTAACAGAACACAGAGCAGTTTCTCAGAAAGCTTCTTTCCAGTTTTGAACGGAAGTTATTTCCTTTTTCACTATAGCCCTCTATGGGCTTCCAAATATCCCTTTGCCAATTCCACAAGAACAGCCTTAGGGAAAGGCTTCTTGAAGGGAAAGATGTAACTCTGTGAAATGAATTAACAGGACACAGAGCAGTTTCTCAGAAAGCTTCTTTCCAGTTTTGAACGGAAGATATTTCCTTTTTCACCATAGCCCTCTATGGGCTTCCAAATATCACTTTGCCAATTCCACAAGAACAGCCTTAGCGAAAGACTTCTTGAAGGGAAAGATGTATCTCTGTGAGATGAATTAACAGAACACAGAGCAGTTTCTCAGAAAGCTTCTTTCCAGTTTTAAACGGAAGATATTTCCTTTTTCACCGTTGCCCTCTATGGGCTTCCAAATATCCCTTTGCCAATTCAACAAGAACAGCCTTAGCGAAAGGCTTCTTGAAGGGAAAGATGTAACTCTGTGAGATGAATTAACAGAACTCAGGGCAGTTTCTCAGAAACCTTCTTTCCAGTTTTGAACGGAAGATATTTCCTTTTTCACCGTAGCCCTCTAGGTGCTTCCAAATATCACTGTACCAATTCCACAAGAACAGCCTTAGCGAAAGGCTTCTTGAAGGGAAAGATGTAACTCTGTGAGATGAATTAACAGAACACAGAGCAGTTTCTCAGAAAGCTTCTTTCCAGTTTTGAACGGAAGATATTTCCTTTTTCACCGTAGCCCTATATGGGCCTCCAAATATCCCTTTGTCAATTCCACAAGAACAGCCTCAGCGAAAGGCTTCTTGAAGGGAAAGATGTAACTCGTTGAGATGAATTAACAGAACACAGAGCAGTTTCTCAGAAAGCTTCTTTCCAGTTTTGAACGGAAGATATTTCCTTTTTCACCTTTGCCCTCTATGGGCTTCCAAATATCACTTTGCCAATTCCACAAGAACAGACTTAGCGAAAGGCTTCTTGAAGGGAAAGATGTAACTCTGTGAGATGAATTAACAGAACACAGAGCAGTTTCTCAGAAAGCTTCTTTCCAGTATTGAACGCAAAATATTTCCTTTTTCACCGTAGCCCTCCATGGGCTTCCAAATATCACTTTGCCAATTCCACAAGAACAGCCTTAGCGAAAGGCTTCTTGAAGGGAAATATGTAACTCGGTGACATGAATTAACAGAACACAGAGCAGTTTCTCAGAAAGCTTCTTTCCAGTATTGAACGCAAGAAATTTCCTTTTTCACCATAGCCCTCTATGTGCTTCCAAATATCACTTTGCCAATTCCACAAGAACAGCCTTAGCGAAAGGCTTCATGAAGGGAAAGATGTAACTCTGTGAGATGAATTAACAGAACACAGAGCAGTTTCTCAGAAAGCTTCTTTCCAGTTTTGAACGGAAGATATTTCCTTTTTCACCATAGCCATCTATTGGCTTCCAAATATCCCTTTGCCAATTCCACAAGAAGAGCCTTAGCGAAAGGATTATTGAAGGGAAAGGTGTAACTCTGTGAGTTGAATTAACAGAACACAGAGCAGTTTCTCAGAAAGCTTCTTTCCAGTTTTGAACGGAAGATACTTCGTTTTTCACTATAGCCCTCTATGGGCTTCCAAATATCCCTTTGCCAATTCCACAAGAACAGCCTTAGAGAATGGCTTATTGAAGGGAAATATGTAACTCTGTGAGATGAATTAAGAGAACACAGAGCAGTTTCTCAGAAAGCTTCTTTCCAGTTTTGAACGGAAGATATTTCCTTTTTCACCATAGCCCTCTATGGGCTTCCAAATATCACTTTGCCAATACCACAATAACAGCCTTAGCGAAAGGCTGCTTGAAGGGAAAGATGTAACTCTGTGAGATGAATTAACAGAACACAGAGCAGTTTCTCAGAAAGCTTCTTTCCAGTTTTGAACGGAAGATATTTCCTTTTTCACCATAGCCCTCTATGAGCTTCCAAATATCCCTTTGCCAATTCCACAAGAACAGTCTTAGCGAAAGGCTTCTTGAAGGCAAAGATGTAGCTCTGTGAGATGAATTAACAGAACACAGAGCAGTTTCTCAGAAAGCTTCTTTCCAGTTTTGAACGGAAGATATTTCCTTTTTCACCATAGCCCTCTATGGGCTTCCAAATATCACTTTGCCAATTCCACAAGAACAGCCTTAGCGAAAGGCTTCTTGAAGGGAAAGATGTAACTCTGTGAGATGAATTAACAGAACACAGAGCAGTTTCTCAGAAAGCTTCTTTCCAGTATTGAACGCAAGATATTTCCTTTTTCACCATAGCCCTCTATGGGCTTCCAAATATCACTTTGCCAATTCCACAAGAACAGCCTTAGCGAAAGGCTTCTTGAAGGGAAAGATGTAACTCTGTGAGATGAATTAACAGAACACAGAGCAGTTTCTCAGAAAGCTTCTTTCCAGTATTGAACGCAAGATATTTCCTTTTTCACCGTAGCCCTCTGTGGCCTTCCAAATATCACTTTGCCAATTCCACAAGAACAGTCTTAGCGAAAGGCTTCTTGAAGGGAAAGATGTAACTCTGTGAGATGAAATAACAGAACACAGAGCAGTTTCTCAGAAAGCTTCTTTCCAGTTTTGAACGGAAGATATTTCCTTTTTCACCATAGCCCTGTATGGGCTTCCAAGTATCACTTTGCCAATTCCACAAGAACAGCCTTAGCGAAAGGCTTCTTGAAGGGAAAGATGTAACTCTGTGAGATGAATTAACAGAACACAGAGCATTTTCTCAGAAATCTTCTTTCCAGTTTTGAACGGAAGATATTTCCTTTTTCACCATAGCCCTATATTGGCTTCCAAATATCACTTTGCCAATTGCACAAGAACAGCCTTAGCGAAAGGCTTCTTGAAGGGAAAGATGTAACTCTGTGAGATGAATTAACATAACACAGAGCAGTTTCTCAGAAAGCTTCTTTCCAGTTTTGAAAGGAAAATACTTCCTTTTTCACCATAGCCCTCTAAGGGCTTCCAAATATCCCGTTGCCAATTCCACAAGAACAGCCTTAGCGAAAGGCTTCTTGAAGGGAAAGATGTAACTCTGTGAGATGAATTAACAGAACGCAGAGCAGTTTCTCAGAAAGCTTCTTTCCAGTTTTGAACGGAAGATATTTCCTTTTTCACCATTGCCCTCTATGGGCTTCCAAATATCACTTTGCCAATTCCACAAGAACAGCCTAAGAGAAGGGCTTTTTGAAGGGAAAGATGTAAGTCTGTGAGATGAATTAACAGAACACAGAGCAGTTTCTCAGAAAGCTTCTTTCCAGTTTTGAACGGAAGATACTTCCTTTTTCACCATAGCCCTCTATGGGCTTCCAAATATCACTTTGCCCATTCCACAAGAACAGCCTTAGCGAAAGGCTTCTTGAAGGGAAAGATGTAACTCTTAGAGATGAATTAACAGAACACAGAGCAGTTTCTCAGAAAGCTTCTTTCCAGTTTTGAACGGAAGATATTTCCTTTATCACCATAGCAATCTACGGGCTTCCAAATATCACTTTGCCAATTCCACAAGAACAGCCTTAGCGAAGGTCTTATTGAAGGGAAAGATGTAACTCTGTGAGATGAATTAACAGAACACAGATCAGTTTCTCAGAAAGCTTCTTTCCAGTTTTGAACGGAAGATATTTCCTTTTTCACCATAGCCCTCTAAGGGCTTCCAAACATCACTTTGCCAATTCCATAAGAACAACCTTAGCGAAAGGCTTCTTGAAGTTAAAGATATAACTCTCTGAGATGAATTAACAGAACACAGAGCAGTTTCTCAGAAAGCTTCTTTCCAGTTTTGAACGGAAGTTATTTCCTTTTTCACAATAGCCCTCTATGGGCTTCCAAATATCCCTTTGCCAAATCCACAAGAACAGCCTTAGCGAAAGGCTTCTTGAAGGGAAAGATGTAACTCTGAGAGATGAATTAACAGAACACAGAGCAGTTTCTCAGAAAGCTTCTTTCCAGTTTTGAACGGAAGATATTTCCTTTTTCACCATAGCCCTCTATGGGCTTCCAAATATCACTTTGCCAATTCCACAAGAACAGACTTAGCGAAAGGCTTCTTGAAGGGAAAGATGTAACTCTGTGAGATGAATTAACAGAACACAGAGCAGTTTCTCAGAAAGCTTCTTTCCAATATTGAACGCAAGATATTTCCTTTTTCACCGTAGCCCTCCATGGGCTTCCAAATATCACTTTGCCAATTCCACAAGAACAGCCTTAGCGAAAGGCTTCTTGAAGGGAAATATGTAACTCGGTGACATGAATTAACAGAACACAGAGCAGTTTCTCAGAAAGCTTCTTTCCAGTATTGAACGCAAGAAATTTCCTTTTTCACCATAGCCCTCTATGTGCTTCCAAATATCACTTTGCCAATTCCACAAGAACAGCCTTAGCGAAAGGCTTCATGAAGGGAAAGATGTAACTCTGTGAGATGAATTAACAGAACACAGAGCAGTTTCTCAGAAAGCTTCTTTCCAGTTTTGAACGGAAGATATTTCCTTTTTCACCATAGCCATCTATTGGCTTCCAAATATCCCTTTGCCAATTCCACAAGAAGAGCCTTAGCGAAAGGATTATTGAAGGGAAAGGTGTAACTCTGTGAGTTGAATTAACAGAACACAGAGCAGTTTCTCAGAAAGCTTCTTTCCAGTTTTGAACGGAAGATACTTCGTTTTTCACTATAGCCCTCTATGGGCTTCCAAATATCCCTTTGCCAATTCCACAAGAACAGCCTTAGAGAATGGCTTATTGAAGGGAAATATGTAACTCTGTGAGATGAATTAAGAGAACACAGAGCAGTTTCTCAGAAAGCTTCTTTCCAGTTTTGAACGGAAGATATTTCCTTTTTCACCATAGCCCTCTATGGGCTTCCAAATATCACTTTGCCAATACCACAATAACAGCCTTAGCGAAAGGCTGCTTGAAGGGAAAGATGTAACTCTGTGAGATGAATTAACAGAACACAGAGCAGTTTCTCAGAAAGCTTCTTTCCAGTTTTGAACGGAAGATATTTCCTTTTTCACCATAGCCCTCTATGAGCTTCCAAATATCCCTTTGCCAATTCCACAAGAACAGTCTTAGCGAAAGGCTTCTTGAAGGCAAAGATGTAGCTCTGTGAGATGAATTAACAGAACACAGAGCAGTTTCTCAGAAAGCTTCTTTCCAGTTTTGAACGGAAGATATTTCCTTTTTCACCATAGCCCTCTATGGGCTTCCAAATATCACTTTGCCAATTCCACAAGAACAGCCTTAGCGAAAGGCTTCTTGAAGGGAAAGATGTAACTCTGTGAGATGAATTAACAGAACACAGAGCAGTTTCTCAGAAAGCTTCTTTCCAGTATTGAACGCAAGATATTTCCTTTTTCACCATAGCCCTCTATGGGCTTCCAAATATCACTTTGCCAATTCCACAAGAACAGCCTTAGCGAAAGGCTTCTTGAAGGGAAAGATGTAACTCTGTGAGATGAATTAACAGAACACAGAGCAGTTTCTCAGAAAGCTTCTTTCCAGTATTGAACGCAAGATATTTCCTTTTTCACCGTAGCCCTCTGTGGCCTTCCAAATATCACTTTGCCAATTCCACAAGAACAGTCTTAGCGAAAGGCTTCTTGAAGGGAAAGATGTAACTCTGTGAGATGAAATAACAGAACACAGAGCAGTTTCTCAGAAAGCTTCTTTCCAGTTTTGAACGGAAGATATTTCCTTTTTCACCATAGCCCTGTATGGGCTTCCAAGTATCACTTTGCCAATTCCACAAGAACAGCCTTAGCGAAAGGCTTCTTGAAGGGAAAGATGTAACTCTGTGAGATGAATTAACAGAACACAGAGCATTTTCTCAGAAATCTTCTTTCCAGTTTTGAACGGAAGATATTTCCTTTTTCACCATAGCCCTATATTGGCTTCCAAATATCACTTTGCCAATTGCACAAGAACAGCCTTAGCGAAAGGCTTCTTGAAGGGAAAGATGTAACTCTGTGAGATGAATTAACATAACACAGAGCAGTTTCTCAGAAAGCTTCTTTCCAGTTTTGAAAGGAAAATACTTCCTTTTTCACCATAGCCCTCTAAGGGCTTCCAAATATCCCGTTGCCAATTCCACAAGAACAGCCTTAGCGAAAGGCTTCTTGAAGGGAAAGATGTAACTCTGTGAGATGAATTAACAGAACGCAGAGCAGTTTCTCAGAAAGCTTCTTTCCAGTTTTGAACGGAAGATATTTCCTTTTTCACCATTGCCCTCTATGGGCTTCCAAATATCACTTTGCCAATTCCACAAGAACAGCCTAAGAGAAGGGCTTTTTGAAGGGAAAGATGTAAGTCTGTGAGATGAATTAACAGAACACAGAGCAGTTTCTCAGAAAGCTTCTTTCCAGTTTTGAACGGAAGATACTTCCTTTTTCACCATAGCCCTCTATGGGCTTCCAAATATCACTTTGCCCATTCCACAAGAACAGCCTTAGCGAAAGGCTTCTTGAAGGGAAAGATGTAACTCTTAGAGATGAATTAACAGAACACAGAGCAGTTTCTCAGAAAGCTTCTTTCCAGTTTTGAACGGAAGATATTTCCTTTATCACCATAGCAATCTACGGGCTTCCAAATATCACTTTGCCAATTCCACAAGAACAGCCTTAGCGAAGGTCTTATTGAAGGGAAAGATGTAACTCTGTGAGATGAATTAACAGAACACAGATCAGTTTCTCAGAAAGCTTCTTTCCAGTTTTGAACGGAAGATATTTCCTTTTTCACCATAGCCCTCTAAGGGCTTCCAAACATCACTTTGCCAATTCCATAAGAACAACCTTAGCGAAAGGCTTCTTGAAGTTAAAGATATAACTCTCTGAGATGAATTAACAGAACACAGAGCAGTTTCTCAGAAAGCTTCTTTCCAGTTTTGAACGGAAGTTATTTCCTTTTTCACAATAGCCCTCTATGGGCTTCCAAATATCCCTTTGCCAAATCCACAAGAACAGCCTTAGCGAAAGGCTTCTTGAAGGGAAAGATGTAACTCTGAGAGATGAATTAACAGAACACAGAGCAGTTTCTCAGAAAGCTTCTTTCCAGTTTTGAACGGAAGATATTTCCTTTTTCACCATAGCCCTCTATGGGCTTCCAAATATCACTTTGCCAATTCCACAAGAACAGACTTAGCGAAAGGCTTCTTGAAGGGAAAGATGTAACTCTGTGAGATGAATTAACAGAACACAGAGCAGTTTCTCAGAAAGCTTCTTTCCAATATTGAACGCAAGATATTTCCTTTTTCACCGTAGCCCTCCATGGGCTTCCAAATATCACTTTGCCAATTCCACAAGAACAGCCTTAGCGAAAGGCTTCTTGAAGGGAAATATGTAACTCGGTGAGATGAATTAACAGAACACAGAGCAGTTTCTCAGAAAGCTTCTTTCCAGTATTGAACGCAAGATATTTCCTTTTTCACCATAGCCCTCTATGTGCTTCCAAATATCACTTTGCCAATTCCACAAGAACAGCCTTAGCGAAAGGCTTCATGAAGGGAAAGATGTAACTCTGTGAGATGAATTAACAGAACACAGAGCAGTTTCTCAGAAAGCTTCTTTCCAGTTTTGAACGGAAGATATTTCCTTTTTCACCATAGCCTTCTATGGGCTTCCAAATATCCCTTTGCCAATTCCACAAGAACAGCCTTAGCGAAAGGCTTCTTGAAGGGAAAGATGTAACTCTGTGAGATGAATTAACAGAACACAGAGCAGTTTCTCAGAAAGCTTCTTTCCAGTTTTGAACGGAAGATATTTCCTTTTTCACCATAGCCCTCTATGGGCTTCCAAATATCACTTTGCCAACTCCACAAGAACAGCCTTAGCGAAAGGCTTCTTGAAGGGAAAGATGTAACTCTGTGAGATGAATTAACAGAACACAGAGCAGTTTCTCAGAAAGCTTCTTTCCAGTTTTGAACGGAAGTTATTTCCTTTTTCACTATAGCCCTCTATGGGCTTCCAAATATCCCTTTGCCAATTCCACAAGAACAGCCTTAGCGAAAGGCTTCTTGAAGGGAAAGATGTAACTCTGTGAGATGAATTAACAGAACACAGAGCAGTTTCTCAGAAAGCTTCTTTCCAGTTTTGAACGGAAGATATTTCCTTTTTCACCATAGCCCTCTATGGGCTTCCAAATATCACTTTGCCAATTCCACAAGAACAGACTTAGCGAAAGGCTTCTTGAAGGGAAAGATGTAACTCTGTGAGATGAATTAACAGAACACAGAGCAGTTTCTCAGAAAGCTTCTTTCCAGTATTGAACGCAAAATATTTCCTTTTTCACCGTAGCCCTCCATGGGCTTCCAAATATCACTTTGCCAATTCCACAAGAACAGCCTTACCGAAAGGCTTCTTGAAGGGAAATATGTAACTCGGTGAGATGAATTAACAGAACACAGAGCAGTTTCTCAGAAAGCTTCTTTCCAGTTTTGAACGGAAGATATTTCCTTTTTCACCATAGCCATCTATGGGCTTCCAAATATCCCTTTGCCAATTCCACAAGAAGAGCCTTAGCGAAAGGATTATTGAAGGGAAAGGTGTAACTCTGTGAGTTGAATTAACAGAACACAGAGCAGTTTCTCAGAAAGCTTCTTTCCAGTTTTGAACGGAAGATACTTCGTTTTTCACTATAGCCCTCTATGGGCTTCCAAATATCCCTTTGCCAATTCCACAAGAACAGCCTTAGAGAAGGGCTTATTGAAGGGAAATATGTAACTCTGTGAGATGAATTAAGAGAACACAGAGCAGTTTCTCAGAAAGCTTCTTTCCAGTTTTGAACGGAAGATATTTCCTTTTTCACCATAGCCCTCTATGGGCTTCCAAATATCACTTTGCCAATACCACAATAACAGCCTTAGCGAAAGGCTTCTTGAAGGGAAAGATGTAACTCTGTGAGATGAATTAACAGAACACAGAGCAGTTTCTCAGAAAGCTTCTTTCCAGTATTGAACGCAAGAAATTTCCTTTTTCACCATAGCCCTCTATGTGCTTCCAAATATCCCTTTGCCAATTCCACAAGAACAGCCTTAGCGAAAGGCTTCATGAAGGGAAAGATGTAACTCTGTGAGATGAATTAACAGAACACAGAGCAGTTTCTCAGAAAGCTTCTTTCCAGTTTTGAACGGAAGATATTTCCTTTTTCACCATAGCCATCTATGGGCTTCCAAATATCCCTTTGCCAATTCCACAAGAAGAGCCTTAGCGACAGGATTATTGAAGGGAAAGGTGTAACTCTGTGAGTTGAATTAACAGAACACAGAGCAGTTTCTCAGAAAGCTTCTTTCCAGTTTTGAACGGAAGATACTTCGTTTTTCACTATAGCCCTCTATGGGCTTCCAAATATCCCTTTGCCAATTCCACAAGAACAGCCTAAGAGAAGGGCTTATTGAAGGGAAATATGTAACTCTGTGAGATGAATTAAGAGAACACAGAGCAGTTTCTCAGAAAGCTTCTTTCCAGTTTTGAACGGAAGATATTTCCTTTTTCACCATAGCCCTCTATGGGCTTCCAAATATCACTTTGCCAATACCACAATAACAGCCTTAGCGAAAGGCTGCTTGAAGGGAAAGATGTAACTCTGTGAGATGAATTAACAGAACACAGAGCAGTTTCTCAGAAAGCTTCTTTCCAGTTTTGAACGGAAGATATTTCCTTTTTCACCATAGCCCTCTATGAGCTTCCAAATATCCCTTTGCCAATTCCACAAGAACAGTCTTAGCGAAAGGCTTCTTGAAGGGAAAGATGTAACTCTGTGAGATGAATTAACAGAACACAGAGCAGTTTCTCAGAAAGCTTCTTTCCAGTTTTGAACGGAAGATATTTCCTTTTTCACCATAGCCATCTATGGGCTTCCAAATATCCCTTTGCCTATTCCACAAGAACAGCCTTAGCGAAGGGCTTCTTGAAGGGAAAGATGTAACTCTGAGAGATGAATTAACAGAACACAGAGCAGTTTCTCAGAAAGCTTCTTTCCAGTTTTGAACGGAAGATATTTCCTTTTTCACCATAGCCCTCTATGGGCTTCCAAATATCACTTTGCCAATTCCACAAGAACAGACTTAGCGAAAGGCTTCTTGAAGGGAAAGATGTAACTCTGTGAGATGAATTAACAGAACACAGAGCAGTTTCTCAGAAAGCTTCTTTCCAATATTGAACGCAAGATATTTCCTTTTTCACCGTAGCCCTCCATGGGCTTCCAAATATCACTTTGCCAATTCCACAAGAACAGCCTTAGCGAAAGGCTTCTTGAAGGGAAATATGTAACTCGGTGAGATGAATTAACAGAACACAGAGCAGTTTCTCAGAAAGCTTCTTTCCAGTATTGAACGCAAGATATTTCCTTTTTCACCATAGCCCTCTATGTGCTTCCAAATATCACTTTGCCAATTCCACAAGAACAGCCTTAGCGAAAGGCTTCATGAAGGGAAAGATGTAACTCTGTGAGATGAATTAACAGAACACAGAGCAGTTTCTCAGAAAGCTTCTTTCCAGTTTTGAACGGAAGATATTTCCTTTTTCACCATAGCCATCTATGGGCTTCCAAATATCCCTTTGCCAATTCCACAAGAACAGCCTTAGCGAAAGGCTTCTTGAAGGGAAAGATGTAACTCTGGGAGATGAATTAACAGAACACAGAGCAGTTTCTCAGAAAGCTTCTTTCCAGTTTTGAACGGAAGATATTTCCTTTTTCACCATAGCCCTCTATGGGCTTCCAAATATCCCTTTGCCATTTCCACAAGAACAGCCTTAGCGAAAGGCTTCTGGAAGGGAAAGATGTAACTCTGTGAGATGAATTAACAGAACACAGAGCAGTTTCTCAGAAAGCTTCTTTCCAGTTTTGAACGTAAGATATTTCCTTTTTCACCATAGCCCTCTATGGGCTTCCAAATATCACTTTGCCAACTCCACAAGAACAGCCTTAGCGAAAGGCTTCTTGAAGGGAAAGATGTAACACTGTGGGTTGAATTAACAGAACAAAGAGCAGTTTCTCAGAAAGCTTCTTTCCAGTTTTGAACGGAAGATATTTCGTTTTTCACCATAGCCCTCTATGGGCTTCCAAATATCATTTTGCCAACTCCACAAGAACAGCCTCAGCGAAAGGTTTCTTGAAGGGAAAGATGTAACTCTGTGATTTGAATTAACAGAACACAGAGCAGTTTCTCAGAAAGCTTCTCTCCAGTTTTGAACGGAAGATACTTCCTTTTTCACCATAGCCCTCTATGGGCTTCCAAATATCCCTTTGCCAACTCCACAAGAACAGCCTTAGCGAAAGGCTTCTTGAATTGAATGATGTAACTCTGTGAGATGAAATAACAGAACACAGAGCAGTTTCTCAGAAAGTTTCTTTCCAGTATTGAACGCAAGATATTTCCTTTTTCACCGTAGTCCTCTGTGGCCTTCCAAATATCACTTTGCCAATTCCACAAGAACAGTCTTAGCGAAAGGCTTCTTGAAGGCAAAGATGTAGCTCTGTGAGATGAATTAACAGAACACAGAGCAGTTTCTCAGAAAGCTTCTTTCCAGTTTTGAACGGAAGATATTTCCTTTTTCACCATAGCCCTCTATGGGCTTCCAAATATCCCTTTGCCAATTCCACAAGAACAGCCTGAGCGAAAGGCTTCTTGAAGGGAAAGATGTAACTCTGTGAGATGAATTAACAGAACACAGAGCAGTTTCTCAGAAAGCTTCTTTCCAGTATTGAACGCAAGATATTTCCTTTTTTCAGTATCCCTCCATGGACTTCCAAATATCACTTTGCCAATTCCAAAAGAACAGCCTTAGCGAAAGGCTTCTTGAAGGGAAAGATGTAACTCTGTGAGATGAATTAAAAGAACACAGAGCAGTTTCTCAGAAATCTTCTTTCCAGTTTTTAACGGAAGATATTTCCTTTTTCACCATAGCCCTATATGGGCTTCCAAATATCACTTTGCCAATTCCACAAGAACAGCCTTAGCGAAAGGCTTCTTTAAGGGAAAGATGTAACTCTGTGAGATGAATTAACAGAACAGAGAGCAGTTTCTCAGAAAGCTTCTTTCCAGTTTTGAAAGGAAGATACTTCCTTTTTCACCATAGCCCTCTATGGGCTTCCAAATATCCCTTTGCCCATTCCACAAGAACAGCCTTAGCGAAAGGCTTCTTGAAGGGAAAGATGTAACTCTGTGAGAAAAATTAACAGAACACAGAGCAGTTTCTCAGAAAGCTTCTTTCCAGTTTTGAACGGAGGATACTTCCTTTTTTCACCATAGGCCTCTATGGGCTTCCAAATATCACTTTGCCAATTCCACAAGAACAGCCTTAGCGATAGGGTTCTTGAAGGGAAAGATGTAACTCGGTGAGATGAATTAACGGAACACAGAGCAGTTTCTCAGAAAGCTTCTTTCCAGTTTTGAACGGAAGTTATTTCCTTTTTCACCATAGCCCTCTATGGGCTTCCAAATATCACTTTGCCAATTCCACAAGAACAGCCTTAGCGAAAGGCTTCTTGAAGGGAAAGATGTAATTCTGTGCCATGAATTAACAGAACACAGAGCAGTTTCTCAGAAAGCTTCTTTCCAATATTGAACGCAAGATATTTCCTTTTTCACAGTAGCCCTCCATGGTCTTCCAAATATCACTTTGCAAGTTCCACAAGAACAGCCTTAGCGAAAGGCTTCTTGAAGGGAAAGATGTAACTCTGTGAGATGAATTAACAGAACACAGAGCAGTTTCTCAGAAAGCTTCTTTCCAGTTTTGAACGGAAGATAATTCCTTTATCACCATAGCAATCTACGGGCTTCCAAATATCACTTTGCCAATTCCACAAGAACAGCCTTAGCGAAGGTCTTATTGAAGGGAAAGATGTAACTCTGTGAGATGAATTAACAGAACACAGAGCAGTTTCTCGGAAAGCTTCTTTCCAGTTTTGAACGGAAGATATTTCCTTTTTCACCATAGCCCTCTATGGGCTTCCAAATATCACTTTGCCAATTCCATAAGAACAACCTTAGCGAAAGGCTTCTTGAAGGGAAAGATGTAACTCTGTGAGATGAATTAACAGAACACAGAGCAGTTTCTCAGAAAGCTTCTTTCCAGTTTTGAACGGAAGTTATTTCCTTTTTCACAATAGCCCTCTATGGGCTTCCAAATATCCCTTTGCCAAATCCACAAGAACAGCCTTAGCGAAAGGCTTCTTGAAGGGAAAGATGTAACTCTCTGAGATGAATTAACAGAACACAGAGCAGTTTCTCAGAAAGCTTCTTTCCAGTTTTGAACGGAAGATATTTCCTTTTTCACCATAGCCCTCTATGGGCTTCCAAATATCCCTTTGCCAATTCCACAAGAACAGCCTTAGCGAAAGGCTTCTTGAAGGGAAAGATGTAACTCTGTGATATGAATTAACAGAACACAGAGCAGTTTCTCAGAAAGCTTCTTTCCAGTTTTGAACGGAAGATATTTCCTTTTTCACCATAGCCCTCTATGGGCTTCCAAATATCACTTTGCCAACTCCACAAGAAAAGCCTTAGCGAAAGGCTTCTTGAGGGGAAAGATGTAACTCTGTGAGATGAATTAACAGAACACAGAGCAGTTTCTCAGAAAGCTTCTTTCCAGTTTTGAACGGAAGTTATTTCCTTTTTCACTATAGCCCTCTATGGGCTTCCAAATATCCCTTTGCCAATTCCACAAGAACAGCCTTAGCGAAAGGCTTCTTGAAGGGAAAGATGTAACTCTGTGAGATGAATTAACAGAAAACAGAGCAGTTTCTCAGAAAGCTTCTTTCCAGTTTTGAACGGAAGATATTTCCTTTTTCACCATTGCCCTCTATGGGCTTCCAAATATCACTTTGCCAATTCCACAAGAACAGACTTAGCGAAAGGCTTCTTGAAGGGAAAGATGTAACTCTGTGAGATGAATTAACAGAACACAGAGCAGTTTCTCAGAAAGCTTCTTTCCAGTATTGAACGCAAAATATTTCCTTTTTCACCGTAGCCCTCCATGGGCTTCCAAATATCACTTTGCCAATTCCACAAGAACAGCCTTAGCGAAAGGCTTCTTGAAGGGAAATATGTAACTCGGTGACATGAATTAACAGAACACAGAGCAGTTTCTCAGAAAGCTTCTTTCCAGTATTGAACGCAAGAAATTTCCTTTTTCACCATAGCCCTCTATGTGCTTCCAAATATCACTTTGCCAATTCCACAAGAACAGCCTTAGCGAAAGGCTTCATGAAGGGAAAGATGTAACTCTGTGAGATGAATTAACAGAACACAGAGCAGTTTCTCAGAAAGCTTCTTTCCAGTTTTGAACGGAAGATATTTCCTTTTTCACCATAGCCATCTATGGGCTTCCAAATATCCCTTTGCCAATTCCACAAGAAGAGCCTTAGCGAAAGGATTATTGAAGGGAAAGGTGTAACTCTGTGAGTTGAATTAACAGAACACAGAGCAGTTTCTCAGAAAGCTTCTTTCCAGTTTTGAACGGAAGATACTTCGTTTTTCACTATAGCCCTCTATGGGCTTCCAAATATCCCTTTGCCAATTCCACAAGAACAGCCTTAGAGAAGGGCTTATTGAAGGGAAATATGTAACTCTGTGAGATGAATTAAGAGAACACAGAGCAGTTTCTCAGAAAGCTTCTTTCCAGTTTTGAACGGAAGATATTTACTTTTTCACCATAGCCCTCTATGGGCTTCCAAATATCACTTTGCCAATACCACAATAACAGCCTTAGCGAAAGGCTGCTTGAAGGGAAAGATGTAACTCTGTGAGATGAATTAACAGAACACAGAGCAGTTTCTCAGAAAGCTTCTTTCCAGTTTTGAACGGAAGATATTTCCTTTTTCACCATAGCCCTCTATGAGCTTCCAAATATCCCTTTGCCAATTCCACAAGAACAGTCTTAGCGAAAGGCTTCTTGAAGGGAAAGATGTAACTCTGTGAGATGAATTAACAGAACACAGAGGAGTTTCTCAGAAAGCTTCTTTCCAGTTTTGAACGGAAGATATTTCCTTTTTCACCATAGCCTTCTATGGGCTTCCAAATATCCCTTTGCCAATTCCACAAGAACAGCCTTAGCGAAAGGCTTCTTGAAGGGAAAGATGTAACTCTGTGAGATGAATTAACAGAACACAGAGCAGTTTCTCAGAAAGCTTCTTTCCAGTTTTGAACGGAAGATATTTCCTTTTTCACCATAGCCCTATATGGGCCTCCAAATATCCCTTTGCCAATTCCACAAGTACAGCCTTAGCGAAAGGCTTCTTGAAGGGAAAGATGTAACTCTGTGAGATGAATTAACAGAACACAGAGCAGTTTCTCAGAAAGCTTCTTTCCAGTTTTGAACGGAAGATATTTCCTTTTTCACCATAGCCCTCTATGGGCTTCCAAATATCACTTTGCCAACTCCACAAGAACAGCCTTAGCGAAAGGCTTCTTGAAGGGAAAGATGTAACTCTGTGAGATGAATTAACAGAACACAGAGCAGTTTCTCAGAAAGCTTCTTTCCAGTATTGAACGCAAAATATTTCCTTTTTCACCGTAGCCCTCCATGGGCTTCCAAATATCACTTTGCCAATTCCACAAGAACAGCCTTACCGAAAGGCTTCTTGAAGGGAAATATGTAACTCGGTGAGATGAATTAACAGAACACAGAGCAGTTTCTCAGAAAGCTTCTTTCCAGTATTGAACGCAAGAAATTTCCTTTTTCACCATAGCCCTCTATGTGCTTCCAAATATCACTTTGCCAATTCCACAAGAACAGCCTTAGCGAAAGGCTTCATGAAGGGAAAGATGTAACTCTGTGAGATGAATTAAGAGAACACAGAGCAGTTTCTCAGAAAGCTTCTTTCCAGTTTTGAACGGAAGATATTTCCTTTTTCACCATAGCCATCTATGGGCTTCCAAATATCCCTTTGCCAATTCCACAAGAAGAGCCTTAGCGAAAGGATTATTGAAGGGAAAGGTGTAACTCTGTGAGTTGAATTAACAGAACACAGAGCAGTTTCTCAGAAAGCTTCTTTCCAGTTTTGAACGGAAGATACTTCGTTTTTCACTATAGCCCTCTATGGGCTTCCAAATATCCCTTTGCCAATTCCACAAGAACAGCCTTAGAGAAGGGCTTATTGAAGGGAAATATGTAACTCTGTGAGATGAATTAAGAGAACACAGAGCAGTTTCTCAGAAAGCTTCTTTCCAGTTTTGAACGGAAGATATTTCCTTTTTCACCATAGCCCTCTATGGGCTTCCAAATATCACTTTGCCAGTACCACAATAACAGCCTTAGCGAAAGGCTTCTTGAAGGGAAAGATGTAACTCTGTGAGATGAATTAACAGAACACAGAGCAGTTTCTCAGAAAGCTTCTTTCCAGTATTGAACGCAAGAAATTTCCTTTTTCACCATAGCCCTCTATGTGCTTCCAAATATCACTTTGCCAATTCCACAAGAACAGCCTTAGCGAAAGGCTTCATGAAGGGAAAGATGTAACTCTGTGAGATGAATTAACAGAACACAGAGCAGTTTCTCAGAAAGCTTCTTTCCAGTTTTGAACGGAAGATATTTCCTTTTTCACCATAGCCATCTATGGGCTTCCAAATATCCCTTTGCCAATTCCACAAGAAGAGCCTTAGCGACAGGATTATTGAAGGGAAAGGTGTAACTCTGTGAGTTGAATTAACAGAACACAGAGCAGTTTCTCAGAAAGCTTCTTTCCAGTTTTGAACGGAAGATACTTCGTTTTTCACTATAGCCCTCTATGGGCTTCCAAATATCCCTTTGCCAATTCCACAAGAACAGCCTTAGAGAAGGGCTTATTGAAGGGAAATATGTAACTCTGTGAGATGAATTAAGAGAACACAGAGCAGTTTCTCAGAAAGCTTCTTTCCAGTTTTGAACGGAAGATATTTCCTTTTTCACCATAGCCCTATATGGGCCTCCAAATATCCCTTTGCCAATTCCACAAGTACAGCCTTAGCGAAAGGCTTCTTGAAGGGAAAGATGTAACTCTGTGAGATGAATTAACAGAACACAGAGCAGTTTCTCAGAAAGCTTCTTTCCAGTTTTGAACAGAAGATATTTCCTTTTTCACCATAGCCCTCTATGGGCTTCCAAATATCACTTTGCCAACTCCACAAGAACAGCCTTAGCGAAAGGCTTCTTGAAGGGAAAGATGTAACTCTGTGAGATGAATTAACAGAACACAGAGCAGTTTCTCAGAAAGCTTCTTTCCAGTTTTGAACGGAAGTTATTTCCTTTTTCACTATAGCCCTCTATGGGCTTCCAAATATCCCTTTGCCAATTCCACAAGAACAGCCTTAGGGAAAGGCTTCTTGAAGGGAAAGATGTAACTCTGTGAGATGAATTAACAGGACACAGAGCAGTTTCTCAGAAAGCTTCTTTCCAGTTTTGAACGGAAGATATTTCCTTTTTCACCATAGCCCTCTATGGGCTTCCAAATATCACTTTGCCAATTCCACAAGAACAGACTTAGCGAAAGGCTTCTTGAAGGGAAAGATGTAACTCTGTGAGATGAATTAACAGAACACAGAGCAGTTTCTCAGAAAGCTTCTTTCCAGTATTGAACGCAAAATATTTCCTTTTTCACCGTAGCCCTCCATGGGCTTCCAAATATCACTTTGCCAATTCCACAAGAACAGCCTTAGCGAAAGGCTTCTTGAAGGGAAATATGTAACTCGGTGAGATGAATTAACAGAACACAGAGCAGTTTCTCAGAAAGCTTCTTTCCAGTATTGAAAGCAAGAAATTTCCTTTTTCACCATAGCCCTCTATGTGCTTCCAAATATCACTTTGCCAATTCCACAAGAACAGCCTTAGCGAAAGGCTTCATGAAGGGAAAGATGTAACTCTGTGAGATGAATTAACAGAACACAGAGCAGTTTCTCAGAAAGCTTCTTTCCAGTTTTGAACGGAAGATATTTCCTTTTTCACCATAGCCATCTATGGGCTTCCAAATATCCCTTTGCCAATTCCACAAGAAGAGCCTTAGCGAAAGGATTATTGAAGGGAAAGGTGTAACTCTGTGAGTTGAATTAACAGAACACAGAGCAGTTTCTCAGAAAGCTTCTTTCCAGTTTTGAACGGAAGATACTTCGTTTTTCACTATAGCCCTCTATGGGCTTCCAAATATCCCTTTGCCAATTCCACAAGAACAGCCTTAGAGAAGGGCTTATTGAAGGGAAATATGTAACTCTGTGAGATGAATTAAGAGAACACAGAGCAGTTTCTCAGAAAGCTTCTTTCCAGTTTTGAACGGAAGATATTTCCTTTTTCACCATAGCCCTCTATGGGCTTCCAAATATCACTTTGCCAATACCACAATAACAGCCTTATCGAAAGGCTGCTTGAAGGGAAAGATGTAACTCTGTGAGATGAATTAACAGAACACAGAGCAGTTTCTCAGAAAGCTTCTTTCCAGTTTTGAACGGAAGATATTTCCTTTTTCACCATAGCCCTCTATGAGCTTCCAAATATCCCTTTGCCAATTCCACAAGAACAGTCTTAGCGAAAGGCTTCTTGAAGGGAAAGATGTAACTCTGTGAGATGAATTAACAGAACACAGAGCAGTTTCTCAGAAAGCTTCTTTCCAGTTTTGAACGGAAGATATTTCCTTTTTCACTATAGCCTTCTATGGGCTTCCAAATATCCCTTTGCCAATTCCACAAGAACAGCCTTAGCGAAAGGCTTCTTGAAGGGAAAGATGTAACTCTGTGAGATGAATTAACAGACCACAGAGCAGTTTCTCAGAAAGCTTCTTTCCAGTTTTGAACGGAAGATATTTCCTTTTTCACCATAGCCCTATATGGGCCTCCAAATATCCCTTTGCCAATTCCACAAGTACAGCCTGAGCGAAAGGCTTCTTGAAGGGAAAGATGTAACTCTGTGAGATGAATTAACAGAACACAGAGCAGTTTCTCAGAAAGCTTCTTTCCAGTTTTGAAAGGAAGATACTTCCTTTTTCACCATAGTCCTCTATGGGCTTCCAAATATCACTTTGCCAATTCCACAAGAACAGCGTTACCGAAAGGCTTCTTGAAGGGAAAGATGTAACTCTGTGAGATGAATTAACAGAACACAGAGCAGTTTCTCAGAAAGCTTCTTTCCAGTTTTGAACGGAAGATATTTCCTTTTCACCATAGCCCTCTTTGGGCTTCCAAATATCCCTTTGCCAATTCCACAAGAACAGCCTTAGCGAAAGGCTTCTTAAATTGAAAGATGTAACTCTGTGAGATGAAATAACAGAACACAGAGCAGTTTCTCAGAAAGCTTCTTTCCAGTATTGAACGCAAGATATTTCCTTTTTCACCGTAGTCCTCTGTGCCCTTCCTAATATCACTTTGCCAATTCCACAAGAACAGTCTTAGCGAAAGGCTTCTTGAAGGCAAAGATGTAGCTCTGTGAGATGAATTAACAGAACACAGAGCAGTTTCTCAGAAAGCTTCTTTCCAGTTTTGAACGGAAGATATTTCCTTTTTCACCATAGCCCTCTATGGGCTTCCAAATATCACTTTGCCAATTCCACAAGAACAGCCTTAGCGAAAGGCTTCTTGAAGGGAAAGATGTAACTCTGTGAGATGAATTAACAGAACACAGAGCAGTTTCTCAGAAAGCTTCTTTCCAGTATTGAACGCAAGATATTTCCTTTTTTCAGTATCCCTCCATGGACTTCCAAATATGACTTTGCCAATTCCAAAAGAACAGCCTTAGCGAAAGGCTTCTTGAAGGGAAAGATGTAACTCTGTGAGATGAATTAACAGCACACAGAGCAGTTTCTCAGAAATCTTCTTTCCAGTTTTTAACGGAAGATATTTCCTTTTTCACCATAGCCCTATATGGGCTTCCAAATATCACTTTGCCAATTCCACAAGAACAGCCTTAGCGAAAGGCTTCTTTAAGGGAAAGATGTAACTCTGTGAGATGAATTAACAGAACACAGAGCAGTTTCTCAGAAAGCTTCTTTCCAGTTTTGAAAGGAAAATACTTCCTTTTTCACCATAGCCCTCTATGGGCTTCCAAATATCACTTTGCCAATTCCATAAGAAGACACTTAGCGAAAGGCTTCTTGAAGGGAAAGATGTAACTCTCTGAGATGAATTAACAGAACATAGAGCAGTTTCTCAGAAAGCTTCTTTCCAGTTTTGAACGGAAGTTATTTCCTTTTTCACAATAGCCCTCTATGGGCTTCCAAATATCCCTTTGCCAATTCCACAAGAACAGCCTTAGCGAAAGGCTTCTTGAAGGGAAAGATGTAACTCTGTGAGATGAATTAACAGAACACAGAGCAGTTTCTCAGAAAGCTTCTTTCCAGTTTTGAACGGAAGATATTTCCTTTTTCACCATAGCCCTCTATGGGCTTCCAAATATCACTTTGCCAATTCCACAAGAAGAGACTTAGCGAAAGGCTTCTTGAAGGGAAAGATGTAACTCTGTGAGATGAATTAACAGAACACAGAGCAGTTTCTCAGAAAGCTTCTTTCCAGTATTGAACGCAAAATATTTCCTTTTTCACCGTAGCCCTCCATGGGCTTCCAAATATCACTTTGCCAATTCCACAAGAACAGCCTTAGCGAAAGGCTTCTTGAAGGGAAATATGTAACTAGGTGAGATGAATTAACAGAACACAGAGCAGTTTCTCAGAAAGCTTCTTTCCAGTATTGAACGCAAGAAATTTCCTTTTTCACCATAGCCCTCTATGTGCTTCCAAATATCACTTTGCCAATTCCACAAGAACAGCCTTAGCGAAAGGCTTCATGAAGGGAAAGATGTAACTCTGTGAGATGAATTAACAGAACACAGAGCAGTTTCTCAGAAAGCTTCTTTCCAGTTTTGAACGGAAGATATTTCCTTTTTCACCATAGCCATCTATGGGCTTCCAAATATCCCTTTGCCAATTCCACAAGAAGAGCCTTAGCGAAAGGATTATTGAAGGGAAAGGTGTAACTCTGTGAGTTGAATTAACAGAACACAGAGCAGTTTCTCAGAAAGCTTCTTTCCAGTTTTGAACGGAAGATACTTCGTTTTTCACTATAGCCCTCTATGGGCTTCCAAATATCCCTTTGCCAATACCACAAGAACAGCCTTAGAGAAGGGCTTATTGAAGGGAAATATGTAACTCTGTGAGATGAATTAAGAGAACACAGAGCAGTTTCTCAGAAAGCTTCTTTCCAGTTTTGAACGGAAGATATTTCCTTTTTCACCATAGCCCTCTATGGGCTTCCAAATATCACTTTGCCAATACCACAATAACAGCGTTAGCGAAAGGCTGCTTGAAGGGAAAGATGTAACTCTGTGAGATGAATTAACAGAACACAGAGCAGTTTCTCAGAAAGCTTCTTTCCAGTTTTGAACGGAAGATATTTCCTTTTTCACCATAGCCCTCTATGAGCTACCAAATATCCCTTTGCCAATTCCACAAGAACAGTCTTAGCGAAAGGCTTCTTGAAGGGAAAGATGTAACTCTGTGAGATGAATTAACAGAACACAGAGCAGTTTCTCAGAAAGCTTCTTTCCAGTTTTGAACGGAAGATACTTCCTTTTTCACCATAGCCTTCTATGGGCTTCCAAATATCCCTTTGCCAATTCCACAAGAACAGCCTTAGCGAAAGGCTTCTTGAAGGGAAAGATGTAACTCTGTGATATGAATTAACAGAACACAGAGCAGTTTCTCAGAAAGCTTCTTTCCAGTTTTGAACGGAAGATATTTCCTTTTTCACCATAACCCTATATGGGCCTCCAAATATCCCTTTGCCAATTCCACAAATACAGCCTTAGCGAAAGGCTTCTTGAAGGGAAAGATGTAACTCTGTGAGATGAATTAACAGAACACAGAGCAGTTTCTCAGAAAGCTTCTTTCCAGTTTTGAAAGGAAGATACTTCCTTTTTCACCATAGCCCTCTATGGGCTTCCAAATATCACTTTGCCAATTCCACAAGAACAGCGTTACCGAAAGGCTTCTTGAAGGGAAAGATGTAACTCTGTGAGATGAATTAACAGAACACAGAGCAGTTTCTCAGAAAGCTTCTTTCCAGTTTTGAACGGAAGATATTTCCTTTTCACCATAGCCCTCTTTGGGCTTCCAAATATCCCTTTGCCAATTCCACAAGAACAGCCTTAGCGAAAGGCTTCTTAAATTGAAAGATGTAACTCTGTGAGATGAAATAACAGAACACAGAGCAGTTTCTCAGAAAGCTTCTTTCCAGTATTGAACGCAAGATATTTCCTTTTTCACCGTAGTCCTCTGTGGCCTTCCTAATATCACTTTGCCAATTCCACAAGAACAGTCTTAGCGAAAGGCTTCTTGAAGGCAAAGATGTAGCTCTGTGAGATGAATTAACAGAACACAGAGCAGTTTCTCAGAAAGCTTCTTTCCAGTTTTGAACGGAAGATATTTCCTTTTTCACCATAGCCCTCTATGGGCTTCCAAATATCACTTTGCCAATTCCACAAGAACAGCCTTAGCGAAAGGCTTCTTGAAGGGAAAGATGTAACTCTGTGAGATGAATTAACAGAACACAGAGCAGTTTCTCAGAAAGCTTCTTTCCAGTATTGAACGCAAGATATTTCCTTTTTTCAGTATCCCTCCATGGACTTCCAAATATGACTTTGCCAATTCCAAAAGAACAGCCTTAGCGAAAGGCTTCTTGAAGGGAAAGATGTAACTCTCTGAGATGAATTAACAGAACATAGAGCAGTTTCTCAGAAAGCTTCTTTCCAGTTTTGAACGGAAGTTATTTCCTTTTTCACAATAGCCCTCTATGGGCTTCCAAATATCCCTTTGCCAATTCCACAAGAACAGCCTTAGCGAAAGGCTTCTTGAAGGGAAAGATGTAACTCTGTGAGATGAATTAACAGAACACAGAGCAGTTTCTCAGAAAGCTTCTTTCCAGTTTTGAACGGAAGATATTTCCTTTTTCACCATAGCCATCTATGGGCTTCCAAATATCCCTTTGCCAATTCCACAAGAACAGCCTCAGCGAAAGGCTTCTTGAAGGGAACTGTGTAACTCTGTGAGTTGAATTAACAGAACACAGAGCAGATTCTCAGAAAGCTTCTTTCCAGTTTTGAACGGAAGATACTTCGTTTTTCACTATAGCCCTCTATGGGCTTCCAAATATCCCTATGCCAATTCCACAAAAACAGCCTTAGAGAAGGGCTTATTGAAGGGAAATATGTAACTCTGTGAGATGAATTAAGAGAACACAGAGCAGTTTCTCAGAAAGCTTCTTTCCAGTTTTGAACGGAAGATATTTTCTTTTTCACCATAGCCCTCTATGGGCTTCCAAATATCACTTTGCCAATACCACAATAACAGCCTCAGCGAAAGGCTTCTTGAAGGGAAAGATGTAACTCTGTGAGATGAATTAACAGAACACAGAGCAGTTTCTCAGAAAGCTTCTTTCCAGTTTTGAACGGAAGATATTTCCTTTTTCACCATAGCCCTCTATGGGCTTCAAAATATCCCTTTGCCAATTCCACAAGAACAGTCTTAGCGAAAGGCTTCTTGAAGGGAAAGATGTAACTCTGTGAGATGAATTAACAGAACACAGAGCAGTTTCTCAGAAAGCTTCTTTCCAGTTTTGAACGGAAGATATTTCCTTTTTCACCATAGCCTTCTATGGGCTTCCAAATATCCCTTTGCCAATTCCACAAGAACAGCCTTAGCGAAAGGCTTCTTGAAGGGAAAGATGTAACTCTGTGAGATGAATTAACAGAACACAGAGCAGTTTCTCAGAATGCTTCTTTCCAGTTTTGAACGGAAGATATTTCCTTTTTCACCATAGCCCTATATGGGCCTCCAAATATCCCTTTGCCAATTCCACAAGTACAGCCTTAGCGAAAGGCTTCTTGAAGGGAAAGATGTAACTCTGTGAGATGAATTAACAGAACACAGAGCAGTTTCTCAGAAAGCTTCTTTCCAGTTTTGAAAGGAAGATACTTCCTTTTTCACCATAGCCCTCTAAGGGCTTCCAAATATCACTTTGCCAATTCCACAAGAACAGCCTTAGCGAAAGGCTTCTTGAAGGGAAAGATGTAACTCTGTGAGATGTATTAACAGAACACAGAGCAGTTTCTCAGAAAGCTTCTTTCCAGTTTTGAACAGAAGATATTTCCTTTTCTCCATAGCCCTCTTTGGGCTTCCAAATATCCCTTTGCCAATTCCACAAGAACAGCCTTAGCGAAAGGCTTTTTAAATTGAAAGATGTATCTCTGTGAGATGAAATAACAGAACACAGAGCAGTTTCTCAGAAAGCTTCTTTCCAGTATTGAACGCAAGATATTTCCTTTTTCACCGTAGTCCTCTGTGGCCTTCCAAATATCACTTTGCCAATTCCACAAGAACAGTCTTAGCGAAAGGCTTCTTGAAGGCAAAGATGTAGCTCTGTGAGATGAATTAACAGAACACAGAGCAGTTTCTCAGAAAGCTTCTTTCCAGTTTTGAACGGAAGATATTTCCTTTTTCACCATAGCCCTCTATGGGCTTCCAAATATCACTTTGCCAATTCCACAAGAACAGCCTTAGCGAAAGGCTTCTTGAAGGGAAAGATGTAACTCTGTGAGATGAATTAACAGAACACAGAGCAGTTTCTCAGAAAGCTTCTTTCCAGTATTGAACGCAAGATATTTCCTTTTTTCAATATCCCTCCATGGACTTCCAAATATGACTTTGCCAATTCCAAAAGAACAGCCTTAGCGAAAGGCTTCTTGAAGGGAAAGATGTAACTCTGTGAGATGAATTAACAGAACACAGAGCAGTTTCTCAGAAATCTTCTTTCCAGTTTTTAACGGAAGATATTTCCTTTTTCACCATAGCCCTATATGGGCTTCCAAATATCACTTTGCCAATTCCACAAGAACAGCCTTAGCGAAAGACTTCTTTAAGGGAAAGATGTAACTCTGTGAGATGAATTAACAGAACACAGAGCAGTTTCTCAGAAAGCTTCTTTCCAGTTTTGGAAGGAAAATACTTCCTTTTTCACCATAGCCCTCTATGGGCTTCCAAATATCACTTTGCCAATTCCATAAGAACAACCTTAGCGAAAGGCTTCTTGAAGGGAAAGATGTAACTCTCTGAGATGAATTAACAGAACACAGAGCCGTTTCTCAGAAAGCTTCTTTCCAGTTTTGAACGGAAGTTATTTCCTTTTTCACAATAGCCCTCTATGGGCTTCCAAATATCCCTT
Source organism: Chlorocebus sabaeus (assembly GCF_047675955.1). Lineage (NCBI taxonomy): Eukaryota > Metazoa > Chordata > Mammalia > Primates > Cercopithecidae > Chlorocebus > Chlorocebus sabaeus. The sequence goes on from NW_027327633.1 coordinate 249,812, forward strand.
TGCCAATTCCACAAGAACAGCCTTAGCGAAAGGCTTCTTGAAGGGAAAGATGTAACTCTGTCAGATGAATTAACAGAACACAGAGCAGTTTCTCAGAAAGCTTCTTTCCAGTTTTGAACGGAAGATATTTCCTTTTTCACCATAGCCCTCTATGGGCTTCCAAATATCACTTTGCAAATTCCACAAGAACAGACTTAGCGAAAGGCTTCTTGAAGGGAAAGATGTAACTCTGTGAGATGAATTAACAGAACACAGAGCAGTTTCTCAGAAAGCTTCTTTCCAGTTTTGAACGGAAGATATTTCCTTTTTCACCATAGCCTTCTATGGGTTTCCAAATATCCCTTTGCCAATACCACAAGAACAGCCTTAGCGAAAGGCTTCTTGAAGGGAAAGATGTAACTCTGTGAGATGAATTAACAGAACACAGAGCAGTTTCTCAGAAAGCTTCTTTCCAGTTTTGAAAGGAAAACACTTCCTTTTTCACCATAGCCCTATAAGGGCTTCCAAATATCCCGTAGCCAATTCCACAAGAACAGCCTTAGCGAAAGGCTTCTTGAAGGGAAAGATGTAACTCTGTGAGATGAATTAACAGAACGCAAAGCAGTTTCTCAGAAAGCTTCTTTCCAGTTTTGAACGGAAGATATTTCGTTTTTCACCATAGCCCTCTATGGGCTTCCAAATATCACTTTGCCAATTCCACAAGAACAGCCTTAGCGAAGGGCTTATTGAAGGGAAATATGTAACTCTGTGAGATGAATTAACAGAACACAGAGCAGTTTCTCAGAAAGCTTCTTTCCAGTTTTGAACGGAAGATATTTCGTTTTTCACCATAGCCCTCTATGGGCTTCCAAATATCCCTTTGCCATTTCCACAAGAACAGCCTTAGCGAAAGGCTTCTTGAAGGGAAAGATGTAACTCTGTGAGATGAATTAACAGAACACAGAGCAGTTTCTCAGAAAGCTTCTTTCCAGTTTTGAACGTAAGATATTTCCTTTTTCACAGTAGCCCTCCATGGACTTCCAAATATCACTTTGCCAATTCCACAAGAACAGCCTTAGCGAAAGGCTTCTTGAAGGGAAAGCTGTAACTCTGTCAGTTGAATTAACAGAACACAGAACAGTTTCTCAGAAAGCTTCTTTCAAGTTTTGAACGGAAGATACTTCGTTTTTCACCATAGCCCTCTATGGGCTTCCAAATATCCCTTTGCCAATTCCACAATAACAGCCTTAGAGAAGGGCTTATTGAAGGGAAATATGTAACTCTGTGAGATGAATTAAGAGAACACAGAGCAGTTTCTCAGAAAGCTTCTTTCCAGTTTTGAACGGAAGATATTTCCTTTTTCACCATAGCCCTCTATGGGCTTCCAAATATCACTTTGCCAATACCACAATAACAGCCTTAGCGAAAGGCTTCTTGAAGGGAAAGATGTAACTCTGTGAGATGAATTAGCAGAACATAGAGCAGTTTCTCAGAAAGCTTCTTTCCAGTTTTGAACGGAAAATACTTCCTTTTTCACCATAGCCCTCTATGAGCTTCCAAATATCCCTTTGCCAATTCCACAAGAACAGTCTTAGCGAAAGTCTTCTTGAAGGGAAAGATGTAACTCTGTGAGATGAATTAACAGAACACAGAGCAGTTTCTCAGAAAGCTTCTTTCCAGTTTTGAACGGAAGATATTTCCTTTTTCACCATAGCCTTCTATGGGCTTCCAAATATCCCTTTGCCAATTCCACAAGAACAGCCTTAGCGAAAGGCTTCTTGAAGGGAAAGATGTAACTCTGTGAGATGAATTAACAGAACACAGAGCAGTTTCTCAGAAAGCTTCTTTCCAGTTTTGAAAGGAAGATACTTCCTTTTTCACCATAGCCCTCTAAGGGCTTCCAGATATCACTTTGCCAATTCCACAAGAACAGCCTTAGTGAAAGGCTTCTTGAAGGGAAAGATGTAACTCTGTGAGATGAATTAACAGAACACAGAGCAGTTTCTCAGAAAGCTTCTTTCCAGTTTTGAAAGGAAAATACTTCCTTTTTCACCATAGCCCTCTAAGGGCTTCCAAATATCCCGTTGCCAATTCCACAAGAACAGCCTTAGCGAAAGGCTTCTTGAAGGGAAAGATGTAACTCTGTGAGATGAATTAACAGAACACAGAGCAGTTTCTCAGAAAGCTTCTTTCCAGTTTTGAACGGAAGATATTTCCTTTTTCACCATAGCCCTCTATGGGCTTCCAAACATCTCTTTGCCAAATCCACAAGAACAGCCTAAGCGAAGGGCTTTTTGAAGGGAAAGATGTAAGTCTGTGAGATGAATTAACAGAACACAGAGCAGTTTCTCAGAAAGCTTCTTTCCAGTTTTGAACGGAAGATACTTCCTTTTTCACCATAGCCCTCTATGGGCTTCCAAATATCACTTTGCCCATTCCACAAGAACAGCCTTAGCGAAAGGCTTCTTGAAGGGAAAGATGTAACTCTTAGAGATGAATTAACAGAACACAGAGCAGTTTCTCAGAAAGCTTCCTTCCAATATTGAACGCAAGATATTTCCTTTTTCACAGTAGCCCTCCATGGACTTCCAAATATCCCGTTGCCAATTCCACAAGAACAGCCTTAGCGAAAGGCTTCTTGAAGGGAAAGATGTAACTATGTGAGATGAATTAACAGAACACAGAGCAGTTTCTCAGAAAGCTTCTTTCCAGTTTTGAACGGAAGATATTTCCTTTTTCACCATAGCCTTCTATGGGCTTCCAAATATCCCTTTGCCAATTCCACAAGAACAGCCTTAGCGAAAGGCTTCTTGAAGTGAAAGATGTAACTCTGTGAGATGAATTAACAGAACACAGAGCAGTGTCTCAGAAAGCTTCTTTCCAGTTTTGAACGGAAGATATTTCCTTTTTCACCATAGCCCTGTATGGGCCTCCAAATATCCCTTTGCCAATTCCACAAGTACAGCCTTAGCGAAAGGCTTCTTGAAGGGAAAGATGTAACTCTGTGAGATGAATTAAGAGAACACAGAGCAGTTTCTCAGAAAGCTTCTTTCCAGTTTTGAAAGGAAGATACTTCCTTTTTCACCATAGCCCTCTATGGGCTTCCAAATATCACTTTGCCAATTCCACAAGAAAAACATTAGCGAAAGACTTCTTGAAGGGAAAGATGTAACACTGTGGGTTGAATTAACAGAACAAAGAGCAGTTTCTCAGAAAGCTTCTTTCCAGTTTTGAACGGAACATATTTCGTTTTTCACCATAGCCCTCTATGGGCTTCCAAATATCACTTTGCCAACTCCACAAGAACAGCCTCAGCGAAAGGCTTCTTGAAGGGAAAGATGTAACTCTGTGATTTGAATTAACAGAACACAGAGCAGTTTCTCAGAAAGCTTCTCTCCAGTTTTGAACGGAAGATACTTCCTTTTTCACCATAGCCCTCTATGGGCTTCCAAATATCCCTTTGCCAACTCCACAAGAACAGCCTTAGCGAAAGGCTTCTTGAATTGAAAGATGTAACTCTGTGAGATGAAATAACAGAACACAGAGCAGTTTCTCAGAAAGCTTCTTTCCAGTATTGAACGCAAGATATTTCCTTTTTCACCGTAGTCCTCTGTGGCCTTCCAAATATCACTTTGCCAATTCCACAACAACAGTCTTAGCGAAAGGCTTCTTGAAGGCAAAGATGTAGCTCTGTGAGATGAATTAACAGAACACAGAGCAGTTTCTCAGAAAGCTTCTTTCCAGTTTTGAACGGAAGATATTTCCTTTTTCACCATAGCCCTCTATGGGCTTCCAAATATCCCTTTGCCATTTCCACAAGAACAGCCTTAGCGAAAGGCTTCTTGAAGGGAAAGATGTAACTCTGTGAGATGAATTAACAGAACACAGAGCAGTTTCTCAGAAAGCTTCTTTCCAGTTTTGAACGTAAGATATTTCCTTTTTCACCATAGCCCTCTATGGGCTTCCAAATATCACTTTGCCAACTCCACAAGAACAGCCTTAGCGAAAGGCTTCTTGAAGGGAAAGATGTAACACTGTGGGTTGAATTAACAGAACAAAGAGCAGTTTCTCAGAAAGCTTCTTTCCAGTTTTGAACGGAAGATATTTCGTTTTTCACCATAGCCCTCTATGGGCTTCCAAATATCATTTTGCCAACTCCACAAGAACAGCCTTAGCGAAAGGCTTCTTGAATTGAAAGATGTAACTCTGGGAGATGAAATAAAAGAACACAGAGCAGTTTCTCAGAAAGCTTCTTTCCAGTATTGAACGCAAGATATTTCCTTTTTCACCGTAGTCCTCTGTGGCCGTCCAAATATCACTTTGCCAATTCCACAAGAACAGTCTTAGCGAAAGGCTTCTTGAAGGCAAAGATATAGCTCTGTGAGATGAATTAACAGAACACAGAGCAGTTTCTCAGAAAGCTTCTTTCCAGTTTTGAACGGAAGATATTTCCTTTTTCACCATAGCCCTCTATGGGCTTCCAAATATCCCTTTGCCAATTCCACAAGAACAGCCTTAGCGAAAGGCTTCTTGAAGGGAAAGATGTAACTCTGTGAGATGAATTAACAGAACACAGAGCAGTTTCTCAGAAAGCTTCTTTCCAGTATTGAACGCAAGATATTTCCTTTTTTCAGTATCCCTCCATGGACTTCCAAATATCAGTTTGCCAATTCCAAAAGAACAGCCTTAGCGAAAGGCTTCTTGAAGGGAAAGATGTAACTCTGTTAGATGAATTAACAGAACACAGAGCAGTTTCTCAGAAATCTTCTTTCCAGTTTTTAACGGAAGATATTTCCTTTTTCACCATAGCCCTATATGTGCTTCCAAATATAACTTTGCCAATTCCACAAGAACAGCCTTAGCGAAAGGCTTCTTTAAGGGAAAGATGTAACTCTGTGAGATGAATTAACAGAACACAGAGCAGTTTCTGAGAAAGCTTCTTTCCAGTTTTGAACGGAAGATATTTCCTTTTTCACCATAGCCATCTATGGGCTTCCAAATATCCCTTTGCCAATTCCACAAGAAGAGCCTTAGCGACAGGATTATTGAAGGGAAAGGTGTAACTCTGTGAGTTGAATTAACAGAACACAGAGCAGTTTCTCAGAAAGCTTCTTTCCAGTTTTGAACGGAAGATACTTCGTTTTTCACTATAGCCCTCTATGGGCTTCCAAATATCCCTTTGCCAATTCCACAAGAACAGCCTTAGAGAAGGGCTTATTGAAGGGAAATATGTAACTCTGTGAGATGAATTAAGAGAACACAGAGCAGTTTCTCAGAAAGCTTCTTTCCAGTTTTGAACGGAAGATATTTCCTTTTTCACCATAGCCCTATATGGGCCTCCAAATATCCCTCTGCCAATTCCACAAGTACAGCCTTAGCGAAAGGCTTCTTGAAGGGAAAGATGTAACTCTGTGAGATGAATTAACAGAACACAGAGCAGTTTCTCAGAAAGCTTCTTTCCAGTTTTGAACAGAAGATATTTCCTTTTTCACCATAGCCCTCTATGGGCTTCCAAATATCACTTTGCCAACTCCACAAGAACAGCCTTAGCGAAAGGCTTCTTGAAGGGAAAGATGTAACTCTGTGAGATGAATTAACAGAACACAGAGCAGTTTCTCAGAAAGCTTCTTTCCAGTTTTGAACGGAAGTTATTTCCTTTTTCACTATAGCCCTCTATGGGCTTCCAAATATCCCTTTGCCAATTCCACAAGAACAGCCTTAGGGAAAGGCTTCTTGAAGGGAAAGATGTAACTCTGTGAGATGAATTAACAGGACACAGAGCAGTTTCTCAGAAAGCTTCTTTCCAGTTTTGAACGGAAGATATTTCCTTTTTCACCATAGCCCTCTATGGGCTTCCAAATATCACTTTGCCAATTCCACAAGAACAGACTTAGCGAAAGGCTTCTTGAAGGGAAAGATGTAACTCTGTGAGATGAATTAACAGAACACAGAGCAGTTTCTCAGAAAGCTTCTTTCCAGTATTGAACGCAAAATATTTCCTTTTTCACCGTAGCCCTCCATGGGCTTCCAAATATCACTTTGCCAATTCCACAAGAACAGCCTTAGCGAAAGGCTTCTTGAAGGGAAATATGTAACTCGGTGAGATGAATTAACAGAACACAGAGCAGTTTCTCAGAAAGCTTCTTTCCAGTATTGAAAGCAAGAAATTTCCTTTTTCACCATAGCCCTCTATGTGCTTCCAAATATCACTTTGCCAATTCCACAAGAACAGCCTTAGCGAAAGGCTTCATGAAGGGAAAGATGTAACTCTGTGAGATGAATTAACAGAACACAGAGCAGTTTCTCAGAAAGCTTCTTTCCAGTTTTGAACGGAAGATATTTCCTTTTTCACCATAGCCATCTATGGGCTTCCAAATATCCCTTTGCCAATTCCACAAGAAGAGCCTTAGCGAAAGGATTATTGAAGGGAAAGGTGTAACTCTGTGAGTTGAATTAACAGAACACAGAGCAGTTTCTCAGAAAGCTTCTTTCCAGTTTTGAACGGAAGATACTTCGTTTTTCACTATAGCCCTCTATGGGCTTCCAAATATCCCTTTGCCAATTCCACAAGAACAGCCTTAGAGAAGGGCTTATTGAAGGGAAATATGTAACTCTGTGAGATGAATTAAGAGAACACAGAGCAGTTTCTCAGAAAGCTTCTTTCCAGTTTTGAACGGAAGATATTTCCTTTTTCACCATAGCCCTCTATGGGCTTCCAAATATCACTTTGCCAATACCACAATAACAGCCTTATCGAAAGGCTGCTTGAAGGGAAAGATGTAACTCTGTGAGATGAATTAACAGAACACAGAGCAGTTTCTCAGAAAGCTTCTTTCCAGTTTTGAACGGAAGATATTTCCTTTTTCACCATAGCCCTCTATGAGCTTCCAAATATCCCTTTGCCAATTCCACAAGAACAGTCTTAGCGAAAGGCTTCTTGAAGGGAAAGATGTAACTCTGTGAGATGAATTAACAGAACACAGAGCAGTTTCTCAGAAAGCTTCTTTCCAGTTTTGAACGGAAGATATTTCCTTTTTCACTATAGCCTTCTATGGGCTTCCAAATATCCCTTTGCCAATTCCACAAGAACAGCCTTAGCGAAAGGCTTCTTGAAGGGAAAGATGTAACTCTGTGAGATGAATTAACAGACCACAGAGCAGTTTCTCAGAAAGCTTCTTTCCAGTTTTGAACGGAAGATATTTCCTTTTTCACCATAGCCCTATATGGGCCTCCAAATATCCCTTTGCCAATTCCACAAGTACAGCCTGAGCGAAAGGCTTCTTGAAGGGAAAGATGTAACTCTGTGAGATGAATTAACAGAACACAGAGCAGTTTCTCAGAAAGCTTCTTTCCAGTTTTGAAAGGAAGATACTTCCTTTTTCACCATAGTCCTCTATGGGCTTCCAAATATCACTTTGCCAATTCCACAAGAACAGCGTTACCGAAAGGCTTCTTGAAGGGAAAGATGTAACTCTGTGAGATGAATTAACAGAACACAGAGCAGTTTCTCAGAAAGCTTCTTTCCAGTTTTGAACGGAAGATATTTCCTTTTCACCATAGCCCTCTTTGGGCTTCCAAATATCCCTTTGCCAATTCCACAAGAACAGCCTTAGCGAAAGGCTTCTTAAATTGAAAGATGTAACTCTGTGAGATGAAATAACAGAACACAGAGCAGTTTCTCAGAAAGCTTCTTTCCAGTATTGAACGCAAGATATTTCCTTTTTCACCGTAGTCCTCTGTGCCCTTCCTAATATCACTTTGCCAATTCCACAAGAACAGTCTTAGCGAAAGGCTTCTTGAAGGCAAAGATGTAGCTCTGTGAGATGAATTAACAGAACACAGAGCAGTTTCTCAGAAAGCTTCTTTCCAGTTTTGAACGGAAGATATTTCCTTTTTCACCATAGCCCTCTATGGGCTTCCAAATATCACTTTGCCAATTCCACAAGAACAGCCTTAGCGAAAGGCTTCTTGAAGGGAAAGATGTAACTCTGTGAGATGAATTAACAGAACACAGAGCAGTTTCTCAGAAAGCTTCTTTCCAGTATTGAACGCAAGATATTTCCTTTTTTCAGTATCCCTCCATGGACTTCCAAATATGACTTTGCCAATTCCAAAAGAACAGCCTTAGCGAAAGGCTTCTTGAAGGGAAAGATGTAACTCTGTGAGATGAATTAACAGCACACAGAGCAGTTTCTCAGAAATCTTCTTTCCAGTTTTTAACGGAAGATATTTCCTTTTTCACCATAGCCCTATATGGGCTTCCAAATATCACTTTGCCAATTCCACAAGAACAGCCTTAGCGAAAGGCTTCTTTAAGGGAAAGATGTAACTCTGTGAGATGAATTAACAGAACACAGAGCAGTTTCTCAGAAAGCTTCTTTCCAGTTTTGAAAGGAAAATACTTCCTTTTTCACCATAGCCCTCTATGGGCTTCCAAATATCACTTTGCCAATTCCATAAGAAGACACTTAGCGAAAGGCTTCTTGAAGGGAAAGATGTAACTCTCTGAGATGAATTAACAGAACATAGAGCAGTTTCTCAGAAAGCTTCTTTCCAGTTTTGAACGGAAGTTATTTCCTTTTTCAAAATAGCCCTCTATGGGCTTCCAAATATCCCTTTGCCAATTCCACAAGAACAGCCTTAGCGAAAGGCTTCTTGAAGGGAAAGATGTAACTCTGTGAGATGAATTAACAGAACACAGAGCAGTTTCTCAGAAAGCTTCTTTCCAGTTTTGAACGGAAGATATTTCCTTTTTCACCATAGCCCTCTATGGGCTTCCAAATATCACTTTGCCAATTCCACAAGAAGAGACTTAGCGAAAGGCTTCTTGAAGGGAAAGATGTAACTCTGTGAGATGAATTAACAGAACACAGAGCAGTTTCTCAGAAAGCTTCTTTCCAGTATTGAACGCAAAATATTTCCTTTTTCACCGTAGCCCTCCATGGGCTTCCAAATATCACTTTGCCAATTCCACAAGAACAGCCTTAGCGAAAGGCTTCTTGAAGGGAAATATGTAACTAGGTGAGATGAATTAACAGAACACAGAGCAGTTTCTCAGAAAGCTTCTTTCCAGTATTGAACGCAAGAAATTTCCTTTTTCACCATAGCCCTCTATGTGCTTCCAAATATCACTTTGCCAATTCCACAAGAACAGCCTTAGCGAAAGGCTTCATGAAGGGAAAGATGTAACTCTGTGAGATGAATTAACAGAACACAGAGCAGTTTCTCAGAAAGCTTCTTTCCAGTTTTGAACGGAAGATATTTCCTTTTTCACCATAGCCATCTATGGGCTTCCAAATATCCCTTTGCCAATTCCACAAGAAGAGCCTTAGCGAAAGGATTATTGAAGGGAAAGGTGTAACTCTGTGAGTTGAATTAACAGAACACAGAGCAGTTTCTCAGAAAGCTTCTTTCCAGTTTTGAACGGAAGATACTTCGTTTTTCACTATAGCCCTCTATGGGCTTCCAAATATCCCTTTGCCAATACCACAAGAACAGCCTTAGAGAAGGGCTTATTGAAGGGAAATATGTAACTCTGTGAGATGAATTAAGAGAACACAGAGCAGTTTCTCAGAAAGCTTCTTTCCAGTTTTGAACGGAAGATATTTCCTTTTTCACCATAGCCCTCTATGGGCTTCCAAATATCACTTTGCCAATACCACAATAACAGCGTTAGCGAAAGGCTGCTTGAAGGGAAAGATGTAACTCTGTGAGATGAATTAACAGAACACAGAGCAGTTTCTCAGAAAGCTTCTTTCCAGTTTTGAACGGAAGATATTTCCTTTTTCACCATAGCCCTCTATGAGCTACCAAATATCCCTTTGCCAATTCCACAAGAACAGTCTTAGCGAAAGGCTTCTTGAAGGGAAAGATGTAACTCTGTGAGATGAATTAACAGAACACAGAGCAGTTTCTCAGAAAGCTTCTTTCCAGTTTTGAACGGAAGATACTTCCTTTTTCACCATAGCCTTCTATGGGCTTCCAAATATCCCTTTGCCAATTCCACAAGAACAGCCTTAGCGAAAGGCTTCTTGAAGGGAAAGATGTAACTCTGTGAGATGAATTAACAGAACACAGAGCAGTTTCTCAGAAAGCTTCTTTCCAGTTTTGAACGGAAGATATTTCCTTTTTCACCATAACCCTATATGGGCCTCCAAATATCCCTTTGCCAATTCCACAAGTACAGCCTTAGCGAAAGGCTTCTTGAAGGGAAAGATGTAACTCTGTGAGATGAATTAACAGAACACAGAGCAGTTTCTCAGAAAGCTTCTTTCCAGTTTTGAAAGGAAGATACTTCCTTTTTCACCATAGCCCTCTATGGGCTTCCAAATATCACTTTGCCAATTCCACAAGAACAGCGTTACCGAAAGGCTTCTTGAAGGGAAAGATGTAACTCTGTGAGATGAATTAACAGAACACAGAGCAGTTTCTCAGAAAGCTTCTTTCCAGTTTTGAACGGAAGATATTTCCTTTTCACCATAGCCCTCTTTGGGCTTCCAAATATCCCTTTGCCAATTCCACAAGAACAGCCTTAGCGAAAGGCTTCTTAAATTGAAAGATGTAACTCTGTGAGATGAAATAACAGAACACAGAGCAGTTTCTCAGAAAGCTTCTTTCCAGTATTGAACGCAAGATATTTCCTTTTTCACCGTAGTCCTCTGTGGCCTTCCTAATATCACTTTGCCAATTCCACAAGAACAGTCTTAGCGAAAGGCTTCTTGAAGGCAAAGATGTAGCTCTGTGAGATGAATTAACAGAACACAGAGCAGTTTCTCAGAAAGCTTCTTTCCAGTTTTGAACGGAAGATATTTCCTTTTTCACCATAGCCCTCTATGGGCTTCCAAATATCACTTTGCCAATTCCACAAGAACAGCCTTAGCGAAAGGCTTCTTGAAGGGAAAGATGTAACTCTGTGAGATGAATTAACAGAACACAGAGCAGTTTCTCAGAAAGCTTCTTTCCAGTATTGAACGCAAGATATTTCCTTTTTTCAGTATCCCTCCATGGACTTCCAAATATGACTTTGCCAATTCCAAAAGAACAGCCTTAGCGAAAGGCTTCTTGAAGGGAAAGATGTAACTCTCTGAGATGAATTAACAGAACATAGAGCAGTTTCTCAGAAAGCTTCTTTCCAGTTTTGAACGGAAGTTATTTCCTTTTTCACAATAGCCCTCTATGGGCTTCCAAATATCCCTTTGCCAATTCCACAAGAACAGCCTTAGCGAAAGGCTTCTTGAAGGGAAAGATGTAACTCTGTGAGATGAATTAACAGAACACAGAGCAGTTTCTCAGAAAGCTTCTTTCCAGTTTTGAACGGAAGATATTTCCTTTTTCACCATAGCCCTCTATGGGCTTCCAAATATCACTTTGCCAATTCCACAAGAAGAGACTTAGCGAAAGGCTTCTTGAAGGGAAAGATGTAACTCTGTGAGATGAATTAACAGAACACAGAGCAGTTTCTCAGAAAGCTTCTTTCCAGTATTGAACGCAAAATATTTCCTTTTTCACCGTAGCCCTCCATGGGCTTCCAAATATCACTTTGCCAATTCCACAAGAACAGCCTTAGCGAAAGGCTTCTTGAAGGGAAATATGTAACTCGGTGAGATGAATTAACAGAACACAGAGCAGTTTCTCATAAAGCTTCTTTCCAGTATTGAACGCAAGATATTTCCTTTTTCACCATAGCCCTCTATGTGCTTCCAAATATCCCTTTGCCAATTCCACAAGAACAGCCTTAGCGAAAGGCTTCATGAAGGGAAAGATGTAACTCTGTGAGATGAATTAACAGAACACAGAGCAGTTTCTCAGAAAGCTTCTTTCCAGTTTTGAACGGAAGATATTTCCTTTTTCACCATAGCCATCTATGGGCTTCCAAATATCCCTTTGCCAATTCCACAAGAACAGCCTCAGCGAAAGGCTTCTTGAAGGGAACTGTGTAACTCTGTGAGTTGAATTAACAGAACACAGAGCAGATTCTCAGAAAGCTTCTTTCCAGTTTTGAACGGAAGATACTTCGTTTTTCACTATAGCCCTCTATGGGCTTCCAAATATCCCTATGCCAATTCCACAAAAACAGCCTTAGAGAAGGGCTTATTGAAGGGAAATATGTAACTCTGTGAGATGAATTAAGAGAACACAGAGCAGTTTCTCAGAAAGCTTCTTTCCAGTTTTGAACGGAAGATATTTTCTTTTTCACCATAGCCCTCTATGGGCTTCCAAATATCACTTTGCCAATAACACAATAACAGCCTCAGCGAAAGGCTTCTTGAAGGGAAAGATGTAACTCTGTGAGATGAATTAACAGAACACAGAGCAGTTTCTCAGAAAGCTTCTTTCCAGTTTTGAACGGAAGATATTTCCTTTTTCACCATAGCCCTCTATGGGCTTCAAAATATCCCTTTGCCAATTCCACAAGAACAGTCTTAGCGAAAGGCTTCTTGAAGGGAAAGATGTAACTCTGTGAGATGAATTAACAGAACACAGAGCAGTTTCTCAGAAAGCTTCTTTCCAGTTTTGAACGGAAGATATTTCCTTTTTCACCATAGCCTTCTATGGGCTTCCAAATATCCCTTTGCCAATTCCACAAGAACAGCCTTAGCGAAAGGCTTCTTGAAGGGAAAGATGTAACTCTGTGAGATGAATTAACAGAACACAGAGCAGTTTCTCAGAATGCTTCTTTCCAGTTTTGAACGGAAGATATTTCCTTTTTCACCATAGCCCTATATGGGCCTCCAAATATCCCTTTGCCAATTCCACAAGTACAGCCTTAGCGAAAGGCTTCTTGAAGGGAAAGATGTAACTCTGTGAGATGAATTAACAGAACACAGAGCAGTTTCTCAGAAAGCTTCTTTCCAGTTTTGAAAGGAAGATACTTCCTTTTTCACCATAGCCCTCTAAGGGCTTCCAAATATCACTTTGCCAATTCCACAAGAACAGCCTTAGCGAAAGGCTTCTTGAAGGGAAAGATGTAACTCTGTGAGATGTATTAACAGAACACAGAGCAGTTTCTCAGAAAGCTTCTTTCCAGTTTTGAACAGAAGATATTTCCTTTTCTCCATAGCCCTCTTTGGGCTTCCAAATATCCCTTTGCCAATTCCACAAGAACAGCCTTAGCGAAAGGCTTTTTAAATTGAAAGATGTAACTCTGTGAGATGAAATAACAGAACACAGAGCAGTTTCTCAGAAAGCTTCTTTCCAGTATTGAACGCAAGATATTTCCTTTTTCACCGTAGTCCTCTGTGGCCTTCCAAATATCACTTTGCCAATTCCACAAGAACAGTCTTAGCGAAAGGCTTCTTGAAGGCAAAGATGTAGCTCTGTGAGATGAATTAACAGAACACAGAGCAGTTTCTCAGAAAGCTTCTTTCCAGTTTTGAACGGAAGATATTTCCTTTTTCACCATAGCCCTCTATGGGCTTCCAAATATCACTTTGCCAATTCCACAAGAACAGCCTTAGCGAAAGGCTTCTTGAAGGGAAAGATGTAACTCTGTGAGATGAATTAACAGAACACAGAGCAGTTTCTCAGAAAGCTTCTTTCCAGTATTGAACGCAAGATATTTCCTTTTTTCAGTATCCCTCCATGGACTTCCAAATATGACTTTGCCAATTCCAAAAGAACAGCCTTAGCGAAAGGCTTCTTGAAGGGAAAGATGTAACTCTGTGAGATGAATTAACAGAACACAGAGCAGTTTCTCAGAAATCTTCTTTCCAGTTTTTAACGGAAGATATTTCCTTTTTCACCATAGCCCTATATGGGCTTCCAAATATCACTTTGCCAATTCCACAAGAACAGCCTTAGCGAAAGACTTCTTTAAGGGAAAGATGTAACTCTGTGAGATGAATTAACAGAACACAGAGCAGTTTCTCAGAAAGCTTCTTTCCAGTTTTGGAAGGAAAATACTTCCTTTTTCACCATAGCCCTCTATGGGCTTCCAAATATCACTTTGCCAATTCCATAAGAACAACCTTAGCGAAAGGCTTCTTGAAGGGAAAGATGTAACTCTCTGAGATGAATTAACAGAACACAGAGCCGTTTCTCAGAAAGCTTCTTTCCAGTTTTGAACGGAAGTTATTTCCTTTTTCACAATAGCCCTCTATGGGCTTCCAAATATCCCTTTGCCAATTCCACAAGAACAGCCTTAGCGAAAGGCTTCTTGAAGGGAAAGATGTAACTCTGTCAGATGAATTAACAGAACACAGAGCAGTTTCTCAGAAAGCTTCTTTCCAGTTTTGAACGGAAGATATTTCCTTTTTCACCATAGCCCTCTATGGGCTTCCAAATATCACTTTGCAAATTCCACAAGAACAGACTTAGCGAAAGGCTTCTTGAAGGGAAAGATGTAACTCTGTGAGATGAATTAACAGAACACAGAGCAGTTTCTCAGAAAGCTTCTTTCCAGTTTTGAACGGAAGATATTTCCTTTTTCACCATAGCCTTCTATGGGTTTCCAAATATCCCTTTGCCAATACCACAAGAACAGCCTTAGCGAAAGGCTTCTTGAAGGGAAAGATGTAACTCTGTGAGATGAATTAACAGAACACAGAGCAGTTTCTCAGAAAGCTTCTTTCCAGTTTTGAAAGGAAAACACTTCCTTTTTCACCATAGCCCTATAAGGGCTTCCAAATATCCCGTAGCCAATTCCACAAGAACAGCCTTAGCGAAAGGCTTCTTGAAGGGAAAGATGTAACTCTGTGAGATGAATTAACAGAACGCAAAGCAGTTTCTCAGAAAGCTTCTTTCCAGTTTTGAACGGAAGATATTTCGTTTTTCACCATAGCCCTCTATGGGCTTCCAAATATCACTTTGCCAATTCCACAAGAACAGCCTTAGCGAAGGGCTTATTGAAGGGAAATATGTAACTCTGTGAGATGAATTAACAGAACACAGAGCAGTTTCTCAGAAAGCTTCTTTCCAGTTTTGAACGGAAGATATTTCGTTTTTCACCATAGCCCTCTATGGGCTTCCAAATATCCCTTTGCCATTTCCACAAGAACAGCCTTAGCGAAAGGCTTCTTGAAGGGAAAGATGTAACTCTGTGAGATGAATTAACAGAACACAGAGCAGTTTCTCAGAAAGCTTCTTTCCAGTTTTGAACGTAAGATATTTCCTTTTTCACAGTAGCCCTCCATGGACTTCCAAATATCACTTTGCCAATTCCACAAGAACAGCCTTAGCGAAAGGCTTCTTGAAGGGAAAGCTGTAACTCTGTCAGTTGAATTAACAGAACACAGAAGAGTTTCTCAGAAAGCTTCTTTCAAGTTTTGAACGGAAGATACTTCGTTTTTCACCATAGCCCTCTATGGGCTTCCAAATATCCCTTTGCCAATTCCACAATAACAGCCTTAGAGAAGGGCTTATTGAAGGGAAATATGTAACTCTGTGAGATGAATTAAGAGAACACAGAGCAGTTTCTCAGAAAGCTTCTTTCCAGTTTTGAACGGAAGATATTTCCTTTTTCACCATAGCCCTCTATGGGCTTCCAAATATCACTTTGCCAATACCACAATAACAGCCTTAGCGAAAGGCTTCTTGAAGGGAAAGATGTAACTCTGTGAGATGAATTAGCAGAACATAGAGCAGTTTCTCAGAAAGCTTCTTTCCAGTTTTGAACGGAAAATATTTCCTTTTTCACCATAGCCCTCTATGAGCTTCCAAATATCCCTTTGCCAATTCCACAAGAACAGTCTTAGCGAAAGTCTTCTTGAAGGGAAAGATGTAACTCTGTGAGATGAATTAACAGAACACAGAGCAGTTTCTCAGAAAGCTTCTTTCCAGTTTTGAACGGAAGATATTTCCTTTTTCACCATAGCCTTCTATGGGCTTCCAAATATCCCTTTGCCAATTCCACAAGAACAGCCTTAGCGAAAGGCTTCTTGAAGGGAAAGATGTAACTCTGTGAGATGAATTAACAGAACACAGAGCAGTTTCTCAGAAAGCTTCTTTCCAGTTTTGAAAGGAAGATACTTCCTTTTTCACCATAGCCCTCTAAGGGCTTCCAGATATCACTTTGCCAATTCCACAAGAACAGCCTTAGTGAAAGGCTTCTTGAAGGGAAAGATGTAACTCTGTGAGATGAATTAACAGCACACAGAGCAGTTTCTCAGAAAGCTTCTTTCCAGTTTTGAAAGGAAAATACTTCCTTTTTCACCATAGCCCTCTAAGGGCTTCCAAATATCCCGTTGCCAATTCCACAAGAACAGCCTTAGCGAAAGGCTTCTTGAAGGGAAAGATGTAACTCTGTGAGATGAATTAACAGAACACAGAGCAGTTTCTCAGAAAGCTTCTTTCCAGTTTTGAACGGAAGATATTTCCTTTTTCACCATAGCCCTCTATGGGCTTCCAAACATCTCTTTGCCAAATCCACAAGAACAGCCTAAGCGAAGGGCTTTTTGAAGGGAAAGATGTAAGTCTGTGAGATGAATTAACAGAACACAGAGCAGTTTCTCAGAAAGCTTCTTTCCAGTTTTGAACGGAAGATACTTCCTTTTTCACCATAGCCCTCTATGGGCTTCCAAATATCACTTTGCCCATTCCACAAGAACAGCCTTAGCGAAAGGCTTCTTGAAGGGAAAGATGTAACTCTTAGAGATGAATTAACAGAACACAGAGCAGTTTCTCAGAAAGCTTCCTTCCAATATTGAACGCAAGATATTTCCTTTTTCACAGTAGCCCTCCATGGACTTCCAAATATCCCGTTGCCAATTCCACAAGAACAGCCTTAGCGAAAGGCTTCTTGAAGGGAAAGATGTAACTATGTGAGATGAATTAACAGAACACAGAGCAGTTTCTCAGAAAGCTTCTTTCCAGTTTTGAACGGAAGATATTTCCTTTTTCACCATAGCCTTCTATGGGCTTCCAAATATCCCTTTGCCAATTCCACAAGAACAGCCTTAGCGAAAGGCTTCTTGAAGTGAAAGATGTAACTCTGTGAGATGAATTAACAGAACACAGAGCAGTGTCTCAGAAAGCTTCTTTCCAGTTTTGAACGGAAGATATTTCCTTTTTCACCATAGCCCTGTATGGGCCTCCAAATATCCCTTTGCCAATTCCACAAGTACAGCCTTAGCGAAAGGCTTCTTGAAGGGAAAGATGTAACTCTGTGAGATGAATTAAGAGAACACAGAGCAGTTTCTCAGAAAGCTTCTTTCCAGTTTTGAAAGGAAGATACTTCCTTTTTCACCATAGCCCTCTATGGGCTTCCAAATATCACTTTGCCAATTCCACAAGAAAAACATTAGCGAAAGACTTCTTGAAGGGAAAGATGTAACACTGTGGGTTGAATTAACAGAACAAAGAGCAGTTTCTCAGAAAGCTTCTTTCCAGTTTTGAACGGAACATATTTCGTTTTTCACCATAGCCCTCTATGGGCTTCCAAATATCACTTTGCCAACTCCACAAGAACAGCCTCAGCGAAAGGCTTCTTGAAGGGAAAGATGTAACTCTGTGATTTGAATTAACAGAACACAGAGCAGTTTCTCAGAAAGCTTCTCTCCAGTTTTGAACGGAAGATACTTCCTTTTTCACCATAGCCCTCTATGGGCTTCCAAATATCCCTTTGCCAACTCCACAAGAACAGCCTTAGCGAAAGGCTTCTTGAATTGAAAGATGTAACTCTGTGAGATGAAATAACAGAACACAGAGCAGTTTCTCAGAAAGCTTCTTTCCAGTATTGAACGCAAGATATTTCCTTTTTCACCGTAGTCCTCTGTGGCCTTCCAAATATCACTTTGCCAATTCCACAAGAACAGTCTTAGCGAAAGGCTTCTTGAAGGCAAAGATGTAGCTCTGTGAGATGAATTAACAGAACACAGAGCAGTTTCTCAGAAAGCTTCTTTCCAGTTTTGAACGGAAGATATTTCCTTTTTCACCATAGCCCTCTATGGGCTTCCAAATATCCCTTTGCCATTTCCACAAGAACAGCCTTAGCGAAAGGCTTCTTGAAGGGAAAGATGTAACTCTGTGAGATGAATTAACAGAACACAGAGCAGTTTCTCAGAAAGCTTCTTTCCAGTTTTGAACGTAAGATATTTCCTTTTTCACCATAGCCCTCTATGGGCTTCCAAATATCACTTTGCCAACTCCACAAGAACAGCCTTAGCGAAAGGCTTCTTGAAGGGAAAGATGTAACACTGTGGGTTGAATTAACAGAACAAAGAGCAGTTTCTCAGAAAGCTTCTTTCCAGTTTTGAACGGAAGATATTTCGTTTTTCACCATAGCCCTCTATGGGCTTCCAAATATCATTTTGCCAACTCCACAAGAACAGCCTTAGCGAAAGGCTTCTTGAATTGAAAGATGTAACTCTGGGAGATGAAATAAAAGAACACAGAGCAGTTTCTCAGAAAGCTTCTTTCCAGTATTGAACGCAAGATATTTCCTTTTTCACCGTAGTCCTCTGTGGCCGTCCAAATATCACTTTGCCAATTCCACAAGAACAGTCTTAGCGAAAGGCTTCTTGAAGGCAAAGATATAGCTCTGTGAGATGAATTAACAGAACACAGAGCAGTTTCTCAGAAAGCTTCTTTCCAGTTTTGAACGGAAGATATTTCCTTTTTCACCATAGCCCTCTATGGGCTTCCAAATATCCCTTTGCCAATTCCACAAGAACAGCCTTAGCGAAAGGCTTCTTGAAGGGAAAGATGTAACTCTGTGAGATGAATTAACAGAACACAGAGCAGTTTCTCAGAAAGCTTCTTTCCAGTATTGAACGCAAGATATTTCCTTTTTTCAGTATCCCTCCATGGACTTCCAAATATCAGTTTGCCAATTCCAAAAGAACAGCCTTAGCGAAAGGCTTCTTGAAGGGAAAGATGTAACTCTGTTAGATGAATTAACAGAACACAGAGCAGTTTCTCAGAAATCTTCTTTCCAGTTTTTAACGGAAGATATTTCCTTTTTCACCATAGCCCTATATGTGCTTCCAAATATAACTTTGCCAATTCCACAAGAACAGCCTTAGCGAAAGGCTTCTTTAAGGGAAAGATGTAACTCTGTGAGATGAATTAACAGAACACAGAGCAGTTTCTGAGAAAGCTTCTTTCCAATATTGAACGCAAGATATTTCCTTTTTCACAGTAGCCCTCCATGGACTTCCAAATATCATTTTGCCAATTCCACAAGAACAGCCTTAGCGAAAGGCTTCTTGAAGGGAAAGCTGTAACTCTGTGAGTTGAATTAACAGAACACAGAGCAGTTTCTCAGAAAGCTTCTTTCCAGTTTTGAACGGAAGTTATTTCGTTTTTCACCATAGCCCTCTATGGGCTTCCAAATATCACTTTGCCAATTCCACAAGAACAGCCTTAGCGAAGGGCTTATTGAAGGGAAATATGTAACTCTCTGAGATGAATTAACAGAACACAGAGCAGTTTCTCAGAAAGCTTCTTTCCAGTTTTGAACGGAAGATATTTCGTTTTTCACCATAGCCCTCTATGAGCTTCCAAATATCCCTTTGCCAATACCACAATAACAGCCTTAGCCAAAGGCTTCTTGAAGGGAAAGATGTAACTCTGTGAGATGAATTAACATAACACAGAGCAGTTTCTCAGAAAGCTTCTTTCCAGTTTTGAACGGAAGATATTTCCTTTTTCACCATAGCCCTCTATGGGCTTCCAAATATCCCTTTGCCAATTCCAAAAGAACAGCCTAAGCGAAAGGCTTCTTGAAGGGAAAGATGTAACTCTGTGAGAAAAATTAACAGAACACAGAGCAGTTTCTCAGAAAGCTTCTTTCCAGTTTTGAACGGAGGATACTTCCTTTTTTCACCATAGGCCTCTATGGGCTTCCAAATATCACTTTGCCAATTCCACAAGAACAGCCTTAGCGAAAGGGTTCTTGAAGGGAAAGATGTAACTCGGAGAGATGAATTAGCGGAACACAGAGCAGTTTCTCAGAAAGCTTCTTTCCAGTTTTGAACGGAAGTTATTTCCTTTTTCACCATAGCCCTCTATGGGCTTCCAAATATCACTTTGCCAATTCCACAAGAACAGCCTTAGCGAAAGGCTTCTTGAAGGGAAAGATGTAATTCTGTGACATGAATTAACAGAACACAGAGCAGTTTCTCAGAAAGCTTCTTTCCAATATTGAACGCAAGATATTTCCTTTTTCACAGTAGCCCTCCATGGTCTTCCAAATATCACTTTGCCAATTCCACAAGAAAAACATTAGCGAAAGACTTCTTGAAGGGAAAGATGTAACACTGTGGGTTGAATTAACAGAACAAAGAGCAGTTTCTCAGAAAGCTTCTTTCCAGTTTTGAACGGAACATATTTCGTTTTTCACCATAGCCCTCTATGGGCTTCCAAATATCACTTTGCCAACTCCACAAGAACAGCCTCAGCGAAAGGCTTCTTGAAGGGAAAGATGTAACTCTGTGATTTGAATTAACAGAACACAGAGCAGTTTCTCAGAAAGCTTCTCTCCAGTTTTGAACGGAAGATACTTCCTTTTTCACCATAGCCCTCTATGGGCTTCCAAATATCCCTTTGCCAACTCCACAAGAACAGCCTTAGCGAAAGGCTTCTTGAATTGAAAGATGTAACTCTGTGAGATGAAATAACAGAACACAGAGCAGTTTCTCAGAAAGCTTCTTTCCAGTATTGAACGCAAGATATTTCCTTTTTCACCGTAGTCCTCTGTGGCCTTCCAAATATCACTTTGCCAATTCCACAACAACAGTCTTAGCGAAAGGCTTCTTGAAGGCAAAGATGTAGCTCTGTGAGATGAATTAACAGAACACAGAGCAGTTTCTCAGAAAGCTTCTTTCCAGTTTTGAACGGAAGATATTTCCTTTTTCACCATAGCCCTCTATGGGCTTCCAAATATCCCTTTGCCATTTCCACAAGAACAGCCTTAGCGAAAGGCTTCTTGAAGGGAAAGATGTAACTCTGTGAGATGAATTAACAGAACACAGAGCAGTTTCTCAGAAAGCTTCTTTCCAGTTTTGAACGTAAGATATTTCCTTTTTCACCATAGCCCTCTATGGGCTTCCAAATATCACTTTGCCAACTCCACAAGAACAGCCTTAGCGAAAGGCTTCTTGAAGGGAAAGATGTAACACTGTGGGTTGAATTAACAGAAGAAAGAGCAGTTTCTCAGAAAGCTTCTTTCCAGTTTTGAACGGAAGATATTTCGTTTTTCACCATAGCCCTCTATGGGCTTCCAAATATCATTTTGCCAACTCCACAAGAACAGCCTTAGCGAAAGGCTTCTTGAATTGAAAGATGTAACTCTGGGAGATGAAATAACAGAACACAGAGCAGTTTCTCAGAAAGCTTCTTTCCAGTATTGAACGCAAGATATTTCCTTTTTCACCGTAGTCCTCTGTGGCCGTCCAAATATCCCTTTGCCATTTCCACAAGAACAGCCTTAGCGAAAGGCTTCTTGAAGGGAAAGATGTAACTCTGTGAGATGAATTAACAGAACACAGAGCAGTTTCTCAGAAAGCTTCTTTCCAGTTTTGAAAGGAAGATACTTCCTTTTTCACCATAGCCCTCTATGGGCTTCCAAATATCACTTTGCCCATTCCACAAGAACAGCCTTAGCGAAAGGCTTCTTGAAGGGAAAGATGTAACTCTTAGAGATGAATTAACAGAACACAGAGCAGTTTCTGAGAAAGCTTCTTTCCAATATTGAACGCAAGATATTTCCTTTTTCACAGTAGCCCTCCATGGACTTCCAAATATCATTTTGCCAATTCCACAAGAACAGCCTTAGCGAAAGGCTTCTTGAAGGGAAAGCTGTAACTCTGTGAGTTGAATTAACAGAACACAGAGCAGTTTCTCAGAAAGCTTCTTTCCAGTTTTGAACGGAAGTTATTTCGTTTTTCACCATAGCCCTCTATGGGCTTCCAAATATCACTTTGCCAATTCCACAAGAACAGCCTTAGCGAAGGGCTTATTGAAGGGAAATATGTAACTCTCTGAGATGAATTAACAGAACACAGAGCAGTTTCTCAGAAAGCTTCTTTCCAGTTTTGAACGGAAGATATTTCGTTTTTCACCATAGCCCTCTATGGGCTTCCAAATATCCCTTTGCCAATACCACAATAACAGCCTTAGCCAAAGGCTTCTTGAAGGGAAAGATGTAACTCTGTGAGATGAATTAACAGAACACAGAGCAGTTTCTCAGAAAGCTTCTTTCCAGTTTTGAACGGAAGATATTTCCTTTTTCACCATAGCCCTCTATGGGCTTCCAAATATCCCTTTGCCAATTCCAAAAGAACAGCCTAAGCGAAAGGCTTCTTGAAGGGAAAGATGTAACTCTGTGAGAAAAATTAACAGAACACAGAGCAGTTTCTCAGAAAGCTTCTTTCCAGTTTTGAACGGAGGATACTTCCTTTTTTCACCATAGGCCTCTATGGGCTTCCAAATATCACTTTGCCAATTCCACAAGAACAGCCTTAGCGAAAGGGTTCTTGAAGGGAAAGATGTAACTCGGAGAGATGAATTAGCGGAACGCAGAGCAGTTTCTCAGAAAGCTTCTTTCCAGTTTTGAACGGAAGTTATTTCCTTTTTCACCATAGCCCTCTATGGGCTTCCAAATATCACTTTGCCAATTCCACAAGAACAGCCTTAGCGAAAGGCTTCTTGAAGGGAAAGATGTAATTCTGTGACATGAATTAACAGAACACAGAGCAGTTTCTCAGAAAGCTTCTTTCCAAAATTGAACGCAAGATATTTCCTTTTTCACAGTAGCCCTCCATGGTCTTCCAAATATCACTTTGCAAGTTCCACAAGAACAGCCTTAGCGAAAGGCTTCTTGAAGGGAAAGATGTAACTCTGTGAGTTGAATTAACAGAACACAGAGCAGTTTCTCAGAAAGCTTCTTTCCAGTTTTAAACGGAAGATATTTCCTTTATCACCATAGCAATCTACGGGCTTCCAAATATCACTTTGCCAATTCCACAAGAACAGCCTTAGCGAAGGTCTTATTGAAGGGAAAGATGTAACTCTGTGAGATGAATTAACAGAACACAGAGCAGTTTCTCAGGAAGCTTCTTTCCAGTTTTGAACGGAAGATATTTCCTTTTTCACCATAGCCCTCTATGGGCTTCCAAATATCACTTTGCCAATTCCATAAGAACAACCTTAGCGAAAGGCTTCTTGAAGAGAAAGATGTAACTCTCTGAGATGAATTAACAGAACACAGAGCAGTTTCTCAGAAAGCTTCTTTCCAGTTTTGAACGGAAGTTATTTCCTTTTTCACAATAGCCCTCTATGGGCTTCCAAATATCCCTTTGCCAAATCCACAAGAACAGCCTTAGCGAAAGGCTTCTTGAAGGGAAAGATGTAACTCTGTGAGATGAATTAATAGAACACAGAGCAGTTTCTCAGAAAGCTTCTTTCCAGTTTTGAAAGGAAGATATTTCCTTTTTCACCATAGCCCGCTATGGGCTTCCAAATATCCCTTTGCCAATTCCACAAGAACAGCCTTAGCGAAAGGCTTCTTGAAGTGAAAGATGTAACTCTGTGAGATGAATTAACAGAACACAGAGCAGTTTCTCAGAAAGCTTCTTTCCAGTTTTGAACGGAAGATATTTCCTTTTTCACCATAGCCCTGTATGGGCCTCCAAATATCCCTTTGCCAATTCCACAAGTACAACCTTAGCGATAGGCTTCTTGAAGGGAAAGATGTAACTCTGTGAGATGAATTAAGAGAACACAGAGCAGTTTCTCAGAAAGCTTCTTTCCAGTTTTGAAAGGAAGATACTTCCTTTTTCACCATAGCCCTCTATGGGCTTCCAAATATCACTTTGCCAATTCCACAAGAAAAACATTAGCGAAAGACTTCTTGAAGGGAAAGATGTAACACTGTGGGTTGAATTAACAGAACAAAGAGCAGTTTCTCAGAAAGCTTCTTTCCAGTTTTGAACGGAAGATATTTCGTTTTTCACCATAGCCCTCTATGGGCTTCCAAATATCACTTTGCCAACTCCACAAGAACAGCCTCAGCGAAAGGCTTCTTGAAGGGAAAGATGTAACTCTGTGATTTGAATTAACAGAACACAGAGCAGTTTCTCAGAAAGCTTCTCTCCAGTTTTGAACGGAAGATACTTCCTTTTTCACCATAGCCCTCTATGGGCTTCCAAATATCCCTTTGCCAACTCCACAAGAACAGCCTTAGCGAAAGGCTTCTTGAATTGAAAGATGTAACTCTGTGAGATGAAATAACAGAACACAGAGCAGTTTCTCAGAAAGCTTCTTTCCAGTATTGAACGCAAGATATTTCCTTTTTCACCGTAGTCCTCTGTGGCCTTCCAAATATCACTTTGCCAATTCCACAAGAACAGTCTTAGCGAAAGGCTTCTTGAAGGCAAAGATGTAGCTCTGTGAGATGAATTAACAGAACACAGAGCAGTTTCTCAGAAAGCTTCTTTCCAGTTTTGAACGGAAGATATTTCCTTTTTCACCATAGCCCTCTATGGGCTTCCAAATATCCCTTTGCCATTTCCACAAGAACAACCTTAGCGAAAGGCTTCTTGAAGGGAAAGATGTAACTCTGTGAGATGAATTAACAGAACACAGAGCAGTTTCTCAGAAAGCTTCTTTCCAGTTTTGAACGTAAGATATTTCCTTTTTCACCATAGCCCTCTATGGGCTTCCAAATATCACTTTGCCAACTCCACAAGAACAGCCTTAGCGAAAGGCTTCTTGAAGGGAAAGATGTAACACTGTGGGTTGAATTAACAGAACAAAGAGCAGTTTCTCAGAAAGCTTCTTTCCAGTTTTGAACGGAAGATATTTCGTTTTTCACCATAGCCCTCTATGGGCTTCCAAATATCATTTTGCCAACTCCACAAGAACAGCCTCAGGGAAAGGTTTCTTGAAGGGAAAGATGTAACTCTGTGATTTGAATTAACAGAACACAGAGCAGTTTCTCAGAAAGCTTCTCTCCAGTTTTGAACGGAAGATACTTCCTTTTTCACCATAGCCCTCTATGGGCTTCCAAATATCCCTTTGCCAACTACACAAGAACAGCCTTAGCGAAAGGCTTCTTGAATTGAAAGATGTAACTCTGTGAGATGAAATAACAGAACACAGAGCAGTTTCTCAGAAAGCTTCTTTCCAGTATTGAACGCAAGATATTTCCTTTTTCACCGTAGTCCTCTGTGGCCGTCCAAATATCACTTTGCCAATTCCACAAGAACAGTCTTAGCGAAAGGCTTCTTGAAGGCAAAGATATAGCTCTGTGAGATGAATTAACAGAACACAGAGCAGTTTCTCAGAAAGCTTCTTTCCAGTATTGAACGCAAGATATTTCCTTTTTTCAGTATCCCTCCACGGACTTCCAAATATCAGTTTGCCAATTCCAAAAGAACAGCCTTAGCGAAAGGGTTCTTGAAGGGAAAGATGTAACTCTGTGAGATGAATTAACAGAACACAGAGCAGTTTCTCAGAAAGCTTCTTTCCAGTTTTGAAAGGAAGATACTTACTTTTTCACCATAGCCCTCTATGGGCTTCCAAATATCACTTTGCCCATTCCACAAGAACAGCCTTAGCGAAAGGCTTCTTGAAGGGAAAGATGTAACTCTTAGAGATGAATTAACAGAACACAGAGCAGTTTCTGAGAAAGCTTCTTTCCAATATTGAACGCAAGATATTTCCTTTTTCACAGTAGCCCTCCATGGACTTCCAAATATCATTTTGCCAATTCCACAAGAACAGCCTTAGCGAAAGGCTTCTTGAAGGGAAAGCTGTAACTCTGTGAGTTGAATTAACAGAACACAGAGCAGTTTCTCAGAAAGCTTCTTTCCAGTTTTGAACGGAAGATATTTCGTTTTTCACCATAGCCCTCTATGGGCTTCCAAATATCCCTTTGCCAATACCACAATAACAGCCTTAGCCAAAGGCTTCTTGAAGGGAAATATGTAACTCTCTGAGATGAATTAACAGAACACAGAGCAGTTTCTCAGAAAGCTTCTTTCCAGTTTTGAACGGAAGATATTTCGTTTTACACCATAGCCCTCTATGAGCTTCCAAATATCCCTTTGCCAATACCACAATAACAGCCTTAGCCAAAGGCTTCTTGAAGGGAAAGATGTAACTCTGTGAGATGAATTAACATAACACAGAGCAGTTTCTCAGAAAGCTTCTTTCCAGTTTTGAACGGAAGATATTTCCTTTTTCACCATAGCCCTCTATGGGCTTCCAAATATCCCTTTGCCAATTCCAAAAGAACAGCCTAAGCGAAAGGCTTCTTGAAGGGAAAGATGTAACTCTGTGAGAAAAATTAACAGAACACAGAGCAGTTTCTCAGAAAGCTTCTTTCCAGTTTTGAACGGAGGATACTTCCTTTTTTCACCATAGGCCTCTATGGGCTTCCAAATATCACTTTGCCAATTCCACAAGAACAGCCTTAGCGAAAGGGTTCTTGAAGGGAAAGATGTAACTCGGAGAGATGAATTAGCGGAACACAGAGCAGTTTCTCAGAAAGCTTCTTTCCAGTTTTGAACGGAAGTTATTTCCTTTTTCACCATAGCCCTCTATGGGCTTCCAAATATCACTTTGCCAATTCCACAAGAACAGCCTTAGCGAAAGGCTTCTTGAAGGGAAAGATGTAATTCTGTGACATGAATTAACAGAACACAGAGCAGTTTCTCAGAAAGCTTCTTTCCAATATTGAACGCAAGATATTTCCTTTTTCACAGTAGCCCTCCATGGTCTTCCAAATATCACTTTGCCAATTCCACAAGAAAAACATTAGCGAAAGACTTCTTGAAGGGAAAGATGTAACACTGTGGGTTGAATTAACAGAACAAAGAGCAGTTTCTCAGAAAGCTTCTTTCCAGTTTTGAACGGAACATATTTCGTTTTTCACCATAGCCCTCTATGGGCTTCCAAATATCACTTTGCCAACTCCACAAGAACAGCCTCAGCGAAAGGCTTCTTGAAGGGAAAGATGTAACTCTGTGATTTGAATTAACAGAACACAGAGCAGTTTCTCAGAAAGCTTCTCTCCAGTTTTGAACGGAAGATACTTCCTTTTTCACCATAGCCCTCTATGGGCTTCCAAATATCCCTTTGCCAACTCCACAAGAACAGCCTTAGCGAAAGGCTTCTTGAATTGAAAGATGTAACTCTGTGAGATGAAATAACAGAACACAGAGCAGTTTCTCAGAAAGCTTCTTTCCAGTATTGAACGCAAGATATTTCCTTTTTCACCGTAGTCCTCTGTGGCCTTCCAAATATCACTTTGCCAATTCCACAACAACAGTCTTAGCGAAAGGCTTCTTGAAGGCAAAGATGTAGCTCTGTGAGATGAATTAACAGAACACAGAGCAGTTTCTCAGAAAGCTTCTTTCCAGTTTTGAACGGAAGATATTTCCTTTTTCACCATAGCCCTCTATGGGCTTCCAAATATCCCTTTGCCATTTCCACAAGAACAGCCTTAGCGAAAGGCTTCTTGAAGGGAAAGATGTAACTCTGTGAGATGAATTAACAGAACACAGAGCAGTTTCTCAGAAAGCTTCTTTCCAGTTTTGAACGTAAGATATTTCCTTTTTCACCATAGCCCTCTATGGGCTTCCAAATATCACTTTGCCAACTCCACAAGAACAGCCTTAGCGAAAGGCTTCTTGAAGGGAAAGATGTAACACTGTGGGTTGAATTAACAGAAGAAAGAGCAGTTTCTCAGAAAGCTTCTTTCCAGTTTTGAACGGAAGATATTTCGTTTTTCACCATAGCCCTCTATGGGCTTCCAAATATCATTTTGCCAACTCCACAAGAACAGCCTTAGCGAAAGGCTTCTTGAATTGAAAGATGTAACTCTGGGAGATGAAATAACAGAACACAGAGCAGTTTCTCAGAAAGCTTCTTTCCAGTATTGAACGCAAGATATTTCCTTTTTCACCGTAGTCCTCTGTGGCCGTCCAAATATCACTTTGCCAATTCCACAAGAACAGTCTTAGCGAAAGGCTTCTTGAAGGCAAAGATATAGCTCTGTGAGATGAATTAACAGAACACAGAGCAGTTTCTCAGAAAGCTTCTTTCCAGTTTTGAACTGAAGATATTTCCTTTTTCACCATAGCCCTCTATGGGCTTCCAAATATCCCTTTGCCAATTCCACAAGAACAGCCTTAGCGAAAGGCTTCTTGAAGGGAAAGATGTAACTCTGTGAGATGAATTAACAGAACACAGAGCAGTTTCTCAGAAAGCTTCTTTCCAGTATTGAACGCAAGATATTTCCTTTTTTCAGTATCCCTCCATGGACTTCCAAATATCAGTTTGCCAATTCCAAAAGAACAGCCTTAGCGAAAGGCTTCTTGAAGGGAAAGATGTAACTCTGTTAGATGAATTAACAGAACACAGAGCAGTTTCTCAGAAATCTTCTTTCCAGTTTTTAACGGAAGATATTTCCTTTTTCACCATAGCCCTATATGTGCTTCCAAATATAACTTTGCCAATTCCACAAGAACAGCCTTAGCGAAAGGCTTCTTTAAGGGAAAGATGTAACTCTGTGAGATGAATTAACAGAACACAGAGCAGTTTCTCAGAAAGCTTCTTTCCAGTTTTGAAAGGAAGATACTTCCTTTTTCACCATAGCCCTCTATGGGCTTCCAAATATCACTTTGCCCATTCCACAAGAACAGCCTTAGCGAAAGGCTTCTTGAAGGGAAAGATGTAACTCTTAGAGATGAATTAACAGAACACAGAGCAGTTTCTGAGAAAGCTTCTTTCCAATATTGAACGCAAGATATTTCCTTTTTCACAGTAGCCCTCCATGGACTTCCAAATATCATTTTGCCAATTCCACAAGAACAGCCTTAGCGAAAGGCTTCTTGAAGGGAAAGCTGTAACTCTGTGAGTTGAATTAACAGAACACAGAGCAGTTTCTCAGAAAGCTTCTTTCCAGTTTTGAACGGAAGTTATTTCGTTTTTCACCATAGCCCTCTATGGGCTTCCAAATATCACTTTGCCAATTCCACAAGAACAGCCTTAGCGAAGGGCTTATTGAAGGGAAATATGTAACTCTCTGAGATGAATTAACAGAACACAGAGCAGTTTCTCAGAAAGCTTCTTTCCAGTTTTGAACGGAAGATATTTCGTTTTTCACCATAGCCCTCTATGGGCTTCCAAATATCCCTTTGCCAATACCACAATAACAGCCTTAGCCAAAGGCTTCTTGAAGGGAAAGATGTAACTCTGTGAGATGAATTAACAGAACACAGAGCAGTTTCTCAGAAAGCTTCTTTCCAGTTTTGAACGGAAGATATTTCCTTTTTCACCATAGCCCTCTATGGGCTTCCAAATATCCCTTTGCCAATTCCAAAAGAACAGCCTAAGCGAAAGGCTTCTTGAAGGGAAAGATGTAACTCTGTGAGAAAAATTAACAGAACACAGAGCAGTTTCTCAGAAAGCTTCTTTCCAGTTTTGAACGGAGGATACTTCCTTTTTTCACCATAGGCCTCTATGGGCTTCCAAATATCACTTTGCCAATTCCACAAGAACAGCCTTAGCGAAAGGGTTCTTGAAGGGAAAGATGTAACTCGGAGAGATGAATTAGCGGAACACAGAGCAGTTTCTCAGAAAGCTTCTTTCCAGTTTTGAACGGAAGTTATTTCCTTTTTCACCATAGCCCTCTATGGGCTTCCAAATATCACTTTGCCAATTCCACAAGAACAGCCTTAGCGAAAGGCTTCTTGAAGGGAAAGATGTAATTCTGTGACATGAATTAACAGAACACAGAGCAGTTTCTCAGAAAGCTTCTTTCCAATATTGAACGCAAGATATTTCCTTTTTCACAGTAGCCCTCCATGGTCTTCCAAATATCACTTTGCAAGTTCCACAAGAACAGCCTTAGCGAAAGGCTTCTTGAAGGGAAAGATGTAACTCTGTGAGTTGAATTAACAGAACACAGAGCAGTTTCTCAGAAAGCTTCTTTCCAGTTTTAAACGGAAGATATTTCCTTTATCACCATAGCAATCTACGGGCTTCCAAATATCACTTTGCCAATTCCACAAGAACAGCCTTAGCGAAGGTCTTATTGAAGGGAAAGATGTAACTCTGTGAGATGAATTAACAGAACACAGAGCAGTTTCTCAGAAAGCTTCTTTCCAGTTTTGAACGGAAGATATTTCCTTTTTCACCATAGCCCTCTATGGGCTTCCAAATATCACTTTGCCAATTCCATAAGAACAACCTTAGCGAAAGGCTTCTTGAAGAGAAAGATGTAACTCTCTGAGATGAATTAACAGAACACAGAGCAGTTTCTCAGAAAGCTTCTTTCCAGTTTTGAACGGAAGTTATTTCCTTTTTCACAATAGCCCTCTATGGGCTTCCAAATATCCCTTTGCCAAATCCACAAGAACAGCCTTAGCGAAAGGCTTCTTGAAGGGAAAGATGTAACTCTGTGAGATGAATTAATAGAACACAGAGTAGTTTCTCAGAAAGATTCTTTCCAGTTTTGAAAGGAAGATATTTCCTTTTTCACCATAGCCCGCTATGGGCTTCCAAATATCCCTTTGCCAATTCCACAAGAACAGCCTTAGCGAAAGGCTTCTTGAAGTGAAAGATGTAACTCTGTGAGATGAATTAACAGAACACAGAGCAGTTTCTCAGAAAGCTTCTTTCCAGTTTTGAACGGAAGATATTTCCTTTTTCACCATAGCCCTGTATGGGCCTCCAAATATCCCTTTGCCAATTCCACAAGTACCGCCTTAGCGATAGGCTTCTTGAAGGGAAAGATGTAACTCTGTGAGATGAATTAAGAGAACACAGAGCAGTTTCTCAGAAAGCTTCTTTCCAGTTTTGAAAGGAAGATACTTCCTTTTTCACCATAGCCCTCTATGGGCTTCCAAATATCACTTTGCCAATTCCACAAGAAAAACATTAGCGAAAGACTTCTTGAAGGGAAAGATGTAACACTGTGGGTTGAATTAACAGAACAAAGAGCAGTTTCTCAGAAAGCTTCTTTCCAGTTTTGAACGGAAGATATTTCATTTTTCACCATAGCCCTCTATGGGCTTCAAAATATCACTTTGCCAACTCCACAAGAACAGCCTCAGCGAAAGGCTTCTTGAAGGGAAAGATGTAACTCTGTGATTTGAATTAACAGAACACAGAGCAGTTTCTCAGAAAGCTTCTCTCCAGTTTTGAACGGAAGATACTTCCTTTTTCACCATAGCCCTCTATGGGCTTCCAAATATCCCTTTGCCAACTCCACAAGAACAGCCTTAGCGAAAGGCTTCTTGAATTGAAAGATGTAACTCTGTGAGATGAAATAACAGAACACAGAGCAGTTTCTCAGAAAGCTTCTTTCCAGTATTGAACGCAAGATATTTCCTTTTTCACCGTAGTCCTCTGTGGCCTTCCAAATATCACTTTGCCAATTCCACAAGAACAGTCTTAGCGAAAGGCTTCTTGAAGGCAAAGATGTAGCTCTGTGAGATGAATTAACAGAACACAGAGCAGTTTCTCAGAAAGCTTCTTTCCACTTTTGAACGGAAGATATTTCCTTTTTCACCATAGCCCTCTATGGGCTTCCAAATATCCCTTTGCCATTTCCACAAGAACAACCTTAGCGAAAGGCTTCTTGAAGGGAAAGATGTAACTCTGTGAGATGAATTAACAGAACACAGAGCAGTTTCTCAGAAAGCTTCTTTCCAGTTTTGAACGTAAGATATTTCCTTTTTCACCATAGCCCTCTATGGGCTTCCAAATATCACTTTGCCAACTCCACAAGAACAGCCTTAGCGAAAGGCTTCTTGAAGGGAAAGATGTAACACTGTGGGTTGAATTAACAGAACAAAGAGCAGTTTCTCAGAAAGCTTCTTTCCAGTTTTGAACGGAAGATATTTCGTTTTTCACCATAGCCCTCTATGGGCTTCCAAATATCATTTTGCCAACTCCACAAGAACAGCCTCAGGGAAAGGTTTCTTGAAGGGAAAGATGTAACTCTGTGATTTGAATTAACAGAACACAGAGCAGTTTCTCAGAAAGCTTCTCTCCAGTTTTGAACGGAAGATACTTCCTTTTTCACCATAGCCCTCTATGGGCTTCCAAATATCCCTTTGCCAACTACACAAGAACAGCCTTAGCGAAAGGCTTCTTGAATTGAAAGATGTAACTCTGTGAGATGAAATAACAGAACACAGAGCAGTTTCTCAGAAAGCTTCTTTCCAGTATTGAACGCAAGATATTTCCTTTTTCACCGTAGTCCTCTGTGGCCGTCCAAATATCACTTTGCCAATTCCACAAGAACAGTCTTAGCGAAAGGCTTCTTGAAGGCAAAGATATAGCTCTGTGAGATGAATTAACAGAACACAGAGCAGTTTCTCAGAAAGCTTCTTTCCAGTTTTGAACGGAAGATATTTCCTTTTTCACCATAGCCCTCTATGGGCTTCCAAATATCCCTTTGCCAATTCCACAAGAACAGCCTTAGCGAAAGGCTTCTTGAAGGGAAAGATGTAACTCTGTGAGATGAATTAACAGAACACAGAGCAGTTTCTCAGAAAGCTTCTTTCCAGTATTGAACGCAAGATATTTCCTTTTTTCAGTATCCCTCCATGGACTTCCAAATATCAGTTTGCCAATTCCAAAAGAACAGCCTTAGCGAAAGGGTTCTTGAAGGGAAAGATGTAACTCTGTGAGATGAATTAACAGAACACAGAGCAGTTTCTCAGAAATCTTCTTTCCAGTTTTTAACGGAAGATATTTCCTTTTTCACCATAGCCCTATATGGGCTTCCAAATATCACTTTGCCCATTCCACAAGAACAGCCTTAGCGAAAGGCTTCTTGAAGGGAAAGATGTAACTCTTAGAGATGAATTAACAGAACACAGAGCAGTTTCTCAGAAAGCTTCTTTCCAATATTGAACGCAAGATATTTCCTTTTTCACAGTAGCCCTCCATGGACTTCCAAATATCATTTTGCCAATTCCACAAGAACAGCCTTAGCGAAAGGCTTCTTGAAGGGAAAGCTGTAACTCTGTGAGTTGAATTAACAGAACACAGAGCAGTTTCTCAGAAAGCTTCTTTCCAGTTTTGAACGGAAGATATTTCCTTTATCACCATAGCAATCTACGGGCTTCCAAATAACACTTTGAAAATTCCACAAGAACAGCCTTAGCGAAGGGCTTATTGAAGGGAAAGATGTAACTCTGTGAGATGAATTAACAGAACACAGAGCAGTTTCTCAGAAAGCTTCTTTCCAGTTTTGAACGGAAGTTATTTCCTTTTTCACCATAGCCCTCTATGGGCTTCCAAATATCACTTTGCCAATTCCACAAGAACAGCCTTAGCGAAAGGCTTCTTGAAGGGAAAGATGTAATTCTGTGACATGAATTAACAGAACACAGAGCAGTTTCTCAGAAAGCTTCTTTCCAATATTGAACGCAAGATATTTCCTTTTTCACAGTAGCCCTCCATGGTCTTCCAAATATCACTTTGTAAGTTCCACAAGAACAGCCTTAGCGAAAGGCTTCTTGAAGGGAAAGATGTAACTCTGTGAGTTGAATTAACAGAACACAGAGCAGTTTCTCAGAAAGCTTCTTTCCAGTTTTAAACGGAAGATATTTCCTTTATCACCATAGCAATCTACGGGCTTCCAAATATCACTTTGCCAATTCCACAAGAACAGCCTTAGCGAAGGTCTTATTGAAGGGAAAGATGTAACTCTGTGAGATGAATTAACAGAACACAGAGCAGTTTCTCAGAAAGCTTCTTTCCAGTTTTGAACGGAAGATATTTCCTTTTTCACCATAGCCCTCTATGGGCTTCCAAATATCACTTTGCCAATTCCATAAGAACAACCTTAGCGAAAGGCTTCTTGAAGGGAAAGATGTAACTCTCTGAGATGAATTAACAGAACACAGAGCAGTTTCTCAGAAAGCTTCTTTCCAGTTTTGAACGGAAGTTATTTCCTTTTTCACAATAGCCCTCTATGGGCTTCCAAATATCCCTTTGCCAAATCCACAAGAACAGCCTTAGCGAAAGGCTTCTTGAAGGGAAAGATGTAACTCTGTGAGATGAATTAACAGAACACAGAGCAGTTTCTCAGAAAGCTTCTTTCCAGTTTTGAACGGAAGATATTTCCTTTTTCACCATAGCCCTCTATGGGCTTCCAAATATCACTTTGCCAATTCCACAAGAACAGACTTAGCGAAAGGCTTCTTGAAGGGAAAGATGTAACTCTGTGAGATGAATTAACAGAACACAGAGCAGTTTCTCAGAAAGCTTCTTTCCAGTATTGAACGCAAAATATTTCCTTTTTCACCGTAGCCCTCCATGGGCTTCCAAATATCACTTTGCCAATTCCACAGGAACAGCCTTAGCGAAAGGCTTCTTGAAGGGAAATATGTAACTCGGTGAGATGAATTAACAGAACACAGAGCAGTTTCTCAGAAAGCTTCTTTCCAGTATTGAACGCAAGATAATTCCTTTTTCACCATAGCCCTCTATGGGCTTCCAAATATCACTTTGCCAATTCCACAAGAACAGCCTAAGCGAAAGGCTTCTTGAACTGAAAGATGTAACTCTGTGAGATGAATTAACAGAACACAGAGCAGTTTCTCAGAAATCTTCTTTCCAGTTTTTAACGAAGATATTTCGTTTTTCACCATAGCCCTATATGGGCTTCCAAATATCACTTTGCCAATTCCACAAGAACAGCCTTAGCGAAAGGCTTCTTGAAGGGAAAGATGTAACTCTGTGAGATGAATTAACAGAACACAGAGCAGTTTCTCAGAAAGCTTCTTTCCAATTTTGAACGGAAGATATTTCCTTTTTCACCATAGCCCTCTATGGGCTTCCAAATATCCCTTTACCAATTCCACAAGAACAGCCTTAGCGAAAGGCTTCTTGAAGGGAAAGATGTAACTCTGTGATATGAATTAACAGAACACAGAGCAGTTTCTCAGAAAGCTTCTTTCCAGTATTGAACGGAAGATAATTCCTTTTTCACCATAGCCCTCTATGGGCTTCCAAATATCACTTTGCCAATTCCACAAGAACAGCCTAAGCGAAAGGCTTCTTGAATTGAAAGATGTAACTCTGTGAGATGAATTAACAGAACACAGAGCAGTTTCTCAGAAAGCTTCTTTCCAATTTTGAACGGAAGATACTTCCTTCTTCACCATAGGCCTCTATGGGCTTGCAAATATCACTTTGCCAATTCCACAAGAACAGCCTTAGCGAAAGGGTTCTTGAAGGGAAAGATGTCACTCTGAGAGATGAATTAACGGAACACAGAGCATTTTCTCAGAAAGCTTCTTTCCAGTTTTGAACGGAAGTTATTTCCTTTTTCACCATAGCCCTCTGTGGGCTTCCAAATATCACTTTGCTAATTCCACAAGAACAGCCTTAGCGAAAGGCTTCTTGAAGGGAAAGATGTAACTCTGTGAGATGAATTAACAGAACACATAGCAGTTTCTCAGAATGCTTCTTTCCAATATTGAACGCAAGATATTTCCTTTTTCACAGTAGCCCTCCATGGAGTTCGAAATATCCCTTTGCCAATTCCACAAGAACAGCCTTAGCGAAAGGCTTCTTGAAGGGAAAGATGTAACTCTGTGAGTTGAATTAACAGAACACAGAGCAGTTTCTCAGAAAGCTTCTTTCCAGTTTTGAACGGAAGATATTTCCTTTATCACCATAGCAATCTACGGGCTTCCAAATAACACTTTGAAAATTCCACAAGAACAGCCTTAGCGAAGGGCTTATTGAAGGGAAAGATGTAACTCTGTGAGATGAATTAACAGAACACAGAGCAGATTCTCAGAAAGCTTCTTTCCAGTTTTGAACGGAAGTTATTTCCTTTTTCACAATAGCCCTCTATGGGCTTCCAAATATCCCTTTGCCAATTCCACAAGAACAGCCTTAGCGAAAGGCTTCTTGAAGGGAAAGATGTAACTCTGTGAGATGAATTAACAGAACACAGAGCAGTTTCTCAGAAAGCTTCTTTCCAGTTTTGAACGGAAGATATTTCCTTTTTCACCATAGCCCTCTATGGGCTTCCAAATATCACTTTGCCAATTCCACAAGAACAGACTTAGCGAAAGGCTTCTTGAAGGGAAAGATGTAACTCTGTGAGATGAATTAACAGAACACAGAGCAGTTTCTCAGAAAGCTTCTTTCCAGTATTGAACGCAAAATATTTCCTTTTTCACCGTAGCCCTCCATGGGCTTCCAAATATCACTTTGCCAATTCCACAAGAACAGCCTTAGCGAAAGGCTTCTTGAAGGGAAATATGTAACTCGGTGAGATGAATTAACAGAACACAGAGCAGTTTCTCAGAAAGCTTCTTTCCAGTATTGAACGCAAGATAATTCCTTTTTCACCATAGCCCTCCATGGGCTTCCAAATATCACTTTGCCAATTCCACAAGAACAGCCTAAGCGAAAGGCTTCTTGAATTGAAAGATGTAACCCTGTGAGATGAATTAACAGAACACAGAGCAGTTTCTCAGAAAGCTTCTTTCCAATTTTGAACGGAAGATACTTCCTTCTTCACCATAGGCCTCTATGGGCTTGCAAATATCACTTTGCCAATTCCACAAGAACAGCCTTAGCGAAAGGGTTCTTGAAGGGAAAGATGTCACTCTGAGAGATGAATTAACGGAACACAGAGCATTTTCTCAGAAAGCTTCTTTCCAGTTTTGAACGGAAGTTATTTCCTTTTTCACCATAGCCCTCTGTGGGCTTCCAAATATCACTTTGCTAATTCCACAAGAACAGCCTTAGCGAAAGGCTTCTTGAAGGGAAAGATGTAACTCTGTGAGATGAATTAACAGAACACAGAGCAGTTTCTCAGAATGCTTCTTTCCAATATTGAACGCAAGATATTTCCTTTTTCACAGTAGCCCTCCATGGACTTCGAAATATCCCTTTGCCAATTCCACAAGAACAGCCTTAGCGAAAGGCTTCTTGAAGGGAAAGATGTAACTCTGTGAGTTGAATTAACAGAACACAGAGCAGTTTCTCAGAAAGCTTCTTTCCAGTTTTGAACGGAAGATATTTCCTTTATCACCATAGCAATCTACGGGCTTCCAAATAACACTTTGAAAATTCCACAAGAACAGCCTTAGCGAAGGGCTTATTGAAGGGAAAGATGTAACTCTGTGAGATGAATTAACAGAACACAGAGCAGTTTCTCAGAAAGCTTCTTTCCAGTTTTGAACGGAAGATATTTCCTTTTTCACCATAGCCCTCTATGGGCTTCCAAATATCACTTTGCCAATTCCATAAGAACAACCTTAGCGAAAGGCTTCTTGAAGAGAAAGATGTAACTCTCTGAGATGAATTAACAGAACACAGAGCAGTTTCTCAGAAAGCTTCTTTCCAGTTTTGAACGGACGTTATTTCCTTTTTCACAATAGCCCTCTATGGGCTTCCAAATATCCCTTTGCCAATTCCACAAGAACAGCCTTAGCGAAAGGCTTCTTGAAGGGAAAGATGTAACTCTGTGAGATGAATTAACAGAACACAGAGCAGTTTCTCAGAAAGCTTCTTTCCAGTTTTGAACGGAAGATATTTCCTTTTTCACCATAGCCCTCTATGGGCTTCCAAATATCACTTTGCCAATTCCACAAGAACAGACTTAGCGAAAGGCTTCTTGAAGGGAAAGATGT
Source organism: Chlorocebus sabaeus (assembly GCF_047675955.1). Classification (NCBI taxonomy): domain Eukaryota; kingdom Metazoa; phylum Chordata; class Mammalia; order Primates; family Cercopithecidae; genus Chlorocebus; species Chlorocebus sabaeus. The sequence goes on from NW_027327633.1 coordinate 287,353, forward strand.
AACTCTGTGAGATGAATTAACAGAACACAGAGCAGTTTCTCAGAAAGCTTCTTTCCAGTATTGAACGCAAAATATTTCCTTTTTCACCGTAGCCCTCCATGGGCTTCCAAATATCACTTTGCCAATTCCACAAGAACAGCCTTAGCGAAAGGCTTCTTGAAGGGAAATATGTAACTCGGTGAGATGAATTAACAGAACACAGAGCAGTTTCTCAGAAAGCTTCTTTCCAGTATTGAACGCAAGATATTTCCTTTTTCACCATAGCCCTCTATGTGCTTCCAAATATCACTTTGCCAATTCCACAAGAACAGCCTTAGCGAAAGGCTTCATGAAGGGAAAGATGTAACTCTGTGAGATGAATTAACAGAACACAGAGCAGTTTCTCAGAAAGCTTCTTTCCAGTTTTGAACGGAAGATATTTCCTTTTTCACCATAGCCATCTATGGGCTTCCAAATATCCCTTTGCCAATTCCACAAGAACAGCCTTAGCGAAAGGCTTCTTGAAGGGAAAGATGTAACTCTGGGAGATGAATTAACAGAACACAGAGCAGTTTCTCAGAAAGCTTCTTTCCAGTTTTGAACGGAAGATATTTCCTTTTTCACCATAGCCCTCTATGGGCTTCCAAATATCCCTTTGCCATTTCCACAAGAACAGCCTTAGCGAAAGGATTCTTGAAGGGAAAGATGTAACTCTGTGAGATGAATTAACAGAACACAGAGCAGTTTCTCAGAAAGCTTCTTTCCAGTTTTGAACGTAAGATATTTCCTTTTTCACCATAGCCCTCTATGGGCTTCCAAATATCACTTTGCCAACTCCACAAGAACAGCCTTAGCGAAAGGCTTCTTGAAGGGAAAGATGTAACACTCTGGGTTGAATTAACAGAACAAAGAGCAGTTTCTCAGAAAGCTTCTTTCCAGTTTTGAACGGAAGATATTTCGTTTTTCACCATAGCCCTCTATGGGCTTCCAAATATCACTTTGCCAACTGCACAAGAACAGCCTCAGCGAAAGGTTTCTTGAAGGGAAAGATGTAACTCTGTGATTTGAATTAACAGAACACAGAGCAGTTTCTCAGAAAGCTTCTCTCCAGTTTTGAACGGAAGATACTTCCTTTTTCACCATAGCCCTCTATGGGCTTCCAAATATCCCTTTGCCAACTCCACAAGAACAGCCTTAGCGAAAGGCTTCTTGAATTGAAAGATGTAACTCTGTGAGATGAAATAACAGAACACAGAGCAGTTTCTCAGAAAGCTTCTTTCCAGTATTGAACGCAAGATATTTCCTTTTTCACCGTAGTCTTCTGTGGCCTTCCAAATATCACTTTGCCAATTCCACAAGAACAGTCTTAGCGAAAGGCTTCTTGAAGGCAAAGATGTAGCTCTGTGAGATGAATTAACAGAACACAGAGCAGTTTCTCAGAAAGCTTCTTTCCAGTTTTGAACGGAAGATATTTCCTTTTTCACCATAGCCCTCTATGAGCTTCCAAATATCCCTTTGCCAATTCCACAAGAACAGCCTTAGCGAAAGGCTTCTTGAAGGGAAAGATGTAACTCTGTGAGATGAATTAACAGAACACAGAGCAGTTTCTCAGAAAGCTTCTTTCCAGTATTGAACGCAAGATATTTCCTTTTTTCAGTATCCCTCCATGGACTTCCAAATATCACTTTGCCAATTCCAAAAGAACAGCCTTAGCGAAAGGCTTCTTGAAGGGAAAGATGTAACTCTGTGAGATGAATTAACAGAACACAGAGCAGTTTCTCAGAAATCTTCTTTCCAGTTTTTAACGGAAGATATTTCCTTTTTCACCATAGCCCTATATGGGCTTCCAAATATCACTTTGCCAATTCCACAAGAACAGCCTTAGCGAAAGGCTTCTTTAAGGGAAAGATGTAACTCTGTGAGATGAATTAACAGAACACAGAGCAGTTTCTCAGAAAGCTTCTTTCCAGTTTTGAAAGGAAGATACTTCCTTTTTCACCATAGCCCTCTATGGGCTTCCAAATATCACTTTGCCCATTCCACAAGAACAGCCTTAGCGAAAGGCTTCTTGAAGGGAAAGATGTAACTCTTAGAGATGAATTAACAGAACACAGAGCAGTTTCTGAGAAAGCTTCTTTCCAATATTGAACGCAAGATATTTCCTTTTTCACAGTAGCCCTCCATGGACTTCCAAATATCATTTTGCCAATTCCACAAGAACAGCCTTAGCGAAAGGCTTCTTGAAGGGAAAGCTGTAACTCTGTGAGTTGAATTAACAGAACACAGAGCAGTTTCTCAGAAAGCTTCTTTCCAGTTTTGAACGGAGGATACTTCCTTTTTTCACCATAGGCCTCTATGGGCTTCCAAATATCACTTTGCCAATTCCACAAGAACAGCCTTAGCGAAAGGGTTCTTGAAGGGAAAGATGTAACTCGGTGAGATGAATTAACGGAACACAGAGCAGTTTCTCAGAAAGCTTCTTTCCAGTTTTGAACGGAAGTTATTTCCTTTTTCACCATAGCCCTCTATGGGCTTCCAAATATCACTTTGCCAATTCCACAAGAACAGCCGTAGCGAAAGGCTTCTTGTAGGGAAAGATGTAATTCTGTGACATGAATTAACAGAACACAGAGCAGTTTCTCAGAAAGCTTCTTTCCAATATTGAACGCAAGATATTTCCTTTTTCACAGTAGCCCTCCATGGTCTTCCAAATATCACTTTGCAAGTTCCACAAGAACAGCCTTAGCGAAAGGCTTCTTGAAGGGAAAGATGTAACTCTGTGAGTTGAATTAACAGAACACAGAGCAGTTTCTCAGAAAGCTTCTTTCCAGTTTTGAACGGAAGATATTTCCTTTATCACCATAGCAATCCACGGGCTTCCAAATATCACTTTGCCAATTCCACAAGAACAGCCTTAGCGAAGGGCTCATTGAAGGGAAAGATGTAACTCTGTGAGATGAATTAACAGAACACAGAGCAGTTTCTCAGAAAGCTTCTTTCCAGTTTTGAACGGAAGATATTTCCTTTTTCACCATAGCCCTCTATGGGCTTCCAAATATCACTTTGCCAATTCCATAAGAACAACCTTAGCGAAAGGCTTCTTGAAGAGAAAGATGTAACTCTCTGAGATGAATTAACAGAACACAGAGCAGTTTCTCAGAAAGCTTCTTTCCAGTTTTGAACGGAAGTTATTTCCTTTTTCACAATAGCCCTCTATGGGCTTCCAAATATCCCTTTGCCAATTCCACAAGAACAGCCTTAGCGAAAGGCTTCTTGAAGGGAAAGATGTAACTCTGTGAGATGAATTAACAGAACACAGAGCAGTTTCTCAGAAAGCTTCTTTCCAGTTTTGAACGGAAGATATTTCCTTTTTCACCATAGCCCTCTATGGGCTTCCAAATATCACTTTGCCAATTCCACAAGAACAGACTTAGCGAAAGGCTTCTTGAAGGGAAAGATGTAACTCTGTGAGATGAATTAACAGAACACAGAGCAGTTTCTCAGAAAGCTTCTTTCCAGTATTGAACGCAAAATATTTCCTTTTTCACCGTAGCCCTCCATGGGCTTCCAAATATCACTTTGCCAATTCCACAAGAACAGCCTTAGCGAAAGGCTTCTTGAAGGGAAATATGTAACTCGGTGAGATGAATTAACAGAACACAGAGCAGTTTCTCAGAAAGCTTCTTTCCAGTATTGAACGCAAGATATTTCCTTTTTCACCATAGCCCTCTATGTGCTTCCAAATATCACTTTGCCAATTCCACAAGAACAGCCTTAGCGAAAGGCTTCATGAAGGGAAAGATGTAACTCTGTGAGATGAATTAACAGAACACAGAGCAGTTTCTCAAAAAGCTTCTTTCCAGTTTTGAACGGAAGATATTTCCTTTTTCACCATAGCCATCTATGGGCTTCCAAATATCCCTTTGCCAATTCCACAAGAACAGCCTTAGCGAAAGGCTTCTTGAAGGGAAAGATGTAACTCTGGGAGATGAATTAACAGAACACAGAGCAGTTTCTCAGAAAGCTTCTTTCCAGTATTGAACGGAAGATATTTCCTTTTTCACCATAGCCCTCTATGGGCTTCCAAATATCACTTTGCCAACTCCACAAGAACAGCCTTAGCGAAAGGCTTCTTGAAGGGAAAGATGTAACACTCTGGGTTGAATTAACAGAACAAAGAGCAGTTTCTCAGAAAGCTTCTTTCCAGTTTTGAACGGAAGATTTTTCGTTTTTCACCATAGCCCTCTATGGGCTTCCAAATATCACTTTGCCAACTCCACAAGAACAGCCTCAGCGAAAGGTTTCTTGAAGGGAAAGATGTAACTCTGTGATTTGAATTAACAGAACACAGAGCAGTTTCTCAGAAAGCTTCTCTCCAGATTTGAACGGAAGATACTTCCTTTTTCACCATAGCCCTCTATGGGCTTCCAAATATCCCTTTGCCAACTCCACAAGAACAGCCTTAGCGAAAGGCTTCTTGAATTGAAAGATGTAACTCTGTGAGATGAAATAACAGAACACAGAGCAGTTTCTCAGAAAGCTTCTTTCCAGTATTGAACGCAAGATATTTCCTTTTTCACCGTAGTCTTCTGTGGCCTTCCAAATATCACTTTGCCAATTCCACAAGAACAGTCTTAGCGAAAGGCTTCTTGAAGGCAAAGATGTAGCTCTGTGAGATGAATTAACAGAACACAGAGCAGTTTCTCAGAAAGCTTCTTTCCAGTTTTGAACGGAAGATATTTCCTTTTTCACCATAGCCCTCTATGAGCTTCCAAATATCCCTTTGCCAATTCCACAAGAACAGCCTTAGCGAAAGGCTTCTTGAAGGGAAAGATGTAACTCTGTGAGATGAATTAACAGAACACAGAGCAGTTTCTCAGAAAGCTTCTTTCCAGTATTGAACGCAAGATATTTCCTTTTTTCAGTATCCCTCCATGGACTTCCAAATATCACTTTGCCAATTCCAAAAGAACAGCCTTAGCGAAAGGCTTCTTGAAGGGAAAGATGTAACTCTGTGAGATGAATTAACAGAACACAGAGCAGTTTCTCAGAAATCTTCTTTCCAGTTTTTAACGGAAGATATTTCCTTTTTCACCTTAGCCCTATATGGGCTTCCAAATATCACTTTGCCAATTCCACAAGAACAGCCTTAGCGAAAGGCTTCTTTAAGGGAAAGATGTAACTCTGTGAGATGAATTAACAGAACACAGAGCAGTTTCTCAGAAAGCTTCTTTCCAGTTTTGAAAGGAAGATACTTCCTTTTTCACCATAGCCCTCTATGGGCTTCCAAATATCACTTTGCCCATTCCACAAGAACAGCCTTAGCGAAAGGCTTCTTGAAGGGAAAGATGTAACTCTTAGAGATGAATTAACAGAACACAGAGCAGTTTCTGAGAAAGCTTCTTTCCAATATTGAACGCAAGATATTTCCTTTTTCACAGTAGCCCTCCATGGACTTCCAAATATCATTTTGCCAATTCCACAAGAACAGCCTTAGCGAAAGGCTTCTTGAAGGGAAAGCTGTAACTCTGTGAGTTGAATTAACAGAACACAGAGCAGTTTCTCAGAAAGCTTCTTTCCAGGTTTGAACGGAGGATACTTCCTTTTTTCACCATAGGCCTCTATGGGCTTCCAAATATCACTTTGCCAATTCCACAAGAACAGCCTTAGCGAAAGGGTTCTTGAAGGGAAAGATGTAACTCGGTGAGATGAATTAACGGAACACAGAGCAGTTTCTCAGAAAGCTTCTTTCCAGTTTTGAACGGAAGTTATTTCCTTTTTCACCATAGCCCTCTATGGGCTTCCAAATATCACTTTGCCAATTCCACAAGAACAGCCGTAGCGAAAGGCTTCTTGTAGGGAAAGATGTAATTCTGTGACATGAATTAACAGAACACAGAGCAGTTTCTCAGAAAGCTTCTTTCCAATATTGAACGCAAGATATTTCCTTTTTCACAGTAGCCCTCCATGGTCTTCCAAATATCACTTTGCAAGTTCCACAAGACCAGCCTTAGCGAAAGGCTTCTTGAAGGGAAAGATGTAACTCTGTGAGTTGAATTAACAGAACACAGAGCAGTTTCTCAGAAAGCTTCTTTCCAGTTTTGAACGGAAGATATTTCCTTTATCACCATAGCAATCCACGGGCTTCCAAATATCACTTTGCCAATTCCACAAGAACAGCCTTAGCGAAGGGCTCATTGAAGGGAAAGATGTAACTCTGTGAGATGAATTAACAGAACACAGAGCAGTTTCTCAGAAAGCTTCTTTCCAGTTTTGAACGGAAGATATTTCCTTTTTCACCATAGCCCTCTATGGGCTTCCAAATATCACTTTGCCAATTCCATAAGAACAACCTTTCGAAAGGCTTCTTGAAGGGAAAGATGTAACTCTCTGAGATGAATTAACAGAACACAGAGCAGTTTCTCAGAAAGCTTCTTTCCAGTTTTGAACGGAAGTTATTTCCTTTTTCACAATAGCCCTCTATGGGCTTCCAAATATCCCTTTGCCAAATCCACAAGAACAGCCTTAGCGAAAGGCTTCTTGAAGGGAAAGATGTAACTCTGTGAGATGAATTAACAGAACACAGAGCAGTTTCTCAGAAAGCTTCTTTCCAGTTTTGAACGGAAGATATTTCCTTTTTCACCATTGCCCTCTATGGGCTTCCAAATATCCCTTTGCCAATTCCACAAGAACAGCCTTAGCGAAAGGCTTCTTGAAGGGAAAGATGTAACTCTGTGAGTTGAATTAACAGAACACAGAGCAGTTTCTCAGAAAGCTTCTTTCCAATTTTGAACGGAAGATACTTCCTTCTTCACCATAGGCCTCTATGGGCTTGCAAATATCACTTTGCCAATTCCACAAGAACAGCCTTAGCGAAAGGGTTCTTGAAGGGAAAGATGTAACTCTGAGAGATGAATTAACGGAACACAGAGCATTTTCTCAGAAAGCTTCTTTCCAGTTTTGAACGGAAATTATTTCCTTTTTCACCGTAGCCCTCTGTGGGCTTCCAAATATCACTTTGCTAATTCCACAAGAACAGCCTTAGCGAAAGGCTTCTTGAAGGGAAAGATGTAACTCTGTGAGATGAATTAACAGAACACAGAGCAGTTTCTCAGAATGCTTCTTTCCAATATTGAACGCAAGGTATTTCCTTTTTCACAGTAGCCCTCCATGGACTTCGAAATATCCCTTTGCCAATTCCACAAGAACAGCCTTAGCGAAAGGCTTCTTGAAGGGAAAGATGTAACTCTGTGAGTTGAATTAACAGAACACAGAGCAGTTTCTCAGAAAGCTTCTTTCCAGTTTTGAACGGAAGATATTTCCTTTATCACCATAGCAATCTACGGGCTTCCAAATATCACTTTGCCAATTCCACAAGAACAGCCTTAGCGAAGGGCTTATTGAAGGGAAAGATGTAACTCTCTGAGATGAATTAACAGAACACAGAGCAGTTTCTCAGAAAGCTTCTTTCCAGTTTTGAACGGAAGTTATTTCCTTTTTCACAATAGCCCTCTATGGGCTTCCAAATATCCCTTTGCCAATTCCACAAGAACAGCCTTAGCGAAAGGGTTCTTGAAGGGAAAGATGTAACTCGGTGAGATGAATTAACAGAACAAAGAGCAGTTTCTCAGAAAGCTTCTTTCCAGTATTGAACGCAAGATATTTCCTTTTTCACCGTAGCCCTCCATGGGCTTCCAAATATCACTTTGCCAATTCCACAAGAACAGCCTTAGCGAAAGGCTTCTTGAAGGGAAAGATGTATCTCGGTGAGATGAATTAACAGAACACAGAGCAGTTTCTCAGAAAGCTTCTTTCCAGTTTTGAACGGAAGATATTTCCTTTTTCACCTTAGCCCTCTAGGGTCTTCCAAATATCCCTTTGCCAATTCCACAAGAACAGCCTTAGCGAAAGGCTTCTTGAAGGGAAAGATGTAACTCTGTGAGTTGAATTAACAGAACACAGAGCAGTTTCTCAGAAAGCTTCTTTCCAGTTTTGAACGGAAGATATTTCCTTTTTCACCATAGCCCACTATGGGCTTCCAAATATCCCTTTGCCAACTCCACAAGAACAGCCTTAGCGAAAGGCTTCTTGAAAGGAAAGATGTAACTCTGTGAGATGAATTAACAGAACACAGAGCAGTTTCTCAGAAAGCTTCTTTCCAGTATTGAACGGAAGATAATTCCTTTTTCACCATAGCCCTCTATGGGCTTCCAAATATCACTTTGCCAATTCCACAAGAACAGACTTAGCGAAAGGGTTCTTGAAGGGAAAGATGTAACTCTGTGAGATGAATTAACAGAACACAGAGCAGTTTCTCAGAAAGCTTCTTTCCAGTTTCCAATGGAAGATATTTCCTTTTTCACCATAGCCCTCTATGGGCTTCCAAATATCACTTTGCCAATTCCACAAGAACAGCCTTAGCAAAAGGCTTCTTGAAAGGAAAGATGTAACTCTGTGAGATGCATTAACAGAACACAGAGCAGTTTCTCAGAAGGCTTCTTTCCAGTATTGAACGCAAGATATTTCCTTTTTCACAGTATCCCTCCATGGACTTCCAAATATCACTTTGCCAATTCCACAAGAACAGCCTTAGCGAAGGTCTTATTGAAGGGAAAGATGTAACTCTGTGAGATGAATTAACAGAACACAGAGCAGTTTCTCAGAAAGCTTCTTTCCAGTTTTGAACGGAAGATATTTCCTATTTCACCATAGCCCTCTATGGGCTTCCAAATATCACTTTGCCAATTACATAAGAACAACCTTAGCGAAAGGCTTCTTGAAGGGAAAGATGTAACTCTCTGAGATGAATTAACAGAACACTGAGCAATTTCTCAGAAAGCTTCTTTCCAGTTTCCAACGGAAGTTATTTCCTTTTTCACTATAGCCCTCTATGGGCTTCCAAATATCCCTTTGCCAATTCCACAAGAACAGCCTTAGCGAAAGGCTTCTTGAAGGGAAAGATGTAACTCTGTGAGATGAATTAACAGAACACAGAGCAGTTTCTCAGAAAGCTTCTTTCCAGTATTGAACCGGAGATATTTCCTTTTTCACCGTAGCCCTCTATGGGCTTCCAAATATCACTTTGCCAATTCCACAAGAAGAGCCTTAGCGAAAGGCTTCTTGAAGGGAAAGATGTAACTCTGTGAGATGAATTAACAGAACACAGAGCAGTTTCTCAGAAAGCTTCTTTCCAGTATTGAACCGGAGATATTTCCTTTTTCACCGTAGCCCTCTATGGGCTTCCAAATATCACTTTGCCAATTCCACAAGAAGAGCCTTAGCGAAAGGCTTCTTGAAGGGAAAGATGTAACTCTGTGAGTTGAATTAACAGAACACAGAGCAGTATCTCAGAAAACTTCTTTCCAGTTTTGAACGGAAGATATTTCCTTTTTCACCATAGCCCACTATGGGCTTCCAAATATCCCTTTGCCAACTCCACAAGAACAGCCTTAGCGAAAGGCTTCTTGAAGGGAAAGATGTAACTCTGTGAGATGAATTAACAGAACACATAGCAGTTTCTCAGAAAGCTTCTTTCCAGTTTTGAACGGAAGATAATTCCATTTTCACCATAGCCCTCTATGGGCTTCCAAATATCACTTTGCCAATTCCACAAGAACAGCCTAAGCGAAAGGCTTCTTGAATTGAAAGATGTAACTCTGTGAGATGAATTAACAGAACACAGAGCAGTTTCTCAGAAAGCTTCTTTCCAATTTTGAACGGAAGATACTTCCTTCTTCACCATAGGCCTCTATGGGCTTGCAAATATCACTTTGCCAATTCCACAAGAACAGCCTTAGCGAAAGGCTTCTTGAAGGGAAAGATGTAACTCTCTGAGATGAATTAACAGAACACAGAGCAGTTTCTCAGAAAGCTTCTTTCCAGTTTTGAACGGAAGTTATTTCCTTTTTCACAATAGCCCTCTATGGGCTTCCAAATATCCCTTTGCCTATTCCACAAAAACTGCCTTAGCGAAAGGCTTCTTGAAGGGAAAGATGTAACTCTGTGAGTTGAATTAACAGAACACAGAGCAGTTTCTCAGAAAGCTTCTTTCCAGTTTTGAACGGAAGATATTTCCTTTTTCACCATAGCACACTATGGGCTTCCAAATATCCCGTTGCGAACTCCACAAGAACAGCCTTAGCGAAAGGCTTCTTGAAGGGAAAGATGTATCTCTGTGAGATGAATTAACAGAACACAGAGCAGTTTCTCAGAAAGCTTCTTTCCAGTATTGAACGGAACATAATTCCTTTTTCACCATAGCCCTCTATGGGCTTCCAAATATCACTTTGCCAATTCCACAAGAACAGCCTAAGCGAAAGGCTTCTTGAATTGAAAGATGTAACTCTGTGAGATGAATTAACAGAACACAGAGCAGTTTCTCAGAAAGCTTCTTTCCAATTTTGAACGAAAGATACTTCCTTTTTCACCATAGGCCTCTATGGGCTTCCAAATATCACTTTGCTAATTCCACAAGAACAGCCTTAGCGAAAGGCTTCTTGAAGGTGACGATGTAACTCTCTGAGATGAATTAACAGAACACAGAGCAGTTTCTCAGAAAGCTTCTTTCCCGTTTTGAACGGAAGTTATTTCCTTTTTCACAATAGCCCTCTATGGGCTTCCAAATATCCCTTTGCCAATTCCACAAAAACTGCCTTAGCGAAAGGCTTCTTGAAGGGAAAGATGTAACTCTGTGAGATGCATTAACAGAACACAGAGCAGTTTCTCAGAAGGCTTCTTTCCAGTATTGAACGCAAGATATTTCCTTTTTCACAGTATCCCTCCATGGACTTCCAAATATCACTTTGCCAATTCCACAAGAACAGCCTTAGCGAAGCTCTTATTGAAGGGAAAGATGTAACTCTGTGAGATGAATTAACAGAACACAGAGCAGGTTCTCAGAAAGCTTCGTTCCAGTTTTGAACGGAAGATACTTCCTTTTTCACCATAGGCCTCTATGGGCTTCCAAATATCACTTTGCCAATTCCACAAGAACAGCCTTAGTGAAAGGGTTCTTGAAGGGAAAGATGTAACTCTGTGAGATGAATTAACGGAACACAGAGCAGTTTCTCAGAAAGCTTCTTTCCAGTTTTGAACGGAAGTTATTTCCTTTTTCACCATAGCCCTCTAAGGGCTTGCAAATATCACTTTGCCATTTCCACAAGAACAGCCTTAGCGAAAGGCTTCTTGAAGGGAAAGATGTAACTCTGTGAGATGAATTAACAGAACACAGAGCAGTTTCTCAGAAAGCTTCTTTCCAGTTTTGAACGGAAGATATTTCCTTTTTCACCATAGCCCTCTATGGGCTTCCAAATATCACTTTTCCAATTCCATAAGAACAAGCTTAGCGAAAGGCTTCTTGAATGGAAAGATGTAACTCTGTGAGATGAATTAACAGAACACAGAGCAGTTTCTCAGAAAGCTTCTTTCCAGTTTTGAACGGATGTTATTTACTTTTTCACAATTGCCCTCTATGGGCTTCCAAATATCCCTTTGCCAATTCCACAAGAACAGCCTTATCGGAAGGCTTCTTGAAGGGAAAGATGTAACTCTGTGAGATGAATTAACAGAACACAGAGCAGTTTCTCAGAAAGCTTCTTTCCAGTTTGGAACGGAAGATATTTCCTTTTTCACCATAGCCCTCTATGGGCTTCCAAATATCCCTTTGCCAATTCCACCAGAACAGCCTTAGCGAAAGGCTTCTTGAAGGGAAACATGTAACTCTGTGACATGAATTAACAGAACACAGAGCAGTTTCTCAGAAAGCTTCTTTCCAGTTTTGAACGGAAGATATTTCCTTTTTCACCATAGCCCTCTATGGGCTTCCAAATATCACTTTGCCAACTCCACAAGAACAGCCTTAGCGAAAGGCTTCTTGAAGGGAATGATGTAACTCTGTGAGATGAATTAACAGAACACAGAACACTTTCTCAGAAAGCTTCTTTCCAGTTTTGCACGGAAGATACTTCCTTTTTCACCATAGCCCTCTATGGGCTTCCAAATATCCCTTTGCCAATTCCACAAGAACAGCCTAAGCGAAGGGCTTCTTGAAGGAAAGATGTAAGTCTGTGAGATGAATTAACAGAACACAAAGCAGTTTCTCAGAAAGCTTCTTTCCAGTTTTGAACGGAAGATACTTCCTTTTTCACCATAGCCCTCTATGGTCTTCCAAATATCACTTTGCCAATACCACAAGAACAGCCTTAGCGAAAGGCTTCTTGAAGGGAAAGTTTTAACTCTGTGAGATGAATTAACAGAACACAGAGCAGTTTCTCAAAAAGCTTCTTTCCAGTATTGAACGCAAGATATTTCCTTTTTCACCGTAGCCCTCCATGGGCTTCCAAATATCACTTTGCCAATTCCACAAGAACAGCCTTAGCGAAAGGCTTCTTGAAGGGAAAGATGTAACTCGGTGAGATGAATTAATAGAACATAGAGCAGTTTCTCAGAAAGCTTCTTTCCAGTATTAAACGCAAGATATTTCCTTTTTCACCATAGCCCTCTATGGGCTTCCAAATATCACTTTGCCAATTCCACAAGAACAGCCTTAGCGAAAGGCTTCTTGAAGGGAAAGATGTAACTTTGTGAGATGAATTAACAGAACTCAGAGCAGTTTCTCAGAAAGCTTCTTTCCAGTTTTGAACGGAAGATATTTCCTTTTTCAACGTAGCCCTCTAGGGGCTTCCAAATATCACTTTACCAATTCCACAAGAACAGCCATAGCGAAAGGCTTCTTGAAGGGAAAGATGTAACTCGGTGAGATGAATTAACAGAACACAGAGCAGTTTCTCAGAAAGCTTCTTTCCAGTATTGAACGCAAGATATTTCCTTTTTCACCATAGTCCTCTATGGGCTTCCAAATATCACTTTGCCAATTCCACAAGAACAGCCTTAGCGAAAGGCTTCTTGAAGGGAAAGATGTAACTCTGTGAGATGAATTAACAGAACACAGAGCAGTTTCTCAGAAAGCTTCTTTCCAATATTGAACGCAAGATATTTCCTTTTTCACAGTAGCCCTCCCTGGACTTCCAAATATCACTTTGCCAATTCCACAAGAACAGCTTTAGCGAAAGGCTTCTTGAAGGGAAAGATGTAACTCTGTGAGTTGAATTAACAGAACACAGAGCAGTTTCTCAGAAAGCTTCTTTCCAGTTTTGAACGGAAGATATTTTCTTTATCACCATAGCAATCTATGGGCTTCCAAATATCACTTTGCCAATTCCACAAGAACAGCCTTAGCGAAGGGCTTATTGAAGGGAAAGATGTAACTCTGTGAGATGAATTAACAGAACACAGAGCAGTTTCTCAGAAAGCTTCTTTCCAGTTTTGAACGGAAGATATTTCCTTTTTCACCATAGCCCTCTATGGGCTTCCAAATATCACTTTGCCAATTCCATAAGAACAGCCTTAGCGAAAGGCTTCTTGAAGGGAACGATGTAACTCTGTGAATTGAATTAACAGAACACAGAGCAGTTTCTCAGAAAGCTTCTTTCCAGTTTTGAACGGAAGATATTTCCTTTTTCACCATAGCCCTCTATGGGCTTCCAAATATCCCTTTGCCAATTCCACAAGAACAGCCTTAGAGAAAGGCTTCTTGAAGGGAAAGATGTACCTCTGGGAGATGAATTAACAGAACACAGAGCAGTTTCTCAGAAAGCTTCTTTCCAGTTTTGAGCGGAAGATATTTCCTTTTTCACCATAGCCCTTAATGGGCTTCCAAATATCCCTTTGCCAATTCCACAAGAACAGCCTTAGCGAAAGGCTTCTTGAAGGGAAAGATGTAACTCTGTGAGATGAATTAACAGAACACAGAGCAGTTTCTCAGAAAGCTTCTTTCCAGTTTTGAACGGAAGATATTTCCTTTTTCACCGTAGCCCTCTAGGTGCTTCCAAATATCACTTTACCAATTCCACAAGAACAGCCTTAGCGAAAGCCTTCTTGAAGGGAAAGATGTAACTCGGTGAGATGAATTAACAGAACACAGAGCAGTTTCTCAGAAAGCTTCTTTCCAGTATTGAACGCAAGATATTTCCTTTTTCACCATAGTCCTCTATGGGCTTCCAAATATCACTTTGCCAATTACACAAGAACAGCCTTAGCGAAAGGCTTCATGAAGGGAAAGATGTAACTCTGTGAGATGAATTAACAGAACACGGAGCAGTTTCTCAGAAAGCTTCTTTCCAGTTTTGAACGGAAGATACTTATTTTTTCACCATAGGCCTCTATGGGCTTCCAAATATCCCTTTGCCAATTCCACAAGAACAGCCTTAGCGAAAGGGTTCTTGAAGGGAAAGATGTAACTCTGTGAGATGAATTAACGGAACACAGAGCAGTTTCTCAGAAAGCTTCTTTCCAGTTTTCAACGGAAGATATTTCCTTTTTCACCATAGCCCTCCATGGGCTTCCAAATATCACTTTGCCAATTCCACAAGAACAGCCTTAGCGAAAGGCTTCTTGAAGGGAAAGATGTAACTCGGTGAGATGAATTAACAGAACATAGAGCAGTTTCTCAGAAAGCTTCTTTCCAGTATTAAACGCAAGATATTTCCTTTTTCACCATAGCCCTCTATGGGCTTCCAAATATCACTTTGCCAATTCCACAAGAACAGCCTTAGCGAAAGGCTTCATGAAGGGAAAGATGTAACTCTGTGAGATGAATTAACAGAACACAGAGCAGTTTCTCAGAAAGCTTCTTTCCAGTTTTGAACGGAAGATATTTCCTTTTTCACCATAGCCCTTAATGGGCTTCCAAATATCCCTTTGCCAATTCCACAAGAACAGCCTTAGCGAAAGGCTTCTTGAAGGGAAAGATGTAACTCTGTGAGATGAATTAACAGAACACAGAGCAGTTTCTCAGAAAGCTTCTTTCCAGTATTGAACCGAAGATATTTCCTTTTTCACCGTAGCCCTCTATAGGCTTCCAAATATCCTCTGCTAATTCCACAAGAACAGCCTTAGCGAAAGGCTTCTTGAAGGGAAAGATGTAACTCTGTGAGATGAATTAACAGAACACAGAGCAGTTTCTCAGAAAGCTTCTTTCCAGGTTTGAACGGAAGATAATTCCTTTTTCACCATAGCCCTCTATGGGCTTCCAAATATCACTTTGCCAATTCCACAAGAACAGCCTTAGCAAAAGGCTTCTTGAAGGGAAAGATGTAACTCTGTGAGATGAATTAACAGAACACAGAGCAGTTTCTCAGAAGGCTTCTTTCCAGCATTGAACTCAAGATATTTCCTTTTTCACAGTATCCCTCCATGGACTTCCAAATATCTCTTTGCCAATTCCACAAGAACAGCCTTAGCGAAAGGCTTCTTGAAGGGAAAGATGTAACTCTGTGAGATGAATTAACAGAACACAGAGCAGTTTCTCAGAAAGCTTCTTTCCAGTTTTGAACGGAAGATATTTCCTTTTTCACCACAGCCCTCTATGGGCTTCCAAATATCCCTTTGCCAATTCCACAAGAACAGCCTTAGCGAAAGGCTTCTTGAAGGGAAAGATGTAACTCTGTGAGATGAATTAACAGAACTCAGAGCAGTTTCTCAGAAAGCTTCTTTCCAGTTTTGAACGGAAGATATTTCCTTTTTCAACGTAGCCCTCTAGGGGCTTCCAAATATCACTTTACCAATTCCACAAGAACAGCCATAGCGAAAGGCTTCTTGAAGGGAAAGATGTAACTCGGTGAGATGAATTAACAGAACACAGAGCAGTTTCTCAGAAAGCTTCTTTCCAGTATTGAACGCAAGATATTTCCTTTTTCACCATAGTCCTCTATGGGCTTCCAAATATCACTTTGCCAATTCCACAAGAACAGCCTTAGCGAAAGGCTTCTTGAAGGGAAAGATGTAACTCTGTGAGATGAATTAACAGAACACAGAGCAGTTTCTCAGAAAGCTTCTTTCCAATATTGAACGCAAGATATTTCCTTTTTCACAGTAGCCCTCCCTGGACTTCCAAATATCACTTTGCCAATTCCACAAGAACAGCTTTAGCGAAAGGCTTCTTGAAGGGAAAGATGTAACTCTGTGAGTTGAATTAACAGAACACAGAGCAGTTTCTCAGATAGCTTCTTTCCAGTTTTGAACGGAAGATATTTCCTTTATCACCATAGCAATCTATGGGCTTCCAAATATCACTTTGCCAATTCCACAAGAACAGCCTTAGCGAAGGGCTTATTGAAGGGAAAGATGTAACTCTGTGAGATGAATTAACAGAACACAGAGCAGTTTCTCAGAAAGCTTCTTTCCAGTTTTGAACGGAAGATATTTCCTTTTTCACCATAGCCCTCTATGGGCTTCCAAATATCACTTTGCCAATTCCATAAGAACAGCCTTAGCGAAAGGCTTCTTGAAGGGAACGATGTAACTCTGTGAATTGAATTAACAGAACACAGAGCAGTTTCTCAGAAAGCTTCTTTCCAGTTTTGAACGGAAGATATTTCCTTTTTCAACATAGCCCTCTATGGGCTTCCAAATATCCCTTTGCCAATTCCACAAGAACAGCCTTAGAGAAAGGCTTCTTGAAGGGAAAGATGTACCTCTGGGAGATGAATTAACAGAACACAGAGCAGTTTCTCAGAAAGCTTCTTTCCAGTTTTGAGCGGAAGATATTTCCTTTTTCACCATAGCCCTTAATGGGCTTCCAAATATCCCTTTGCCAATTCCACAAGAACAGCCTTAGCGAAAGGCTTCTTGAAGGGAAAGATGTAACTCTGTGAGATGAATTAACAGAACACAGAGCAGTTTCTCAGAAAGCTTCTTTCCAGTTTTGAACGGAAGATATTTCCTTTTTCACCGTAGCCCTCTAGGTGCTTCCAAATATCACTTTACCAATTCCACAAGAACAGCCTTAGCGAAAGCCTTCTTGAAGGGAAAGATGTAACTCGGTGAGATGAATTAACAGAACACAGAGCAGTTTCTCAGAAAGCTTCTTTCCAGTATTGAACGCAAGATATTTCCTTTTTCACCATAGTCCTCTATGGGCTTCCAAATATCACTTTGCCAATTACACAAGAACAGCCTTAGCGAAAGGCTTCATGAAGGGAAAGATGTAACTCTGTGAGATGAATTAACAGAACACGGAGCAGTTTCTCAGAAAGCTTCTTTCCAGTTTTGAACGGAAGATACTTATTTTTTCACCATAGGCCTCTATGGGCTTCCAAATATCACTTTGCCAATTCCACAAGAACAGCCTTAGCGAAAGGGTTCTTGAAGGGAAAGATGTAACTCTGTGAGATGAATTAACGGAACACAGAGCAGTTTCTCAGAAAGCTTCTTTCCAGTTTTCAACGGAAGATATTTCCTTTTTCACCGTAGCCCTCCATGGGCTTCCAAATATCACTTTGCCAATTCCACAAGAACAGCCTTAGCGAAAGGCTTCTTGAAGGGAAAGATGTAACTCGGTGAGATGAATTAACAGAACATAGAGCAGTTTCTCAGAAAGCTTCTTTCCAGTATTAAACGCAAGATATTTCCTTTTTCACCATAGCCCTCTATGGGCTTCCAAATATCACTTTGCCAATTCCACAAGAACAGCCTTAGCGAAAGGCTTCATGAAGGGAAAGATGTAACTCTGTGAGATGAATTAACAGAACACAGAGCAGTTTCTCAGAAAGCTTCTTTCCAGTTTTGAACGGAAGATATTTCCTTTTTCACCATAGCCCTTAATGGGCTTCCAAATATCCCTTTGCCAATTCCACAAGAACAGCCTTAGCGAAAGGCTTCTTGAAGGGAAAGATGTAACTCTGTGAGATGAATTAACAGAACACAGAGCAGTTTCTCAGAAAGCTTCTTTCCAGTATTGAACCGAAGATATTTCCTTTTTCACCGTAGCCCTCTATAGGCTTCCAAATATCCTCTGCTAATTCCACAAGAACAGCCTTAGCGAAAGGCTTCTTGAAGGGAAAGATGTAACTCTGTGAGATGAATTAACAGAACACAGAGCAGTTTCTCAGAAAGCTTCTTTCCAGGTTTGAACGGAAGATAATTCCTTTTTCACCATAGCCCTCTATGGGCTTCCAAATATCACTTTGCCAATTCCACAAGAACAGCCTTAGCAAAAGGCTTCTTGAAGGGAAAGATGTAACTCTGTGAGATGAATTAACAGAACACAGAGCAGTTTCTCAGAAGGCTTCTTTCCAGCATTGAACTCAAGATATTTCCTTTTTCACAGTATCCCTCCATGGACTTCCAAATATCTCTTTGCCAATTCCACAAGAACAGCCTTAGCGAAAGGCTTCTTGAAGGGAAAGATGTAACTCTGTGAGATGAATTAACAGAACACAGAGCAGTTTCTCAGAAAGCTTCTTTCCAGTTTTGAACGGAAGATATTTCCTTTTTCACCACAGCCCTCTATGGGCTTCCAAATATCCCTTTGCCAATTCCACAAGAACAGCCTTAGCGAAAGGCTTCTTGAAGGGAAAGATGTAACTCTGTGAGATGAATTAACAGAACTCAGAGCAGTTTCTCAGAAAGCTTCTTTCCAGTTTTGAACGGAAGATATTTCCTTTTTCAACGTAGCCCTCTAGGGGCTTCCAAATATCACTTTACCAATTCCACAAGAACAGCCATAGCGAAAGGCTTCTTGAAGGGAAAGATGTAACTCGGTGAGATGAATTAACAGAACACAGAGCAGTTTCTCAGAAAGCTTCTTTCCAGTATTGAACGCAAGATATTTCCTTTTTCACCATAGTCCTCTATGGGCTTCCAAATATCACTTTGCCAATTCCACAAGAACAGCCTTAGCGAAAGGCTTCTTGAAGGGAAAGATGTAACTCTGTGAGATGAATTAACAGAACACAGAGCAGTTTCTCAGAAAGCTTCTTTCCAATATTGAACGCAAGATATTTCCTTCTTCACAGTAGCCCTCCCTGGACTTCCAAATATCACTTTGCCAATTCCACAAGAACAGCTTTAGCGAAAGGCTTCTTGAAGGGAAAGATGTAACTCTGTGAGTTGAATTAACAGAACACATAGCAGTTTCTCAGAAAGCTTCTTTCCAGTTTTGAACGGAAGATATTTCCTTTATCACCATAGCAATCTATGGGCTTCCAAATATCACTTTGCCAATTCCACAAGAACAGCCTTAGCGAAGGGCTTATTGAAGGGAAAGATGTAACTCTGTGAGATGAATTAACAGAACACAGAGCAGTTTCTCAGAAAGCTTCTTTCCAGTTTTGAACGGAAGATATTTCCTTTTTCACCATAGCCCTCTATGGGCTTCCAAATATCACTTTGCCAATTCCATAAGAACAGCCTTAGCGAAAGGCTTCTTGAAGGGAACGATGTAACTCTCTGAATTGAATTAACAGAACACAGAGCAGTTTCTCAGAAAGCTTCTTTCCACTTTTGAACGGAAGATATTTCCTTTTTCACCATAGCCCTCTATGGGCTTCCAAATATCCCTTTGCCAATTCCACAAGAACAGCCTTAGAGAAAGGCTTCTTGAAGGGAAAGATGTACCTCTGGGAGATGAATTAACAGAACACAGAGCAGTTTCTCAGAAAGCTTCTTTCCAGTTTTGAGCGGAAGATATTTCCTTTTTCACCATAGCCCTTAATGGGCTTCCAAATATCCCTTTGCCAATTCCACAAGAACAGCCTTAGCGAAAGGCTTCTTGAAGGGAAAGATGTAACTCTGTGAGATGAATTAACAGAACACAGAGCAGTATCTCAGAAAGATTCTTTCCAGTATTGAACCGAAGATATTTCCTTTTTCACCATAGTCCTCTATGGGCTTCCAAATATCCTCTGCTAATTCCACAAGAACAGCCTTAGCGAAAGGCTTCTTCAAGGGAAAGATGTAACTCTGTGAGATGAATTAACAGAACACAGAGCAGTTTCTCAGAAAGCTTCTTTCCAGTTTTGAATGGAAGATAATTCCTTTTTCACCATAGCCCGCTATGGGCTTCCAAATATCACTTTGCCAATTCCACAAGAACAGCCTTAGCAAAAGGCTTCTTGAAGGGAAAGATGTAACTCTGGGAGATGAATTAACAGAACACAGAGCACTTTCTCAGAAGGCTTCTTTCCAGTATTGAACGCAAGATATTTCCTTTTTCACAGTATCCCTCCATGGACTTCCAAATATCACTTTGCCAATTCCACAAGAACAGCCTTAGCGAAAGGCTTCTTGAAGGGAAAGATGTAACTCTGTGAGATGAATTAACAGAACACAGAGCAGTTTCTCAGAAAGCTTCTTTCCAGGTTTGAACGGAAGATATTTTCTTTTTCACCGTTGCCCTCTATGGGCTTCCAAATATCCCTTTGCCAATTCCACAAGAACAACCTTAGCGAAAGGCTTCTTGAAGGGAAAGATGTAACTCTGTGAGATGAATTAACAGAACACAGAGCAGTTTCTCAGAAAGCTTCTTTCCAGTATTGAACGCAAGTTATTTCCTTCTTCACCGTAGCCCTCCATGGGCTTCCAAATATCACTTTGCCTATTCCACAAGAACAACCTTAGCGAAAGGCTTCTTGAAGGGAAAGATGTAACTCGGTGAGATGAATTAACAGAACACAGAGCAGTTTCTCAGAAAGCTTCTTTCCAGTATTGAACGCAAGATATTTCCTTTTTCACCGTAGTCCTCTATGGGCTTCCAAATATCACTTTGCCAATTACACAAGAACAGCCTTAGCGAAAGGCTTCATGAAGGGAAAGATGTAACTCTGTGAGATGAATTAACAGAACACGGAGCAGTTTCTCAGAAAGCTTCTTTCCAGTTTTGAACGGAAGATACTTATTTTTTCACCATAGGCCTCTATGGGCTTCCAAATATCACTTTGCCAATTCCACAAGAACAGCCTTACCGAAAGGGTTCTTGAAGGGAAAGATGTAACTCTGTGAGATGAATTAACGGAACACAGAGCAGTTTCTCAGAAAGCTTCTTTCCAGTTTTCAACGGAAGATATTTCCTTTTTCACCATAGCCCTCTATGGGCTTCCAAATATCACTTTGCCAACTCCACAAGAACAGCCTTAGCGAAAGGCTTCTTGAAGGGAAAGATTTAACTCTGTGAGATGAATTAACAGAACACAGAACACTTTCTCAGAAAGCTTCTTTCCAGTTTTGCACGGAAGATACTTCCTTTTTCACCATAGCCCTCTATGGGCTTCCAAATATCCCTTTGCCAATTCCACAAGAACAGCCTAAGCGAAGGGCTTATTGAAGGAAAGATGTAAGTCTGTGAGATGAATTAACAGAACACAAAGCAGTTTCTCAGAAAGCTTCTTTCCAGTTTTGAACGGAAGATACTTCCTTTTTCACCATAGCCCTCTATGGTCTTCCAAATATCACTTTGCCAATACCACAAGAACAGCCTTAGCGAAAGGCTTCTTGAAGGGAAAATTTTAACTCTGTGAGATGAATTAACAGAACACAGAGTAGTTTCTCAAAAAGCTTCTTTCCAGTATTGAACGCAAGATATTTCCTTTTTCACCGTAGCCCTCTATGGGCTTCCAAATATCACTTTGCCAATTCCACAAGAACAGCCTTAGCAAAAGGCTTCTTGAAGGGAAAGATGTAACTCTGTGTGATGAATTAACAGAACACAGAGCAGTTTCTCAGAAGGCTTCTTTCCAGCATTGAACTCAAGATATTTCCTTTTTCACAGTATCCCTCCATGGACTTCCAAATATCACTTTGCCAATTCCACAAGAACAGCCTTAGCGAAAGGCTTCTTGAAGGGAAAGATGTAACTCTGTGAGATGAATTAACAGAACACAGAGCAGTTTCTCAGAAAGCTTCTTTCCAGTTTTGAACGGAAGATATTTCCTTTTTCACCACAGCCCTCTATGGGCTTCCAAATATCCCTTTGCCAATTCCACAAGAACAGCCTTAGCGAAAGGCTTCTTGAAGGGAAAGATGTAACTCTGTGAGATGAATTAACAGAACACAGAGCAGTTTCTCAGAAAGCTTCTTTCCAGTTTTGAACGGAAGATATTTCCTTTTTCAACGTAGCCCTCT
The DNA here is from genome assembly GCF_047675955.1 of Chlorocebus sabaeus. Lineage (NCBI taxonomy): Eukaryota > Metazoa > Chordata > Mammalia > Primates > Cercopithecidae > Chlorocebus > Chlorocebus sabaeus. Next base: position 309,289 of record NW_027327633.1, read on the forward strand.
AGGGGCTTCCAAATATCACTTTACCAATTCCACAAGAACAGCCATAGCGAAAGGCTTCTTGAAGGGAAAGATGTAACTCGGTGAGATGAATTAACAGAACACAGAGCAGTTTCTCAGAAAGCTTCTTTCCAGTATTGAACGCAAGATATTTCCTTTTTCACCATAGTCCTCTATGGGCTTCCAAATATCACTTTGCCAATTCCACAAGAACAGCCTTAGCGAAAGGCTTCTTGAAGGGAAAGATGTAACTCTGTGAGATGAATTAACAGAACACAGAGCAGTTTCTCAGAAAGCTTCTTTCCAATATTGAACGCAAGATATTTCCTTCTTCACAGTAGCCCTCCCTGGACTTCCAAATATCACTTTGCCAATTCCACAAGAACAGCTTTAGCGAAAGGCTTCTTGAAGGGAAAGATGTAACTCTGTGAGTTGAATTAACAGAACACAGAGCAGTTTCTCAGAAAGCTTCTTTCCAGTTTTGAACGGAAGATATTTCCTTTATCACCATAGCAATCTATGGGCTTCCAAATATCACTTTGCCAATTCCACAAGAACAGCCTTAGCGAAGGGCTTATTGAAGGGAAAGATGTAACTCTGTGAGATGAATTAACAGAACACAGAGCAGTTTCTCAGAAAGCTTCTTTCCAGTTTTGAACGGAAGATATTTCCTTTTTCACCATAGCCCTCTATGGGCTTCCAAATATCACTTTGCCAATTCCATAAGAACAGCCTTAGCGAAAGTCTTCTTGAAGGGAACGATGTAACTCTGTGAATTGAATTAACAGAACACAGAGCAGTTTCTCAGAAAGCTTCTTTCCAGTTTTGAACGGAAGATATTTCCTTTTTCACCATAGCCCTCTATGGGCTTCCAAATATCCCTTTGCCAATTCCACAAGAACAGCCTTAGAGAAAGGCTTCTTGAAGGGAAAGATGTACCTCTGGGAGATGAATTAACAGAACACAGAGCAGTTTCTCAGAAAGCTTCTTTCCAGTTTTGAGCGGAAGATATTTCCTTTTTCACCATAGCCCTTAATGGGCTTCCAAATATCCCTTTGCCAATTCCACAAGAACAGCCTTAGCGAAAGGCTTCTTGAAGGGAAAGATGTAACTCTGTGAGATGAATTAACAGAACACAGAGCAGTATCTCAGAAAGCTTCTTTCCAGTATTGAACCGAAGATATTTCCTTTTTCACCATAGTCCTCTATGGGCTTCCAAATATCCTCTGCTAATTCCACAAGAACAGCCTTAGCGAAAGGCTTCTTCAAGGGAAAGATGTAACTCTGTGAGATGAATTAACAGAACACAGAGCAGTTTCTCAGAAAGCTTCTTTCCAGTTTTGAATGGAAGGTAATTCCTTTTTCACCATAGCCCGCTATGGGCTTCCAAATATCACTTTGCCAATTCCACAAGAACAGCCTTAGCAAAAGGCTTCTTGAAGGGAAAGATGTAACTCTGGGAGATGAATTAACAGAACACAGAGCACTTTCTCAGAAGGCTTCTTTCCAGTATTGAACGCAAGATATTTCCTTTTTCACAGTATCCCTCCATGGACTTCCAAATATCACTTTGCCAATTCCACAAGAACAGCCTTAGCGAAAGGCTTCTTGAAGGGAAAGATGTAACTCTGTGAGATGAATTAACAGAACACAGAGCAGTTTCTCAGAAAGCTTCTTTCCAGGTTTGAACGGAAGATATTTCCTTTTTCACCGTTGCCCTCTATGGGCTTCCAAATATCCCTTTGCCAATTCCACAAGAACAACCTTAGCGAAAGGCTTCTTGAAGGGAAAGATGTAACTCTGTGAGATGAATTAACAGAACACAGAGCAGTTTCTCAGAAAGCTTCTTTCCAGTATTGAACGCAAGTTATTTCCTTCTTCACCGTAGCCCTCCATGGGCTTCCAAATATCACTTTGCCTATTCCACAAGAACAGCCTTAGCGAAAGGCTTCTTGAAGGGAAAGATGTAACTCGGTGAGATGAATTAACAGAACACAGAGCAGTTTCTCAGAAAGCTTCTTTCCAGTATTGAACGCAAGATATTTCCTTTTTCACCGTAGTCCTCTATGGGCTTCCAAATATCACTTTGCCAATTACACAAGAACAGCCTTAGCGAAAGGCTTCATGAAGGGAAAGATGTAACTCTGTGAGATGAATTAACAGAACACGGAGCAGTTTCTCAGAAAGCTTCTTTCCAGTTTTGAACGGAAGATACTTATTTTTTCACCATAGGCCTCTATGGGCTTCCAAATATCACTTTGCCAATTCCACAAGAACAGCCTTAGCGAAAGGGTTCTTGAAGGGAAAGATGTAACTCTGTGAGATGAATTAACGGAACACAGAGCAGTTTCTCAGAAAGCTTCTTTCCAGTTTTCAACGGAAGATATTTCCTTTTTCACCATAGACCTCTATGGGCTTCCAAATATCACTTTGCCAACTCCACAAGAACAGCCTTAGCGAAAGGCTTCTTGAAGGGAATGATGTAACTCTGTGAGATGAATTAACAGAACACAGAACACTTTCTCAGAAAGCTTCTTTCCAGTTTTGCACGGAAGATACTTCCTTTTTCACCATAGCCCTCTATGGGCTTCCAAATATCCCTTTGCCAATTCCACAAGAACAGCCTAAGCGAAGGGCTTATTGAAGGAAAGATGTAAGTCTGTGAGATGAATTAACAGAACACAAAGCAGTTTCTCAGAAAGCTTCTTTCCAGTTTTGAACGGAAGATACTTCCTTTTTCACCATAGCCCTCTATGGTCTTCCAAATATCGCTTTGCCAATACCACAAGAACAGCCTTAGCGAAAGGCTTCTTGAAGGGAAAGTTTTAACTCTGTGAGATGAATTAACAGAACACAGAGCAGTTTCTCAAAAAGCTTCTTTCCAGTATTGAACGCAAGATATTTCCTTTTTCACCGTAGCCCTCCATGGGCTTCCAAATATCACTTTGCCAATTCCACAAGAACAGCCTTAGCGAAAGGCTTCTTGAAGGGAAAGATGTAACTCGGTGAGATGAATTAACAGAACATAGAGCAGTTTCTCAGAAAGCTTCTTTCCAGTATTAAACGCAAGATATTTCCTTTTTCACCATAGCCCTCTATGGGCTTCCAAATATCACTTTGCCAATTCCACAAGAACAGCCTTAGCGAAAGGCTTCATGAAGGGAAAGATGTAACTCTGGGAGATGAATTAACAGAACACAGAGCAGTTTCTCAGAAAGCTTCTTTCCAGTTTTGAACGGAAGATATTTCCTTTTTCACCATAGCCCTTAATGGGCTTCCAAATATCCCTTTGCCAATTCCACAAGAACAGCTTTAGCGAAAGGCTTCTTGAAGGGAAAGATGTAACTCTGTGAGTTGAATTAACAGAACACAGAGCAGTTTCTCAGAAAGCTTCTTTCCAGTTTTGAACGGAAGATATTTCCTTTATCACCGTAGCAATCTATGGGCTTCCAAATATCACTTTGCCAATTCCACAAGAACAGCCTTAGCGAAGGGCTTATTGAAGGGAAAGATGTAACTCTGTGAGATGAATTAACAGAACACAGAGCAGTTTCTCAGAAAGCTTCTTTCCAGTTTTGAACGGAAGATATTTCCTTTTTCACCATAGCCCTCTATGGGCTACCAAATATCACTTTGCCAATTCCATAAGAACAGACTTAGCGAAAGGTTTCTTGAAGGGAACGATGTAACTCTGTGAATTGAATTAACAGAACACAGAGCAGTTTCTCAGAAAGCTTCTTTCCAGTTTTGAACGGAAGATATTTCCTTTTTCACCATAGCCCTCTATGGGCTTCCAAATATCCCTTTGCCAATTCCACAAGAACAGCCTTAGAGAAAGGCTTCTTGAAGAGAAAGATGTACCTCTGGGAGATGAATTAACAGAACACAGAGCAGTTTCTCAGAAAGCTACTTTCCAGTTTTGAGCGGAAGATATTTCCTTTTTCACCATAGCCCTTAATGGGCTTCCAAATATCCCTTTGCCAATTCCACAAGAACAGCCTTAGCGAAAGGCTTCTTGAAGGGAAAGATGTAACTCTGTGAGATGAATTAACAGAACACAGAGCAGTTTCTCAGAAAGCTTCTTTCCAGTTTTGAACGGAAGATATTTCCTTTTTCACCACAGCCCTCTATGGGCTTCCAAATATCCCTTGCCAATTGCACAAGAACAGCCTTAGCGAAAGGCTTCTTGAAGGGAAAGATGTAACTCTGTGAGATGAATTAACAGAACACATAGCAGTTTCTCAGAAAGCTTCCTTCCAGTATTGAACGGAAGATAATTCCTTTTTCACCATAGCCCTCTATGGGCTTCCAAATATCACTTTGCCAATTCCACAAGAGCAGCCTAAGCGAAAGGCTTCTTGAAGGGAAAGATGTAACTCTGTGAGATGAATTAACAGAACACAGAGCAGTTTCTCAGAAAGCTTCTTTCCAGTTTTGAACGGAAGATATTTCCTTTTTCACCATAGGCCTCTATGGGCTTCCAAATATCACTTTGCCAATTCCACAAGAACAGCCTTAGCGAAAGGGTTCTTGAAGGGAAAGATGTAACTCTGTGAGATGAATTAACGGAACACAGAGCAGTTTCTCAGAAAGCTTCTTTCCAGTTTTGAACGGAAGTTATTTCCTTTTTCACCATAGCCCTCTAAGGGCTTCCAAATATCACTTTGCCATTTCCACAAGAACAGCCTTAGCGAAAGGCTTCTTGAAGAGAAAGATGTAACTCTGTGAGATGAATTAACAGAACACAGAGCAGTTTCTCAGAAAGCTTCTTTCCAGTTTTGAACGGAAGATATTTCCTTTTTCACCATAGCCCTCTATGGGCTTCCAAATATCACTTTGCCAATTCCATAAGAACAAGCTTAGCGAAAGGCTTCTTGAATGGAAAGATGTAACTCTGTGAGATGAATTAACAGAACACAGAGCAGTTTCTCAGAAAGCTTCTTTCCAGTTTTGAACGGATGTTATTTACTTTTTCACAATTGCCCTCTATGGGCTTCCAAATATCCCTTTGCCAATTCCACAAGAACAGCCTTATCGGAAGGCTTCTTGAAGGGAAAGATGTAACTCTGTGAGATGAATTAACAGAACACAGAGCAGTTTCTCAGAAAGCTTCTTTCCAGTTTTGAACGGAAGATATTTCCTTTTTCACCATAGCCCTCTATGGGCTTCCAAATATCACTTTGCCAACTCCACAAGAACAGCCTTAGCGAAAGGCTTCTTGAAGGGAAAGATGTAACTCTGTGAGATGAATTAACAGAACACAGAGCACTTTCTCAGAAAGCTTCTTTCCAGTTTTGCAAGGAAGATACTTCCTTTTTCACCATAGCCCTCTATGGGCTTCCAAATATCCCTTTGCCAATTCCACAAGAACAGCCTAATCGAAGGGCTTCTTGAAGGAAAGATGTAAGTCTGTGAGATGAATTAACAGAACACAGAGCAGTTTCTCAGAAAGCTTCTTTCCAGTTTTGAACGGAAGATACTTCCTTTTTCACCATAGCCCTATATGGTCTTCCAAATATCACTTTGCCAATTCCACAAGAACAGCCTTAGCGAAAGGCTTCTTGAAGGGAAAGTTTTAACTCTGTGAGATGAATTAACAGAACACAGAGCAGTTTCTCAAAAAGCTTCTTTCCAGTATTGAACGCAAGATATTTCCTTTTTCACCGTAGCCCTCCATGGGCTTCCAAATATCACTTTGCCAATTCCACAAGAACAGCCTTAGCGAAAGGCTTCTTGAAGGGAAAGATGTAACTCGGTGAGATGAATTAACAGAACATAGAGCAGTTTCTCAGAAAGCTTCTTTCCAGTATTAAACGCAAGATATTTCCTTTTTCACCATAGCCCTCTATGGGCTTCCAAATATCACTTTGCCAATTCCACAAGAACAGCCTTAGCGAAAGGCTTCATGAAGGGAAAGATGTAACTCTGGGAGATGAATTAACAGAACACAGAGCAGTTTCTCAGAAAGCTTCTTTCCAGTTTTGAACGGAAGATATTTCCTTTTTCACCATAGCCCTTAATGGGCTTCCAAATATCCCTTTGCCAATTCCACAAGAACAGCCTTAGCGAAAGGCTTCTTGAAGGGAAAGATGTAACTCTGTGAGATGAATTAACAGAACACAGAGCAGTTTCTCAGAAAGCTTCTTTCCAGTATTGAACCGAAGATATTTCCTTTTTCACCGTAGCCCTCTATGGGCTTCCAAATATCCTCTGCTAATTCCACAAGAACAACCTTAGCGAAAGGCTTCTTGAAGGGAAAGATGTAACTCTGTGAGATGAATTAACAGAACACAGAGCAGTTTCTCAGAAAGCTTCTTTCCAGGTTTGAACGGAAGATAATTCCTTTTTCACCATAGCCCTCTATGGGCTTCCAAATATCACTTTGCCAATTCCACAAGAACAGCCTTAGCAAAAGGCTTCTTGAAGGGAAAGATGTAACTCTGTGAGATGAATTAACAGAACACAGAGCAGTTTCTCAGAAGGCTTCTTTCCAGCATTGAACTCAAGATATTTCCTTTTTCACAGTATCCCTCCATGGATTTCCAAATATCACTTTGCCAATTCCACAAGAACAGCCTTAGCGAAAGGCTTCTTGAAGGGAAAGATGTAACTCTGTGAGATGAATTAACAGAACACAGAGCAGTTTCTCAGAAAGCTTCTTTCCAGTTTTGAACGGAAGATATTTCCTTTTTCACCACAGCCCTCTATGGGCTTCCAAATATCCCTTTGCCAATTCCACAAGAACAGCCTTAGCGAAAGGCTTCTTGAAGGGAAAGATGTAACTCTGTGAGATGAATTAACAGAACTCAGAGCAGTTTCTCAGAAAGCTTCTTTCCAGTTTTGAACGGAAGATAATTCCTTTTTCAACGTAGCCCTCTAGGGGCTTCCAAATATCACTTTACCAATTCCACAAGAACAGCCATAGCGAAAGGCTTCTTGAAGGGAAAGATGTAACTCGGTGAGATGAATTAACAGAACACAGAGCAGTTTCTCAGAAAGCTTCTTTCCAGTATTGAACGCAAGATATTTCCTTTTTCACCATAGTCCTCTATGGGCTTCCAAATATCACTTTGCCAATTCCACAAGAACAGCCTTAGCGAAAGGCTTCTTGAAGGGAACGATGTAACTCTGAGAGATGAATTAACAGAACACAGAGCAGTTTCTCAGAAAGCTTCTTTCCAATATTGAACGCAAGATATTTCCTTTTTCACAGTAGCCCTCCCTGGACTTCCAAATATCACTTTGCCAATTCCACAAGAACAGCTTTAGCGAAAGGCTTCTTGAAGGGAACGATGTAACTCTGTGAGTTGAATTAACAGAACACAGAGCAGTTTCTCAGAAAGCTTCTTTCCAGTTTTGAACGGAAGATATTTCCTTTATCACCATAGCAATCTATGGGCTTCCAAATATCACTTTGCCAATTCCACAAGAACAGCCTTAGCGAAGGGCTTATTGAAGGGAAAGATGTATCTCTGTGAGATGAATTAACAGAACACAGAGCAGTTTCTCAGAAAGCTTCTTTCCAGTTTTGAACGGAAGATGTTTCCTTTTTCACCATAGCCCTCTATGGGCTTCCAAATATCACTTTGCCAATTCCATAAGAACAGCCTTAGCGAAAGGCTTCTTGAAGGGAACGATGTAACTCTGTGAATTGAATTAACAGAACACAGAGCAGTTTCTCAGAAAGCTTCTTTGCAGTTTTGAACGGAAGATATTTCCTTTTTCACCATAGCCCTCTATGGGCTTCCAAATATCCCTTTGCCAATTCCACAAGAACAGCCTTAGAGAAAGGCTTCTTGAAGGGAAAGATGTACCTCTGGGAGATGAATTAACAGAACACAGAGCAGTTTCTCAGAAAGCTTCTTTCCAGTTTTGAGCGGAAGATATTTCCTTTTTCACCATAGCCCTTAATGGGCTTCCAAATATCCCTTTGCCAATTCCACAAGAACAGCCTTAGCGAAAGGCTTCTTGAAGGGAAAGATGTAACTCTGTGAGATGAATTAACAGAACACAGAGCAGTTTCTCAGAAGGCTTCTTTCCAGTATTGAACGCAAGATATTTCCTTTTTCACAGTATCCCTCCATGGACTTCCAAATATCACTTTGCCAATTCCACAAGAACAGCCTTAGCGAAAGGCTTCTTGAAGGGAAAGATGTAACTCTGTGAGATGAACTAACAGAACACAGAGCAGTTTCTCAGAAAGCTTCTTTCCAGGTTTGAACGGAAGATATTTCCTTTTTCACCGTTGCCCTCTATGGGCTTCCAAATATCCCTTTGCCAATTCCACAAGAACAACCTTAGCGAAAGGCTTCTTGAAGGGAAAGATGTAACTCTGTGAGATGAATTAACAGAACACAGAGCAGTTTCTCAGAAAGCTTCTTTCCAGTATTGAACGCAAGTTATTTCCTTCTTCACCGTAGCCCTCCATGGGCTTCCAAATATCACTTTGCCTATTCCACAAGAACAGCCTTAGCGAAAGGCTTCTTGAAGGGAAAGATGTAACTCGGTGAGATGAATTAACAGAACACAGAGCAGTTTCTCAGAAAGCTTCTTTCCAGTATTGAACGCAAGATATTTCCTTTTTCACCATAGTCCTCTATGGGATTCCAAATATCACTTTGCCAATTACACAAGAACAGCCTTAGCGAAAGGCTTCTTGAAGGGAAAGATGTAACTCTGTGAGTTGAATTAACAGAACACAGAGCAGTTTCTCAGAAAGCTTCTTTCCAGTTTTGAACGGAAGATATTTCCGTTATCACCATAGCAATCTATGGGCTTCCAAATATCACTTTGCCAATTCCACAAGAACAGCCTTAGCGAAGGGCTTATTGAAGGGAAAGATGTAACTCTGTGAGATGAATTAACAGAACACAGAGCAGTTTCTCAGAAAGCTTCTTTGCAGTTTTGAACGGAAGATATTTCCTTTTTCACCATAGCCCTCTATGGGCTTCCAAATATCACTTTGCCAATTCCATAAGAACAGCCTTAGCGAAAGGCTTCTTGAAGGGAAAGATGTAACTCTGTGAGATGAATTAACAGAACACAGAGCAGTTTCTCAGAAAGCTTCTTTCCAGTTTTGAAAGGAAGATATTTCCTTTTTCACCATAGCCCTCTATGGGCTTCCAAATATCACTTTGCCAACTCCACAAGAACAGCCTTAGCGAAAGGCTTCTTGAAGGGAAAGATGTAACTCTGTGAGGTGAATTAACTGAACACAGAGCAGTTTCTCAGAAAGCTTCTTTCCAGTTTTGAACGGAAGATACTTGCTTTTTCACCATAGCCCTTAATGGGCTGCCAAATATCCCTTTGCCAATTCCACAAGAACAGCCTTAGCGAAAGGGTTCTTGAAGGGAAAGATGTAACTCTGTGAGATGAATTAACGGAACACAGAGCAGTTTCTCAGAAAGCTTCTTTCCAGTTTTGAACGGAAGTTATTTCCTTTTTCACCATAGCCCTCTATGGGCTTCCAAATATCACATTGCCAATTCCACAAGAACAGCCTTAGCGAAAGGCTTCTTGAAGGGAAAATGTAACTCTGTGAGATGAATTAACGGAACACAGAGCAGTTTCTCAGAAAGCTTCTTTCCAGTTTTGAACGGAAGATAATTCCTTTTTCACCATAGCCCGCTATGGGTTTCCAAATATCACTTTGCGAATTCCACAAGAACAGCCTTAGCGAAAGGCTTCTTGAAGGGAAAGATGTAACTCTGTGAGATGAATTAACAGAACACAGAGCAGTTTCTCAGAAAGCTTCTTTCCAGTTTTGAACGGAAGATATTTCCTTTTTCACCATAGCCCTTAATGGGCTTCCAAATATCCCTTTGCCAATTCCACAAGAACAGCTTTAGCGAAAGGCTTCTTGAAGGGAAAGATGTAACTCTGTGAGTTGAATTAACAGAACACAGAGCAGTTTCTCAGAAAGCTTCTTTCCAGTTTTGAACGGAAGATATTTCCTTTATCACCGTAGCAATCTATGGGCTTCCAAATATCACTTTGCCAATTCCACAAGAACAGCCTTAGCGAAGGGCTTATTGAAGGGAAAGATGTAACTCTGTGAGATGAATTAACAGAACACAGAGCAGTTTCTCAGAAAGCTTCTTTCCAGTTTTGAACGGAAGATATTTCCGTTTTCACCATAGCCCTCTATGGGCTTCCAAATATCACTTTGCCAATTCCATAAGAACAGCCTTAGCGAAAGGCTTCTTGAAGGGAACGATGTAACTCTGTGAATTGAATTAACAGAACACAGAGCAGTTTCTCAGAAAGCTTCTTTCCAGTTTTGAACGGAAGATATTTCCTTTTTCACCATAGCCCACTATGGGCTTCCAAATATCCCTTTGCCAATTCCACAAGAACAGCCTTAGAGAAAGGCTTCTTGAAGGGAAAGATGTACCTCTGGGAGATGAATTAACAGAACACAGAGCAGTTTCTCAGAAAGCTACTTTCCAGTTTTGAGCGGAAGATATTTCCTTTTTCACCATAGCCCTTAATGGGCTTCCAAATATCCCTTTGCCAATTCCACAAGAACAGCCTTAGCGAAAGGCTTCTTGAAGGGAAAGATGTAACTCTGTGAGATGAATTAACAGAACACAGAGCAGTTTCTCAGAAAGCTTCTTTCCAGTTTTGAACGGAAGATATTTCCTTTTTCACCACAGCCCTCTATGGGCTTCCAAATATCCCTTGCCAATTGCACAAGAACAGCCTTAGCGGAAGGCTTCTTGAAGGGAAAGATGTAACTCTGTGAGATGAATTAACAGAACACATAGCAGTTTCTCAGAAAGCTTCTTTCCAGTATTGAACGGAAGATAATTCCTTTTTCACCATAGCCCTCTATGGGCTTCCAAATATCACTTTGCCAATTCCACAAGAACAGCCTAAGCGAAAGGCTTCTTGAAGGGAAAGATGTAACTCTGTGAGATGAATTAACAGAACACAGAGCAGTTTCTCAGAAAGCTTCTTTCCAGTTTTGAACGGAAGATATTTCCTTTTTCACCATAGGCCTCTATGGGCTTCCAAATATCACTTTGCCAATTCCACAAGAACAGCCTTAGCGAAAGGGTTCTTGAAGGGAAAGATGTAACTCTGTGAGATGAATTAACAGAACACAGAGCAGTTTCTCAGAAAGCTTCTTTCCAGTTTTGAACGGAAGTTATCTCCTTTTTCACCATAGCCCTCTAAGGGCTTCCAAATATCACTTTGCCATTTCCACAAGAACAGCCTTAGCGAAAGGCTTCTTGAAGGGAAAGATGTAACTCTGTGAGATGAATTAACAGAACACAGAGCAGTTTCTCAGAAAGCTTCTTTCCAGTTTTGAACGGAAGATATTTCCTTTTTCACCATAGCCCTCTATGGGCTTCCAAATATCACTTTGCCAATTCCATAAGAACAAGCTTAGCGAAAGGCTTCTTGAATGGAAAGATGTAACTCTGTGAGATGAATTAACAGAACACAGAGCAGTTTCTCAGAAAGCTTCTTTCCAGTTTTGAACGGATGTTATTTACTTTTTCACCATAGCCCTCTATGGGCTTCCAAATATCACTTTGCCAACTCCACAAGAACAGCCTTAGCGAAAGGCTTCTTGAAGGGAAAGATGTAACTCTGTGAGATGAATTAACAGAACACAGAGCACTTTCTCAGAAAGCTTCTTTCCAGTTTTGCAAGGAAGATACTTCCTTTTTCACCATAGCCCTCTATGGGCTTCCAAATATCCCTTTGCCAATTCCACAAGAACAGCCTAATCGAAGGGCTTCTTGAAGGAAAGATGTAAGTCTGTGAGATGAATTAACAGAACACAGAGCAGTTTCTCAGAAAGCTTCTTTCCAGTTTTGAACGGAAGATACTTCCTTTTTCACCATAGCCCTCTATGGTCTTCCAAATATCACTTTGCCAATTCCACAAGAACAGCCGTAGCGAAAGGCTTCTTGAAGGGAAAGTTTTAACTCTGTGAGATGAATTAACAGAACACAGAGCAGTTTCTCAAAAAGCTTCTTTCCAGTATTGAACGCAAGATATTTCCTTTTTCACCGTAGCCCTCCATGGGCTTCCAAATATCACTTTGCCAATTCCACAAGAACAGCCTTAGCGAAAGGCTTCTTGAAGGGAAAGATGTAACTCGGTGAGATGAATTAACAGAACATAGATCAGTTTCTCAGAAAGCTTCTTTCCAGTATTAAACGCAAGATATTTCCTTTTTCACCATAGCCCTCTATGGGCTTCCAAATATCACTTTGCCAATTCCACAAGAACAGCCTTAGCAAAAGGCTTCTTGAAGGGAAAGATGTAACTCTGTGAGATGAATTAACAGAACACAGAGCAGTTTCTCAGAAGGCTTCTTTCCAGCATTGAACTCAAGATATTTCCTTTTTCACAGTATCCCTCCATGGATTTCCAAATATCACTTTGCCAATTCCACAAGAACAGCCTTAGCGAAAGGCTTCTTGAAGGGAAAGATGTAACTCTGTGAGATGAATTAACAGAACACAGAGCAGTTTCTCAGAAAGCTTCTTTCCAGTTTTGAACGGAAGATATTTCCTTTTTCACCACAGCCCTCTATGGGCTTCCAAATATCCCTTTGCCAATTCCACAAGAACAGCCTTAGCGAAAGGCTTCTTGAAGGGAAAGATGTAACTCTGTGAGATGAATTAACAGTACTCAGAGCAGTTTCTCAGAAAGCTTCTTTCCAGTTTTGAACGGAAGATAATTCCTTTTTCAACGTAGCGCTCTAGGGGCTTCCAAATATCACTTTACCAATTCCACAAGAACAGCCATAGCGAAAGGCTTCTTGAAGGGAAAGATGTAACTCGGTGAGATGAATTAACAGAACACAGAGCAGTTTCTCAGAAAGCTTCTTTCCAATATTGAACGCAAGATATTTCCTTTTTCACAGTAGCCCTCCCTGGACTTCCAAATATCACTTTGCCAATTCCACAAGAACAGCTTTAGCGAAAGGCTTCTTGAAGGGAAAGATGTAACTCTGTGAGTTGAATTAACAGAACACAGAGCAGTTTCTCAGAAAGCTTCTTTCCAGTTTTGAACGGAAGATATTTCCTTTATCACCATAGCAATCTATGGGCTTCCAAATATCACTTTGCCAATTCCACAAGAACAGCCTTAGCGAAGGGCTTATTGAAGGGAAAGATGTATCTCTGTGAGATGAATTAACAGAACACAGAGCAGTTTCTCAGAAAGCTTCTTTCCAGTTTTGAACGGAAGATGTTTCCTTTTTCACCATAGCCCTCTATGGGCTTCCAAATATCACTTTGCCAATTCCATAAGAACAGCCTTAGCGAAAGGCTTCTTGAAGGGAACGATGTAACTCTGTGAATTGAATTAACAGAACACAGAGCAGTTTCTCAGAAAGCTTCTTTGCAGTTTTGAACGGAAGATATTTCCTTTTTCACCATAGCCCTCTATGGGCTTCCAAATATCCCTTTGCCAATTCCACAAGAACAGCCTTAGAGAAAGGCTTCTTGAAGGGAAAGATGTACCTCTGGGAGATGAATTAACAGAACACAGAGCAGTTTCTCAGAAAGCTTCTTTCCAGTTTTGAGCGGAAGATATTTCCTTTTTCACCATAGCCCTTAATGGGCTTCCAAATATCCCTTTGCCAATTCCACAAGAACAGCCTTAGCGAAAGGCTTCTTGAAGGGAAAGATGTAACTCTGTGAGATGAATTAACAGAACACAGAGCAGTTTCTCAGAAAGCTTCTTTCCAGTATTGAACCGAAGATATTTCCTTTTTCACCATAGCCCTCTATGGGCTTCCAAATATCCTCTGCTAATTCCACAAGAACAGCCTTAGCGAAAGGCTTCTTCAAGGGAAAGATGTAACTCTGTGAGATGAATTAACAGAACACAGAGCAGTTTCTCAGAAAGCTTCTTTCCAGTTTTGAATGGAAGATAATTCCTTTTTCACCATAGCCCGCTATGGGCTTCCAAATATCACTTTGCCAATTCCACAAGAACAGCCTTAGCAAAAGGCTTCTTGAAGGGAAAGATGTAACTCTGGGAGATGAATTAACAGAACACAGAGCAGTTTCCCAGAAGGCTTCTTTCCAGTATTGAACGCAAGATATTTCCTTTTTCACAGTATCCCTCCATGGACTTCCAAATATCACTTTGCCAATTCCACAAGAACAGCCTTAGCGAAAGGCTTCTTGAAGGGAAAGATGTAACTCTGTGAGATGAACTAACAGAACACAGAGCAGTTTCTCAGAAAGCTTCTTTCCAGGTTTGAACGGAAGATATTTCCTTTTTCACCGTTGCCCTCTATGGGCTTCCAAATATCCCTTTGCCAATTCCACAAGAACAACCTTAGCGAAAGGCTTCTTGAAGGGAAAGATGTAACTCTGTGAGATGAATTAACAGAACACAGAGCAGTTTCTCAGAAAGCTTCTTTCCAGTATTGAACGCAAGTTATTTCCTTCTTCACCGTAGCCCTCCATGGGCTTCCAAATATCACTTTGCCTATTCCACAAGAACAGCCTTAGCGAAAGGCTTCTTGAAGGGAAAGATGTAACTCGGTGAGATGAATTAACAGAACACAGAGCAGTTTCTCAGAAAGCTTCTTTCCAGTATTGAACGCAAGATATTTCCTTTTTCACCATAGTCCTCTATGGGCTTCCAAATATCACTTTGCCAATTACACAAGAACAGCCTTAGCGAAAGGCTTCTTGAAGGGAAAGATGTAACTCTGTGAGTTGAATTAACAGAACACAGAGCAGTTTCTCAGAAAGCTTCTTTCCAGTTTTGAACGGAAGATATTTCCGTTATCACCATAGCAATCTATGGGCTTCCAAATATCACTTTGCCAATTCCACAAGAACAGCCTTAGCGAAGGGCTTATTGAAGGGAAAGATGTAACTCTGTGAGATGAATTAACAGAACACAGAGCAGTTTCTCAGAAAGCTTCTTTCCAGTTTTGAACGGAAGATATTTCCTTTTTCACCATAGCCCTCTATGGGCTTCCAAATATCACTTTGCCAATTCCATAAGAACAGCCTTAGCGAAAGGCTTCTTGAAGGGAAAGATGTAACTCTGTGAGATGAATTAACAGAACACAGAGCAGTTTCTCAGAAAGCTTCTTTCCAGTTTTGAAAGGAAGATATTTCCTTTTTCACCATAGCCCTCTATGTGCTTCCAAATATCACTTTGCCAACTCCACAAGAACAGCCTTAGCGAAAGGCTTCTTGAAGGGAAAGATGTAACTCTGTGAGGTGAATTAACTGAACACAGAGCAGTTTCTCAGAAAGCTTCTTTCCAGTTTTGAACGGAAGATACTTGCTTTTTCACCGTAGCCCTTAATGGGCTGCCAAATATCCCTTTGCCAATTCCACAAGAACAGCCTTAGCGAAAGGGTTCTTGAAGGGAAAGATGTAACTCTGTGAGATGAATTAACGGAACACAGAGCAGTTTCTCAGAAAGCTTCTTTCCAGTTTTGAACGGAAGTTATTTCCTTTTTCACAATAGCCCTCTATGGGCTTCCAAATATCACATTGCCAATTCCACAAGAACAGCCTTAGGGAAAGGCTTCTTGAAGGGAAAATGTAACTCTGTGAGATGAATTAACAGAACACAGAGCAGTTTCTCAGAAAGCTTCTTTCCAATATTGAACGCAAGATATTTCCTTTTTCACAGTAGCCCTCCATGGACTTCCAAATATCACTTTGCCAATTCCACAAGAACAGCCTTAGCGAAAGGCTTCTTGAAGGGAAAGATGTAACTCTGTGAGTTGAATTAACAGAACACAGAGCAGTTTCTCAGAAAGCTTCTTTCCAGTTTTGAACGGAAGATATTTCCTTTATCACCATAGCAATCTATGGGCTTCCAAATATCACTTTGCCAATTCCACAAGAACAGCCTTAGCGAAGGGCTTATTGAAGGGAAAGATGTAACTCTGTGAGATGAATTAACAGAACACAGAGCAGTTTCTCAGAAAGCTTCTTTCCAGTTTTGAACGGAAGATAATTCCTTTTTCACCATAGCCCGCTATGGGTTTCCAAATATCACTTTGCCAATTCCACAAGAACAGCCTTAGCAAAAGGCTTCTTGAACGGTAAGATGTAACTCTGGGAGATGAATTAACAGAACACAGAGCAGTTTCCCAGAAGGCTTCTTTCCAGTATTGAACGCAAGATATTTCCTTTTTCACAGTATCCCTCCATGGACTTCCAAATATCCCTTTGCCAATTCCACAAGAACAGCCTTAGCGAAAGGCTTCTTGAAGGGAAAGATGTAACTCGGTGAGATGAATTAACAGAACACAGAGCAGTTTCTCAGAAAGCTTCTTTCCAGTTTTGAACGGAAGATATTTCCTTTATCACCGTAGCAATCTATGGGCTTCCAAATATCACTTTGCCAATTCCACAAGAACAGCCTTAGCGAAGGGCTTATTGAAGGGAAAGATGTAACTCTGTGAGATGAATTAACAGAACACAGAGCAGTTTCTCAGAAAGCTTCTTTCCAGTTTTGAGCGGAAGATATTTCCTTTTTCACCATAGCCCTTAATGGGCTTCCAAATATCCCTTTGCCAATTCCACAAGAACAGCCTTAGCGAAAGGCTTCTTGAAGGGAAAGATGTAACTCTGTGAGATGAATTAACAGAACACAGAGCAGTTTCTCAGAAAGCTTCTTTCCAGTTTTGAACGGAAGATATTTCCTTTTTCACCACAGCCCTCTATGGGCTTCCAAATATCCCTTTCCAATTGCACAAGAACAGCCTTAGCGAAAGGCTTCTTGAAGGGAAAGATGTAACTCTGTGAGATGAATTAACAGAACACATAGCAGTTTCTCAGAAAGCTTCTTTCCAGTAATGAACGGAAGATAATTCCTTTTTCACCATAGCCCTCTATGGGCTTCCAAATATCACTTTGCCAATTCCACAAGAACAGCCTAAGCGAAAGGCTTCTTGAAGGGAAAGATGTAACTCTGTGAGATGAATTAACAGAACACAGAGCAGTTTCTCAGAAAGCTTCTTTCCAGTTTTGAACGGAAGATACTTCCTTTTTCACCATAGGCCTCTATGGGCTTCCAAATATCACTTTGCCAATTCCACAAGAACAGCCTTAGCGAAAGGGTTCTTGAAGGGAAAGATGTAACTCTGTGAGATGAATTAACGGAACACAGAGCAGTTTCTCAGAAAGCTTCTTTCCAGTTTTGAACGGAAGTTATTTCCTTTTTCACCATAGCCCTCTAAGGGCTTCCAAATATCACTTTGCCATTTCCACAAGAACAGCCTTAGCGAAAGGCTTCTTGAAGGGAAAGATGTAACTCTGTGAGATGAATTAACAGAACACAGAGCAGTTTCTCAGAAAGCTTCTTTCCAGTTTTGAACGGAAGATATTTCCTTTTTCACCATAGCCCTCTATGGGCTTCCAAATATCACTTTGCCAATTCCATAAGAACAAGCTTAGCGAAAGGCTTCTTGAATGGAAAGATGTAACTCTGTGAGATGAATTAACAGAACACAGAGCAGTTTCTCAGAAAGCTTCTTTCCAGTTTTGAACGGATGTTATTTACTTTTTCACAATTGCCCTCTATGGGCTTCCAAATATCCCTTTGCCAATTCCACAAGAACAGCCTTATCGGAAGGCTTCTTGAAGGGAAAGATGTACCTCTGGGAGATGAATTAACAGAACACAGAGCAGTTTCTCAGAAAGCTTCTTTCCAGTTTTGAACGGAAGATATTTCCTTTTTCACCATAGCCCTTAATGGGCTTCCAAATATCCCTTTGCCAATTCCACTAGAACAGCCTTAGCGAAAGGCTTCTTGAAGGGAAAGATGTAACTCTGTGAGATGAATTAACAGAACACAGAGCAGTTTCTCAGAAAGCTTCTTTCCAGTATTGAACTGAAGATATTTCCTTTTTCACCGTAGCCCTCTATGGGCTTCCAAATATCCTCTGCTAATTCCACAAGAACAGCCTTAGCGAAAGGCTTCTTGAAGGGAAAGATGTAACTCTGTGAGATGAATTAACAGAACACAGAGCAGTTTCTCAGAAAGCTTCTTTCCAGGTTTGAACGGAAGATAATTCCTTTTTCACCATAGCCCTCTAAGGGCTTCCAAATATCACTTTGCCAATTCCACAAGAACAGCCTTAGCGAAAGGGTTCTTGAAGGGAAAGATGTAACTCTGTGAGATGAATTAACAGAACACAGAGCAGTTTCTCAGAAGGCTTCTTTCCAGCATTGAACTCAAGATATTTCCTTTTTCACAGTATCCCTCCATGGACTTCCATATATCACTTTGCCAATTCCACAAGAACAGCCTTAGCGAAAGGCTTCTTGAAGGGAAAGATGTAACTCTGTGAGATGAATTAACAGAACACAGAGCAGTTTCTCAGAAAGCTTCTTTCCAGTTTTGAATGGAAGATATTTCCTTTTTCACCACAGCCCTCTATGGGCTTCCAAATATCCCTTTGCCAATTCCACAAGAACAGCCTTAGCGAAAGGCTTCTTGAAGGGAAAGATGTAACTCTGTGAGATGAATTAACAGAACTCAGAGCAGTTTCTCAGAAAGCTTCTTTCCAGTTTTGAACGGAAGATATTTCCTTTTTCAACGTAGCCCTCTAGGGGCTTCCAAATATCACTTTACCAATTCCACAAGAACAGCCATAGCGAAAGGCTTCTTGAAGGGAAAGATGTAACTCGGTGAGATGAATTAACAGAACACAGAGCAGTTTCTCAGAAAGCTTCTTTCCAGTATTGAACGCATGATATTTCCTTTTTCACCATAGTCCTCTATGGGCTTCCAAATATCACTTTGCCAATTCCACAAGAACAGCCTTAGCAAAAGGCTTCCTGAACGGTAAGATGTAACTCTGTGAGATGAATTAACAGAACACAGAGCAGTTTCTCAGAAGGCTTCTTTCCAGTATTGAACGCAAGATATTTCCTTTTTCACAGTATCCCTCCATGGACTTCCAAATATCACTTTGCCAATTCCACAAGAACAGCCTTAGCGAAAGGCTTCTTGAAGGGAAAGATGTAACTCGGTGAGATGAATTAACAGAACACAGAGCAGTTTCTCAGAAAGCTTCTTTCCAGTTTTGAACGGAAGATATTTCCTTTATCACCGTAGCAATCTATGGGCTTCCAAATATCACTTTGCCAATTCCACAAGAACAGCCTTAGCGAAGGGCTTATTGAAGGGAAAGATGTAACTCTGTGAGATGAATTAACAGAACACAGAGCAGTTTCTCAGAAAGCTTCTTTCCAGTTTTGAGCGGAAGATATTTCCTTTTTCACCATAGCCCTTAATGGGCTTCCAAATATCCCTTTGCCAATTCCACAAGAACAGCCTTAGCGAAAGGCTTCTTGAAGGGAAAGATGTAACTCTGTGAGATGAATTAACAGAACACAGAGCAGTTTCTCAGAAAGCTTCTTTCCAGTTTTGAACGGAAGATATTTCCTTTTTCACCACAGCCCTCTATGGGCTTCCAAATATCCCTTGCCAATTGCACAAGAACAGCCTTAGCGAAAGGCTTCTTGAAGGGAAAGATGTAACTCTGTGAGATGAATTAACAGAACACATAGCAGTTTCTCAGAAAGCTTCTTTCCAGTTTTGAACGGAAGATAATTCCTTTTTCACCATAGCCCTCTATGGGCTTCCAAATATCACTTTGCCAATTCCACAAGAACAGCCTTAGCGAAAGGCTTCTTGAAGGGAAAGATGTAACTCTGTGAGATGAATTAACAGAACACAGAGCAGTTTCTCAGAAAGCTTCTTTCCAGTTTTGAACGGAAGATACTTCCTTTTTCACCATAGGCCTCTATGGGCTTCCAAATATCACTTTGCCAATTCCACAAGAACAGCCTTAGCGAAAGGGTTCTTGAAGGGAAAGATGTAACTCTGTGAGATGAATTAACGGAACACAGAGCAGTTTCTCAGAAAGCTTCTTTCCAGTTTTGAACGGAAGTCATTTGCTTTTTCACCATAGCCCTCTAAGGGCTTCCAAATATCCCTTTGCCAATTCCACAAGAACAGCCTTATCGGAAGGCTTCTTGAAGGGAAAGATGTAACTCTGTGAGATGAATTAACAGAACACAGAGCAGTTTCTCAGAAAGCTTCTTTCCAGTTTTGAACGGAAGATATTTCCTTTTTCACCATAGCCCTCTATGGGCTTCCAAATATCCCTTTGCCAATTCCACAAGAACAGCCTTAGCGAAAGGCTTCTTGAAGGGAAAGATGTAACTCTGTGAGATGAATTAACAGAACACAGAGCAGTTTCTCAGAAAGCTTCTTTCCAGTTTTGAACGGAAGATATTTCCTTTTTCACCATAGCCCTCTATGGGCTTCCAAATATCACTTTGCCAACTCCACAAGAACAGCCTTAGCGAAAGGCTTCTTGAAGGGAAAGATGTAACTCTGTGAGATGAATTAACAGAACACAGAGCACTTTCTCAGAAAGCTTCTTTCCAGTTTTGCACGGAAGATACTTCCTTTTTCACCATAGCCCTCTATGGACTTCCAAATATCCCTTTGCCAATTCCACAAGAACAACCTAAGCGAAGGGCTTCTTGAAGGAAAGATGTAAGTCTGTGAGATGAATTAACAGAACACAGAGCAGTTTCTCAGAAAGCTTCTTTCCAGTTTTGAACGGAAGATACTTCCTTTTTCACCATAGCCCTCTATGGTCTTCCAAATATCACTTTGCCAATTCCACAAGAACAGCCTTAGCGAAAGGCTTCTTGAAGGGAAAGTTTTAACTCTGTGAGATGAATTAACAGAACACAGAGCAGTTTCTCAAAAAGCTTCTTTCCAGTATTGAACGCAAGATATTTCCTTTTTCACCGTAGCCCTCCATGGGCTTCCAAATATCACTTTGCCAATTCCACAAGAACAGCCTTAGCGAAAGGCTTCTTGAAGGGAAAGATGTAACTCGGTGAGATGAATTAACAGAACACAGAGCAGTTTCTCAGAAAGCTTCTTTCCAGTTTTGAACGGATGTTATTTACTTTTTCACAATTGCCCTCTATGGGCTTCCAAATATCCCTTTGCCAATTCCACAAGAACAGCCTTATCGGAAGGCTTCTTGAAGGGAAAGATGTAACTCTGTGAGATGAATTAACAGAACACAGAGCAGTTTCTCAGAAAGCTTCTTTCCAGTTTTGAACGGAAGATATTTCCTTTTTCACCATAGCCCTCTATGGGCTTCCAAATATCACTTTGCCAACTCCACAAGAACAGCCTTAGCGAAAGGCTTCTTGAAGGGAAAGATGTAACTCTGTGAGATGAATTAACAGAACACAGAGCACTTTCTCAGAAAGCTTCTTTCCAGTTTTGTAAGGAAGATACTTCCTTTTTCACCATAGCCCTCTATGGGCTTCCAAATATCCCTTTGCCAATTCCACAAGAACAGCCTAATCGAAGGGCTTCTTGAAGGAAAGATGTAAGTCTGTGAGATGAATTAACAGAACACAGAGCAGTTTCTCAGAAAGCTTCTTTCCAGTTTTGAACGGAAGATACTTCCTTTTTCACCATAGCCCTATATGGTCTTCCAAATATCACTTTGCCAATTCCACAAGAACAGCCTTAGCGAAAGGCTTCTTGAAGGGAAAGTTTTAACTCTGTGAGATGAATTAACAGAACACAGAGCAGTTTCTCAAAAAGCTTCTTTCCAGTATTGAACGCAAGATATTTCCTTTTTCACCGTAGCCCTCCATGGGCTTCCAAATATCACTTTGCCAATTCCACAAGAACAGCCTTAGCGAAAGGCTTCTTGAAGGGAAAGATGTAACTCGGTGAGATGAATTAACAGAACATAGAGCAGTTTCTCAGAAAGCTTCTTTCCAGTATTAAACGCAAGATATTTCCTTTTTCACCATAGCCCTCTATGGGCTTCCAAATATCACTTTGCCAATTCCACAAGAACAGCCTTAGCGAAAGGCTTCATGAAGGGAAAGATGTAACTCTGGGAGATGAATTAACAGAACACAGAGCAGTTTCTCAGAAAGCTTCTTTCCAGTTTTGAACGGAAGATATTTCCTTTTTCACCATAGCCCTTAATGGGCTTCCAAATATCCCTTTGCCAATTCCACAAGAACAGCCTTAGCGAAAGGCTTCTTGAAGGGAAAGATGTAACTCTGTGAGATGAATTAACAGAACACAGAGCAGTTTCTCAGAAAGCTTCTTTCCAGTATTGAACCGAAGATATTTCCTTTTTCACCGTAGCCCTCTATGGGCTTCCAAATATCCTCTGCTAATTCCACAAGAACAACCTTAGCGAAAGGCTTCTTGAAGGGAAAGATGTAACTCTGTGAGATGAATTAACAGAACACAGAGCAGTTTCTCAGAAAGCTTCTTTCCAGGTTTGAACGGAAGATAATTCCTTTTTCACCATAGCCCTCTATGGGCTTCCAAATATCACTTTGCCAATTCCACAAGAACAGCCTTAGCAAAAGGCTTCTTGAAGGGAAAGATGTAACTCTGTGAGATGAATTAACAGAACACAGAGCAGTTTCTCAGAAGGCTTCTTTCCAGCATTGAACTCAAGATATTTCCTTTTTCACAGTATCCCTCCATGGATTTCCAAATATCACTTTGCCAATTCCACAAGAACAGCCTTAGCGAAAGGCTTCTTGAAGGGAAAGATGTAACTCTGTGAGATGAATTAACAGAACACAGAGCAGTTTCTCAGAAAGCTTCTTTCCAGTTTTGAACGGAAGATATTTCCTTTTTCACCACAGCCCTCTATGGGCTTCCAAATATCCCTTTGCCAATTCCAAAAGAACAGCCTTAGCGAAAGGCTTCTTGAAGGGAAAGATGTAACTCTGTGAGATGAATTAACAGAACTCAGAGCAGTTTCTCAGAAAGCTTCTTTCCAGTTTTGAACGGAAGATAATTCCTTTTTCAACGTAGCCCTCTAGGGGCTTCCAAATATCACTTTACCAATTCCACAAGAACAGCCATAGCGAAAGGCGTCTTGAAGGGAAAGATGTAACTCGGTGAGATGAATTAACAGAACACAGAGCAGTTTCTCAGAAAGCTTCTTTCCAGTATTGAACGCAAGATATTTCCTTTTTCACCATAGTCCTCTATGGGCTTCCAAATATCACTTTGCCAATTCCACAAGAACAGCCTTAGCGAAAGGCTTCTTGAAGGGAACGATGTAACTCTGTGAGATGAATTAACAGAACACAGAGCAGTTTCTCAGAAGGCTTCTTTCCAGTTTTGAAAGGAAGATATTTCCTTTTTCACCATAGCCCTCTATGGGCTTCCAAATATCACTTTGCCAACTCCACAAGAACAGCCTTAGCGAAAGGCTTCTTGAAGGGAAAGATGTAACTCTGTGAGGTGAATTAACTGAACACAGAGCAGTTTCTCAGAAAGCTTCTTTCCAGTTTTGAACGGAAGATACTTGCTTTTTCACCATAGCCCTTAATGGGCTGCCAAATATCCCTTTGCCAATTCCACAAGAACAGCCTTAGCGAAAGGGTTCTTGAAGGGAAAGATGTAACTCTGTGAGATGAATTAACGGAACACAGAGCAGTTTCTCAGAAAGCTTCTTTCCAGTTTTGAACGGAAGATATTTCCTTTTTCACCATAGCCCTCTATGGGCTTCCAAATATCACATTGCCAATTCCACAAGAACAGCCTTAGCGAAAGGCTTCTTGAAGGGAAAATGTAACTCTGTGAGATGAATTAACAGAACACAGAGCAGTTTCTCAGAAAGCTTCTTTCCAGTTTTGAACGGAAGATAATTCCTTTTTCACCATAGCCCGCTATGGGTTTCCAAATATCACTTTGCGAATTCCACAAGAACAGCCTTAGCGAAAGGCTTCTTGAAGGGAAAGATGTAACTCTGTGAGATGAATTAACAGAACACAGAGCAGTTTCTCAGAAAGCTTCTTTCCAGTTTTGAACGGAAGATATTTCCTTTTTCACCATAGCCCTTAATGGGCTTCCAAATATCCCTTTGCCAATTCCACAAGAACAGCTTTAGCGAAAGGCTTCTTGAAGGGAAAGATGTAACTCTGTGAGTTGAATTAACAGAACACAGAGCAGTTTCTCAGAAAGCTTCTTTCCAGTTTTGAACGGAAGATATTTCCTTTATCACCGTAGCAATCTATGGGCTTCCAAATATCACTTTGCCAATTCCACAAGAACAGCCTTAGCGAAGGGCTTATTGAAGGGAAAGATGTAACTCTGTGAGATGAATTAACAGAACACAGAGCAGTTTCTCAGAAAGCTTCTTTCCAGTTTTGAACGGAAGATATTTCCGTTTTCACCATAGCCCTCTATGGGCTTCCAAATATCACTTTGCCAATTCCATAAGAACAGCCTTAGCGAAAGGCTTCTTGAAGGGAACGATGTAACTCTGTGAATTGAATTAACAGAACACAGAGCAGTTTCTCAGAAAGCTTCTTTCCAGTTTTGAACGGAAGATATTTCCTTTTTCACCATAGCCCACTATGGGCTTCCAAATATCCCTTTGCCAATTCCACAAGAACAGCCTTAGAGAAAGGCTTCTTGAAGGGAAAGATGTACCTCTGGGAGATGAATTAACAGAACACAGAGCAGTTTCTCAGAAAGCTACTTTCCAGTTTTGAGCGGAAGATATTTCCTTTTTCACCATAGCCCTTAATGGGCTTCCAAATATCCCTTTGCCAATTCCACAAGAACAGCCTTAGCGAAAGGCTTCTTGAAGGGAAAGATGTAACTCTGTGAGATGAATTAACAGAACACAGAGCAGTTTCTCAGAAAGCTTCTTTCCAGTTTTGAACGGAAGATATTTCCTTTTTCACCACAGCCCTCTATGGGCTTCCAAATATCCCTTGCCAATTGCACAAGAACAGCCTTAGCGGAAGGCTTCTTGAAGGGAAAGATGTAACTCTGTGAGATGAATTAAGAGAACACATAGCAGTTTCTCAGAAAGCTTCTTTCCAGTATTGAACGGAAGATAATTCCTTTTTCACCATAGCCCTCTATGGGCTTCCAAATATCACTTTGCCAATTCCACAAGAACAGCCTAAGCGAAAGGCTTCTTGAAGGGAAAGATGTAACTCTGTGAGATGAATTAACAGAACACAGAGCAGTTTCTCAGAAAGCTTCTTTCCAGTTTTGAACGGAAGATATTTCCTTTTTCACCATAGGCCTCTATGGGCTTCCAAATATCACTTTGCCAATTCCACAAGAACAGCCTTAGCGAAAGGGTTCTTGAAGGGAAAGATGTAACTCTGTGAGATGAATTAACGGAACACAGAGCAGTTTCTCAGAAAGCTTCTTTCCAGTTTTGAACGGAAGATATTTCCTTTTTCACCGTAGCCCTCTATGGGCTTCCAAATATCCCTTTGCCAATTCCACAAGAACAGCCTTAGCGAAAGGCTTCTTGAAGGGAAAGATGTAACTCTCTGAGATGAATTAACAGAACACAGAGCAGTTTCTCAGAAAGCTTCTTTCCAGTTTTGAACGGAATATATTTCCTTTTTCACCATAGCCCTCTGTGGGCTTCCAAATATCCCTTTGCCAATTGCAGAAGAACAGCCTTAGCGAAAGGCTTCTTGAAGGGAAAGATGTAACTCTGTGAGATGAATTAACAGAACACAGAGCAGTTTCTCAGAAAGCTTCTTTCCAGTTTTGAGCGGAAGATATTTCCTTTTTCACCATAGCCCTTAATGGGCTTCCAAATATCCCTTTGCCAATTCCACAAGAACAGCCTTAGCGAAAGGCTTCTTGAAGGGAAAGATGTAACTCTGTGAGATGAATTAACAGAACACAGAGCAGTTTCTCAGAAAGCTTCTTTCCAGTTTTGAACGGAAGATATTTCCTTTTTCACCACAGCCCTCTATGGGCTTCCAAATATCCCTTTCCAATTGCACAAGAACAGCCTTAGCGAAAGGCTTCTTGAAGGGAAAGATGTAACTCTGTGAGATGAATTAACAGAACACATAGCAGTTTCTCAGAAAGCTTCTTTCCAGTAATGAACGGAAGATAATTCCTTTTTCACCATAGCCCTCTATGGGCTTCCAAATATCACTTTGCCAATTCCACAAGAACAGCCTTAGCGAAAGGGTTCTTGAAGGGAAAGATGTAACTCTGTGAGATGAATTAACAGAACACAGAGCAGTTTCTCAGAAGGCTTCTTTCCAGCATTGAACTCAAGATATTTCCTTTTTCACAGTATCCCTCCATGGACTTCCATATATCACTTTGCCAATTCCACAAGAACAGCCTTAGCGAAAGGCTTCTTGAAGGGAAAGATGTAACTCTGTGAGATGAATTAACAGAACACAGAGCAGTTTCTCAGAAAGCTTCTTTCCAGTTTTGAATGGAAGATATTTCCTTTTTCACCACAGCCCTCTATGGGCTTCCAAATATCCCTTTGCCAATTCCACAAGAACAGCCTTAGCGAAAGGCTTCTTGAAGGGAAAGATGTAACTCTGTGAGATGAATTAACAGAACTCAGAGCAGTTTCTCAGAAAGCTTCTTTCCAGTTTTGAACGGAAGATATTTCCTTTTTCAACGTAGCCCTCTAGGGGCTTCCAAATATCACTTTACCAATTCCACAAGAACAGCCATAGCGAAAGGCTTCTTGAAGGGAAAGATGTAACTCGGTGAGATGAATTAACAGAACACAGAGCAGTTTCTCAGAAAGCTTCTTTCCAGTATTGAACGCATGATATTTCCTTTTTCACCATAGTCCTCTATGGGCTTCCAAATATCACTTTGCCAATTCCACAAGAACAGCCTTAGCAAAAGGCTTCCTGAACGGTAAGATGTAACTCTGTGAGATGAATTAACAGAACACAGAGCAGTTTCTCAGAAGGCTTCTTTCCAGTATTGAACGCAAGATATTTCCTTTTTCACAGTATCCCTCCATGGACTTCCAAATATCACTTTGCCAATTCCACAAGAACAGCCTTAGCGAAAGGCTTCTTGAAGGGAAAGATGTAACTCGGTGAGATGAATTAACAGAACACAGAGCAGTTTCTCAGAAAGCTTCTTTCCAGTTTTGAACGGAAGATATTTCCTTTATCACCGTAGCAATCTATGGGCTTCCAAATATCACTTTGCCAATTCCACAAGAACAGCCTTAGCGAAGGGCTTATTGAAGGGAAAGATGTAACTCTGTGAGATGAATTAACAGAACACAGAGCAGTTTCTCAGAAAGCTTCTTTCCAGTTTTGAGCGGAAGATATTTCCTTTTTCACCATAGCCCTTAATGGGCTTCCAAATATCCCTTTGCCAATTCCACAAGAACAGCCTTAGCGAAAGGCTTCTTGAAGGGAAAGATGTAACTCTGTGAGATGAATTAACAGAACACAGAGCAGTTTCTCAGAAAGCTTCTTTCCAGTTTTGAACGGAAGATATTTCCTTTTTCACCACAGCCCTCTATGGCTTCCAAATATCCCTTGCCAATTGCACAAGAACAGCCTTAGCGAAAGGCTTCTTGAAGGGAAAGATGTAACTCT
The DNA here is from genome assembly GCF_047675955.1 of Chlorocebus sabaeus. Lineage (NCBI taxonomy): Eukaryota > Metazoa > Chordata > Mammalia > Primates > Cercopithecidae > Chlorocebus > Chlorocebus sabaeus. The sequence goes on from NW_027327633.1 coordinate 336,696, forward strand.
GTGAGATGAATTAACAGAACACATAGCAGTTTCTCAGAAAGCTTCTTTCCAGTTTTGAACGGAGATAATTCCTTTTTCACCATAGCCCTCTATGGGCTTCCAAATATCACTTTGCCAATTCCACAAGAACAGCCTTAGCGAAAGGCTTCTTGAAGGGAAAGATGTAACTCTGTGAGATGAATTAACAGAACACAGAGCAGTTTCTCAGAAAGCTTCTTTCCAGTTTTGAACGGAAGATACTTCCTTTTTCACCATAGGCCTCTATGGGCTTCCAAATATCACTTTGCCAATTCCACAAGAACAGCCTTAGCGAAAGGGTTCTTGAAGGGAAAGATGTAACTCTGTGAGATGAATTAACGGAACACAGAGCAGTTTCTCAGAAAGCTTCTTTCCAGTTTTGAACGGAAGTCATTTGCTTTTTCACCATAGCCCTCTAAGGGCTTCCAAATATCCCTTTGCCAATTCCACAAGAACAGCCTTATCGGAAGGCTTCTTGAAGGGAAAGATGTAACTCTGTGAGATGAATTAACAGAACACAGAGCAGTTTCTCAGAAAGCTTCTTTCAGTTTTGAACGGAAGATATTTCCTTTTTCACCATAGCCCTCTATGGGCTTCCAAATATCCCTTTGCCAATTCCACAAGAACAGCCTTAGCGAAAGGCTTCTTGAAGGGAAAGATGTAACTCTGTGAGATGAATTAACAGAACACAGAGCAGTTTCTCAGAAAGCTTCTTTCAGTTTTGAACGGAAGATATTTCCTTTTTCACCATAGCCCTCTATGGGCTTCCAAATATCACTTTGCCAACTCCACAAGAACAGCCTTAGCGAAAGGCTTCTTGAAGGGAAAGATGTAACTCTGTGAGATGAATTAACAGAACACAGAGCACTTTCTCAGAAAGCTTCTTTCCAGTTTTGCACGGAAGATACTTCCTTTTTCACCATAGCCCTCTATGGACTTCCAAATATCCCTTTGCCAATTCCACAAGAACAACCTAAGCGAAGGGCTTCTTGAAGGAAAGATGTAAGTCTGTGAGATGAATTAACAGAACACAGAGCAGTTTCTCAGAAAGCTTCTTTCCAGTTTTGAACGGAAGATACTTCCTTTTTCACCATAGCCCTCTATGGTCTTCCAAATATCACTTTGCCAATTCCACAAGAACAGCCTTAGCGAAAGGCTTCTTGAAGGGAAAGTTTTAACTCTGTGAGATGAATTAACAGAACACAGAGCAGTTTCTCAAAAAGCTTCTTTCCAGTATTGAACGCAAGATATTTCCTTTTTCACCGTAGCCCTCCATGGGCTTCCAAATATCACTTTGCCAATTCCACAAGAACAGCCTTAGCGAAAGGCTTCTTGAAGGGAAAGATGTAACTCGGTGAGATGAATTAACAGAACACAGAGCAGTTTCTCAGAAAGCTTCTTTCCAGTTTTGAACGGATGTTATTTACTTTTTCACAATTGCCCTCTATGGGCTTCCAAAATATCCCTTTGCCAATTCCACAAGAACAGCCTTATCGGAAGGCTTCTTGAAGGGAAAGATGTAACTCTGTGAGATGAATTAACAGAACACAGAGCAGTTTCTCAGAAAGCTTCTTTCCAGTTTTGAACGGAAGATATTTCCTTTTTCACCATAGCCCTCTATGGGCTTCCAAATATCACTTTGCCAACTCCACAAGAACAGCCTTAGCGAAAGGCTTCTTGAAGGGAAAGATGTAACTCTGTGAGATGAATTAACAGAACACAGAGCACTTTCTCAGAAAGCTTCTTTCCAGTTTTGCAAGGAAGATACTTCCTTTTTCACCATAGCCCTCTATGGGCTTCCAAATATCCCTTGCCAATTCCACAAGAACAGCCTAATCGAAGGGCTTCTTGAAGGAAAGATGTAAGTCTGTGATGAATTAACAGAACACAGAGCAGTTTCTCAGAAAGCTTCTTTCCAGTTTGACGGAAGATACTTCCTTTTTCACCATAGCCCTATATGGTCTTCCAAATATCACTTTGCCAATTCCACAAGAACAGCCTTAGCGAAAGGCTTCTTGAAGGGAAAGTTTTAACTCTGTGAGATGAATTAACAGAACACAGAGCAGTTTCTCAAAAAGCTTCTTTCAGTATTGAACGCAAGATATTTCCTTTTTCACCGTAGCCCTCCATGGGCTTCCAAATATCACTTTGCCAATTCCACAAGAACAGCCTGAGCGAAAGGCTTCTTGAAGGAAAGATGTAACTCGGTGAGATGAATTAACAGAACATAGAGCAGTTTCTCAGAAAGCTTCTTTCCAGTATTAAACGCAAGATATTTCCTTTTTCACCATAGCCCTCTATGGGCTTCCAAATATCACTTTGCCAATTCCACAAGAACAGCCTTAGCGAAAGGCTTCATGAAGGGAAAGATGTAACTCTGGGAGATGAATTAACAGAACACAGAGCAGTTTCTCAGAAAGCTTCTTCCAGTTTTGAACGGAAGATATTTCCTTTTTCACCAT